>NC_134579.1:211790054-212102054 GCF_037038515.1 Microtus pennsylvanicus
TCATGGGGAGGCCTTCCAACTTACATTCACGGCAAAAAGCCTTTGGTTGGGCTCGGCTTCTGGTGGAAAGTGAACACATAAGCTCTGCACAGAGTGAGGGAGCAGGAGCACAGCTCCTCCCCTGGGGTCTAAAGCGAGAGAGCTCACTGGGAAAGGAGAGCAGGTAGGGAGGACATCACAATGCCCTCTACTGAATGGGTTAAACTAAAAGCAGGTGCACTGAACTCCAGATAATGCTGACTTTGGAGTCAAATACTTGGGTTCCAATCCAGCCCAGGTGACCTGGCAGGCAGGTGCCAGCACCTGTTGTTTCCAGTCTAACTGTGGGCTCTGTAGGACCCGTGTCCCTCTTCTATGCCTGTGAGTCCATCCTTGATATCCCCAGACTGTCCTTTTTGTAATGGTGGAGAACTTAACCTTCTAGAACTTGCTCTAGAGCAGAGATTCTCAAGTCATGGGTCCTGAGGCAACCTTTGTCTCCAAAAAGTATTTACATTGCTATTCTTAACAGTAGCAAAATTATAGTTATACAGTAACAATGAAAATAACTTTCTGGTTGGGAGTCACTACAACATGAGGAACTGTATTAAAGGGTTGCAGCATTAGGAAGGTTGAGAACCACTATCAATCCAACAAACTGGAGATTAAATGTAGCCCTGTAGTTGGAACGGTGGCTGCGTTCTTGCCCAGCTCCCACACGGCTACCTTAGCCCCGGAAATAACACACAAATTGTATTCTTTTAAACACTGCTTGGTCTATTAGCTCTAGCCTCTTACAGGCTAACTCTCACATCTTAATTAACCCATTTCTATTAATGAGTGTAGTACCACGAGGTGGTAGCTTACCAGGAAGGATCTTAACCTGCGTCCATCTTGGAGAGGAGAGTTATAGCGTCTGCTTGACTCAGCTTTCTTTCTCCCAGAATTCTGTTCTGTCGTCTCCACCTACCTATGTTCTGACCTATCAGGCCAAGCAGTTTCTTTATTAATTAGCCAACGAAAGCAACAGATAGACAGATGACCCTCCTCCATCGTAGCCCTGTTTTACACTGAGAGACATATGAAGACATATCACTGACCTCACTGGGTTTGAGATGCACAGACTCCCACATCACTGTGGCCTCACTAGGTGTAAGATGCACAGACTCCCACATCACTGTGGCCTCACTAGGTGTGAGATGCACAGACTCCCACATCACTGATCTCACCGAGTATGAGATGTGGGGTCTCTGATACCTTTCTGCTGAGCTTTGGGAGATAAACAGTTACTGATGCTGATGGTTTTCCAGTGACACATGTCTCAAATATTTGTGATGTGCTCAGCTGACAGGGCTTTAAAATTCTCAAGTGCAAACATATCTGCTCACAGTGGCTCCCTGGAGCCATCCTTTTCAAGTGTACAGATGGGGGCTAACATTAGGTCCACGGGCAGGTGGGGGCTAGCACAGGGTCCACGGGCAGGTAGGGGCTAGCACAGGGTCCACGGGCAGGTGGGGGCTAGCACAGGGTCCACGGGCAGGTGGGGGCTAGCACAGGGTCCACGGGCAGGTGGGGGCTAGCACAGGATCCACGGGCAGGTGGGGGCTAGCACAGGATCCATGGGCAGGTGGGGGCTAGCAGAGGATCCACGGGCAGGTGGGGACTAGCACAGGGTCCACGGGCAGGTGGGGGCTAGCACAGGGTCCACGGGCAGGTGGAGGCTAGCACAGGGTCCACGGGCAGGTGGGGGCTAGCACAGGGTCCACGGGCAGGTGGGGGCTAGCACAGGGTCCACGGGCAGGTGGGGGCTAGCACAGGGTCCACGGGCAGGTGGGGGCTAGCACAGGGTCCACGGGCAGGTGGGGGCTAGCACAGGGTCCACGGGCAGGTGGGGGCTAGCACAGGGTCCATGGGCAGGTGGGGGCTAGCACAGGGTCCACGGCAGGTGGGGGCTAGCACAGGGTCCACAGACAGTTGGGGGCTAGCACAGGGTCCACGGCAGGTGGGGGCTAGCACAGGGTCCACGGCAGGTGGGGGCTAGCACAAAGTCCTCTTTTAAAGTCCTTGGTTCTGGGCACTGTCGTTGCCTATCTAACCACAGAATAGACTCACTCTCATGACCACGGTCAGAAACCTGATCTTGACTCAGAGGCCGACCAACCAGCAGCTCACATCTAGGGAACGATGGTGCCAGGAGTAGAGCCTACGTTCAGATATTGCTCATTTCTAGGCTGCTTCATTTCCACCCTGAGGACAAGGGAAGGTCTGAAGGAGGAGGCTTCAAGGAAGGGAACTCCAGATGGCACACTTGCCAGATCAGACGAAGCTAGCGCCGATGGTGGCGCTGACCAAGGGCAGTCCTCATGCCGGGCACTGCCCTCTGCAGAGAGACCATGTTGCTCTTCATCTTTAGAGCAGTTCTGTAGGATTTGTCCCCATTAAAGATGAGGACTTGGGGGCAGAGAGCCGGCAGAGGACAGTGTGGTCAGAAGGAGGAGGCCAAACCTACTTGAAGTGCCAGCCATGAGAGGTGCTCTTTTCTCACTTGTTTGAAATGTGCCCCCTGCAGGGTATCTCAGGTTCCCTTAGGCCTCACTGTTGGTATTCTGAATGTTGGTGTCACATGGCATCCGTGGGATGCCCCTCCCCTGCCGCCTGAGTCCTTGGTTCAGAGCCTCCCAGGCAGTCCCAGCCCAGAAGATGTCTGAGTTGTGAGGATTGAGGAATCCAAGCAAGGAAGTGCAGAGTGGCTCCATCGTCCTGGCCTCATAGTCTCCACTGCACAGGCTCCCTCGCAGCATGGTGCTGCTGGGAACCTAGTTTATCGTATTTTACTTCAGCTGATTTGAACCGACTCCACCCCCATGTGGTTAGTGGCTATTGAGGAATACTGCTGTAACACGATAGAAGAAATACTAATTATTACCAAAAGGGAATAAATACAATCTAAAGACTTATTTTTTCTTTTTATGGGCATGTTAGAAGTAAAAATTTTTTCAGTATGAATACTATATTTTATGTAATTTCATGACATTATTATTAAAGCCAGAATTTAAACGTTTTTAGTACTTTCTATAACTCATAGGAGCCCACCTGTCCATGCTGGCAGTGGTCCCTAACGATTCTACTTTAGGGTCCTGCTGGTGTGTAGGGTGCATTGATCCAAACACAAGTGTGTCTTCCTGTGCAGCAGCCAGAAGTTTGTGTGTGAGAAGCATTACTTCACAGATGCTGGCTGAGCTTGCTGGCCTCTTTGGTCACGTGAGACAGTGGGCTATGTTTGTTTTTACCCTCTCCAGAAGGTCAGCTCACCCGATATTCTGAAAGCATTCCATCAAGAAGATCCCAAGCAACCTCCCAGTCCTGTCTTGAAGCAAGGCACTCTCCCGTCCAGTCCAACACACAGCGCTGTCTTTTCTGGAGGCCTGAGACACGTGAGTCTTGTCCCAATACTCTTGTAAAAGGTGTGGTTCTCAAGCCACCAGGGACTAGAGATGGAGCTCGGCAGTAGAGTACAGGCAGAGCATGCACACGGCCCAATTCTGTTGAATCCCCAGCACCAGAAAAGAGAAACCAACCAGACATCATCCAACTGGCCTGGTAGGTAAGGCATGGTGCATTGAATGAGAACGGCCCCCATAGGCTCATATATTTGAATGCTTGGTCCTCAGTTGGTAGAACTGTTTGGGAAGGATTTGGAGGAATGGCCTTGTCGGAGGAGGTACATCACCAGTGGCAGGCTTTCTTCAAAAGCTCCTGCCATCCCCAGTTAGCTCTTTCTCTGCTTCATGCTTGTGGGTCAGGTGTAAACTCTCAGCTGCTGTTCCAGCACCATGCCTGCCTGCCTGCCTGCCTGTAATGGCCCCCCACTAATGGTCAAGGACTCACCTTCTGAAACTGTAAGCCCCCAGTAAACTTTCTTGGTCATGGTGATTGCAATAGAAGAGTAACTAAGACCCAAGGGAAGGAATAGACTATGGTCTGTGGTCAACACTGGAGGTAAGCGGAGAGGTGGTGGTGATTTTCATGTCGATTTGGAGCTAGGGAAAGCCTCAAAACACATTGAAGCCATCTTTTCTGTTCACCTTTTTAAAAATATCATCTTGTTGAGAACATTTTATACCTTCAGACAGTAACTGGTCCTTGTGCTGGTTTTTGTCAGTCTGGAGTCATCTGGAAAGAGGGAACCCCAGTTGAGGAACCGCCTCCATGAATCTGGGTCATGGGCAAGTCTATTGGACATTTTCTTGATAAATGACCAGAAGAGGGCCCAGCCCTTTGTGCTTGGTGCCACCCTTAGGTGGTGATCCTTGTTTTAGACTCTGTCCCCTGGTGACTAGGTCTATGTTTAGGCCACGGCCACATTGTCTTGTTTGTAACTTTGCTTTATGTTTGGAGGGCTAAGGTTAAGGTGTATTCTTTTTCAAGATGGCTTCATAATGTTTCGAATCTACTCTGTTTCTAGACTGCATGTGGGGTCACCTATTGACTCATTTGCTAAACAAACCTAATGCTACTTAGGCCTAGAGTTTTTTGCGGGAACCTGAGGCCTCAATTAGCAGTTGTTTTGATTGGTTCTGTGTTGCTATCACAGAACAACACTGACTTGGTAATTTGAAAACAGTAGAAATTTACTTATGATTCTAGAAGATGGGATTCCAAGATCAAGCGATGGCAGACTCGGGCTGTTATGGGCCTATTTCCTGCTTTGTGATAGGCATCTTCAAGCTGTGTGCTCACCTGGTGGAAATAGTGAGGGGCTCCCTGTGGCCTGTTTTCTAAGTTAACCCCATTCATGAAGGCTTATAACCTGCTCACCTCCTCATATCATAGGTTTCAGTGCTCGTGTGTGAGGCTGGCTTAACACCAAGGGCTGCTTGTGTTTTAGAATAGTCTAGAAAGATGAAAGTCAAGAGGACTTCTCCATGAAGATCAGGCGGGCAAGGCTGGCTCTAGAACCTTCTTTTCTAGTATGGATTCCTATGGTGGACTCAAGGCAGTGAGAGCGGCCCGGGAGCAGGGAGACTCTGGGAATGAGCCAGCAGGAGCCTGATGTTGACTCAAAAGGACCATGATCCAGAAGAACAAAGCCGAACTCACTTCTTAGAGAGCCTGAGGGGCTGTGTCCATACAGTTCCAGCTGAACTCACTTCTTAGAGAGCCTGAGGGGCTGTGTCCATACAGTTCCAGCCGAACTCACTTCTTAGAGAGCCCGAGGGGCTGTGTCCACACAGTTCCAGCTGAACTCACTTCTTAGAGAGCCTGAGGGGCTGTGTCCACACAGCTCCTGACATCCCACTAGAGTTGGCTCACTGTCCCTTCCTGGAACAGGATGGTGCTCACGCAGCTCCAGAGCCAGCATGTCTCTACACTTGAGATGGTCCACAGGGTCCTGAGCACCTGCCCCCATTCTGCTTTGACCCCATCTGCTTTCCTCCTCCCGTTGCTCCATCACTCAACCACGTGGTCAGTCACTGGCTCTCAAGCCTAGGACACACAGACTTCCCAGGTCACTCCCTAGTTCTCTGAATTTTGTTTGGAGGCTCCTTTTCAGAGAGGACCCTGTCAGTTCCCATTCACTCACCTGCTCCTGGCTCATGTTTTAGCATCTTCTACCTGAGATCCACCTCACTTACCTGCCTTTCATCAGCTGATCGTTAGAATGCAATTCCCAAGTCCTTGGAGCGATGTCTGACACTCAAGCGACTCATGGTAAACACTCACCAGATGACAGGGTCAGTAGCTCCGAGAACCTGCACCGATGGCTTCTCATGTCCTGTGGCTGTATGTTGGCCACTGTTAGTCCATTTCACAATTGAGCAACCTGAGAGTTCAGGGGTAGGTAGTTTACTAGAGTCCTGCAGGGGTTGTAGAACTTGGGGTCAACTAACCCAGGGACCACAGAATAGCAGCTATGACCCACAGGCTTGTTGCGTTCTAGTACGAACTGGTTTTTCTTACCCACACCGTCCGTCCTTCTTTCTTCTCTTCCTATAGCTGATCAAGTATTAAGGTTGGGCAGAGGAAAATGGTTCAGTGAGTAAAACTAATCATGATGTCCCAAGCTCAAATCTCTGAAACCCTATAAAAGCCAGATGCTGTGGTATGAGTCTATAATCCCAACACCCCTACAGTGAGATAGGAGGCGGAGACATGAGAGCACCCCAAAAGTTCAGGGCCAGTTAGCCTGGTATAAATACAGGGGAAGGCAGGGGCTGACACCCAAAGTTGTCCTCCGACATTCACACATGTGCTGTGGCATGTGCACCTTCACATGAACATGTGTTCATACATACACATCATAGACAAAAACTTAGCTGTTTTAAAAGAGTGTTAGGGCCATGACTCTGAGCTAAGGAGGAAGACACTGTGCTGGGGTTTTTCTTATGATAAACTCCAAACTCAGTAGGCCACTCCATTCTCATCCCTTCTAATTTTTTTTTTTTTTTTTGAGACAGGGTTTCTCTGTGTAACAGCCCTAGCTGCTGTCCTGGAACTAGCTGTGTAGCCCAGGGTGGCCTTGAACTCACAGAGATCCACCAGCCTCTGCTTCGCAAGTGCTGGGATTAAAGGCCTGCGCCACCACTGCCCGGCTCCTAATTTTTTTTTTTTTTTGTGGCGTATTCTCTTCAAAGTTATGATGGTGAGTTTAGATTGTTCTTAATTGTAATGTCTTCTTTTAAACCGAAGCAATATCTGTCTAAGGGATTCAAACTTCTACAAGGCAAATAACCACTGTGTTATTTCGTGTCCAGATATGTGGCCTACCCTTCCTGGAGAAATTCATGACTCCGAGAAACCAGAAGTTGGTTAGAAAAAGCCTGTAAAATCTTCGCTTACACATAGAGACAGGGAATAAATAGAAACAATCATCTAACCTCCCAAGTAGTGGAATCAGGGCAAAACTGAAACAAAATCCTATTTTGGGACGATGTTAATAACGTCTAAAAATGCAAGGCAAGGGCCCAGAGCGGCAGGCATCTGAAAACCACATGGCAAATGGAAATTGTTGCAGCTTCCCTGGAGACACATGCACATATTCAAAAGCCTGGAGGTGTCTGCTTCTGCCACAGGCCTCGTGCATGCTAAACGCACCCCTTACCGCTGAGCCACACTCCTGCCCCTGCAGGGTCTCTCGAATAATCCAACGGATGGGAAGTACTTCTAAAGCCTGTCCTAAATGTTGCCCCACACGTGTGGTTGCCCAGGGCAGCGCTGTTTATGATTGTTTCAATGTTGGAAGTTTGGCAGCAACCAGACAGAGAACAAGCTGTAGTTCATGGGCACACGAAATGCTTTTAACTGTGCGGACACCAGAATAAGGCAGACTGTTTGGGAGGGGAGTTGATATTACTAATGAAACCATAAAGAAAAATGAAGTTGATGAGCAAGCAGCTTTGAAGCAGCTGGTACTCAGGAAGGGTGGGGACTAACTAAAGGAGGGGCTGTAGGGCGTCTCAGAGATCCTGGTGAGTGTGTGTGTGCGCATGTGCACGCGCTCATGCTTGTGAACAGAGGCATGTGTGTGTCATCATATGCGTGTGTCAGAATACCCTCAGGTGTCATCCTCATCACCCAAGCTACACTGTTTGAGACAGGGTCTCTTGTTTCCACTGCCTATGCTTGGCTAGCTGGCCTGGTGGCTCCCAGGGATCCTCCTGTCTCTGCCTGTAGGGTCACTGAGATTACAGATGTGTTACTGCACCCAGCTTTATGTGGGAGGTAGGGTTACCGACTCAGGTCCTCACACTCGCTCATGGCAGCAGCTGAGCCATTGCCCTCCCAGCCCAGTGTTTTTTCTTCTTAGCACGCGAGTGGGGAGAGATGAGATCATTGCAGTTATTTTTTTTTAAACTACTCTTGTGCATTACACATGATGTTTAAATGCTGTATACACTTCACAGCCTAGAAGACAAGAACAAAGGAAGGGGTTCACCCAGCTTGCAAAGGGCCCTCGAAGGTGCAGAGTTTACAACAGACACACACACTTTGGGCGCTTCCCATAGACCGGGTTCTAAGCCTCTGTGTTTTGTAACTGTGAACTGTCATAGCCTTATAAAAGAGATTCGGGTTTTACAAATGAGGAAACTGAGGAAAATTGCTGGAGACCACACAGCCAGCAGGGCTCAGGCCAGAACAAAAGACTGCCTATCACCGGCTAACCCACTGTGTAATAATTTTCCCTGTGTTCTTGGCTAACAGAATGTATCACTTTTAAAAAACCATAGCTGTCATTTTCCTAGTTTTTCTACCTTTGTGACATAGACAGGCCCAGGACTCAGCTTGAGGTGATAGTAGATGACCTCTGACCTTCAGGGGGTCTCTGGCCACTGACGGGTGTATGGTCTTTGCTTTGCCCTGAGTTGGCCTTTCGAAGGCAGACAGAACCAGTGACTACGACAGGAATCAGGTCTGGATTGTACTTTGGGGCCGGAACCTTTTGGTTGATTCAAGTTTACTACTCGGGTTTTTGTTTATTTGTTTTTTAACAGATTTCTGTAACAGCCCTGGCTATCCTGGAACTCACTGCAGACCAGGCTGGCCTCAAACTCACAGAAATCCACCTGCCTCTTCCTCCCAAGTGCTGGGATTAAAGGTGTGCACCACCACCACCTGGCTGCTTGCTCTGAAGTTCTGTTCTGGCTCCAGAGAAAACAGAACTGAGTCCCAGACAAGGAACTCTTGGGAGGGTTATCAGCCGCCTCCAGAGAACTCCATGTGGGGCAAAGTCTCTCTCCTGGACTGAGTTCTAGGCAAAGGACCTTTTGAGGTTTTCCCAGTCCTGGGCCTCGAACCTAGAACACCTTCTGCTTTGTTAGGCGAGTGCTTTATCTCTGAGCTACAGTCCCAGCAAAAATTTTATCGTAGTGACTAGAATTCTTCAGCTCTTTCCTTCGGCAGCTCACGTCTTTTGCCCACCCCTCTTCACATCTCCCGTCTTCGTTTTCAACCCTCGCTCCCTCGCTCTCGCGCCTCCCATCCCGTGTGTCATCTTTGAATGTATACTGGCTAAGGTTGCTTTCCATCTGACCATCACAGGGTACGGTCAGGCGACATTTTTCTGGGGCTGGGTGTGGCAGTGCTCTCTGTATTCTTGGCATTAGTTAAGGCAGGTTCCTGGCCCTTTGAGTTGGTTTGGGTTTTATCTCTCTCTGCCAGTTATGGCTTTCTGTTGTAGACTTTCTTGCTTTCTTTTCTGGGAGTTTTATGGTGTGGAGGAGCTGGTTGGGTATGAGAAGCAGAAATTATTTAGTGTTCCTCTAAAGGCAGTACTGGCACAACTACTCACAAATGGTGACGGTTGTCTAAGCAAATTTAATAATGATGAGATGACCTAATCTTTTAGGCACAGCATCCTGGGATGCAGTCCTTCAGGTATCACTTAAGCTTAGAGTGTGCTAATATCTGAAGGTGCTTTCATTTTTATTTTAGGTGCCCATAAAACTTAAGGATAATTTATTGTCTTGGCACAGTCCGCACGAGTCATTCTGTGTAGGCCTCTTCCTAACTGTCTGATTCTAGCCTCGGTCACTTAGTCTCACTGCCGCCTTATATACACCGTCCAGCTGTGGATGCCATCTGGCCCAAGAGTTACGGTGAAAGAATGGCACATGAGCTAGTCCACGTCATCCTGGTGACCCGCGGTAAAGATTGGGTAACCTTTATCGCCAGGCAGAGACAGAAGGAGACAAGATCTCCTGAGGATGCCTGGTCACCTTAGGAGTCACCAGGTGGCAACGTGGGTTAGCAGTGGGCATGCCGGGTGCACATATCAGCTTAGCGTGAGTTGGGTTGCATGCTCTGCGTGAATTGTGACTTACCGTGAGAACAGAATGGCAAACTATTTATTAACCGTGAGTTAATTTATTATATCTGCCATTGATTTCAGGGAAGCTTAATTAGTATTAACAGCACCTGCACGGAGATGGGTAATTTTGACAAGGCTAATGTCACTGGAGAAATCGAATTTGCCATCCGTTACTGCTTTAAAAGCCGTTCTTTAGAAATACACATCAAGACCTGTAAGAACCTTGCCTACGGAGAGGAAAAGAAGAGGAAGTGCAACCCGTAAGTTGTTGGGTTTTGTTTTGCTTTAATTGAAGTTTGGCATTACAACATTGGATGTGTTGCTGATGCAAAGGTGAAGATAGGTCGATAGAGGATCAAGGTCCTGTTTTATAGGCCTGAGCATATACGGGAATTTGGATGCTCAAGGGGTGTTTAGACCACTTGAGTTGCTGTAACAGATGGCAAGAGACTGGATGGCTAAGAATCAGCAGCAATTTATCCTCACAGTTGTGGATGCCGAGACGCCCAGGGGCTGACAGAGCTGGTGTCTGGTGAGGGCCAGCTCCTGGTTCACAGATGGATACCGGTGCCTGTCAGTCCATGGGAGAAGCAGGGAAGGGCAGCTCTCTGAGGACTCCGTTCTAAGAGCACAGATCTCATTGAGGGCCATCCTTCCACCCAACCACCTCCAAATACAATCACATGGGAGTTAAGTTCCAACACACAGGAGTTGAAACTTAGGGGCAAAACATTCAGTGTGTGTCAGGGAGCTCTAGCCAATCAAGGAAGAGAGATGATGCCCAGTAAAGGGTGTTGGAAGGCTGATTTCATAGAGGAAAACCAAAATTAACATCAGAGGTCCGCCTCCCTCTGCCTCCCAAGTGCTAGAATTAAAGGCGTGTGCCACCAAGTCAGGCTTCCAAATAGTCCCTTTTATTTTAAAGAGATCGAATTTGGCCTGTTCTATTAAAATTGACAGCATGCATACAGGCTGGGGATGTAGTTACCATGTACCCTGTCATGTTTAGTTCTGTGCCCAATGCATTCGTGTATCAGGACTATAGACTCTAATAGCAAAAACTAAGACAAAGAGTCTTTCGAGACTAATGAACAGTGATGATCAATACAGTACAATGATATATAGGGAAATGGAGGGATCAAAGCTCCATAAGCGGAGGAGGGAATCAATCTCAAACAGCATGATCATTAGGGGATGAGGTAAGTTAGAGAATGCAGGTGAACCGTTTCTCTTACGTGGGTTCAGAAGCGGGATCTTTTGTGGGAAAGAGTATAATCTTTGAGGTCTCCGAGCCAAAGCTAAGTGTGAGTCATGAGTTTCTATTCTCCTCCTTAGTTCTGAGGGTCCAGGGGTAGCAATGGGTGGAGGTGGAAAGAGGGAGTCTGGCATGTACATGGAACATCAGGTTCTGCGGTCATATGGTCATCATGAAGCGGGAGATGAGGAACAGGGACAGATTCTAGTAGGACCCAAGAGTAAGGCCAAGGCTCTTTACACACTCAGTGCTCAGCAAAGCTGTGTAAATCCGAAGTTACTCATACTGCACTGGGATCGCTCACATTGAGGCCTGTAGGGGCATGTCCTGGTCAGTAAAGGGCTTGCTCTGCAAGTATGAGGACCCGAGTTTAGATCCCAACAACATCTGTGTAACAAGCTGTGCACGGTGCCGCATGTCTGTGATCCCAGTGATAGAGAAATGGAGACATGAGGAGGCCTGGGGTTTGCAGACCAGACAGCCTAGCCTAGCCAGGGAGCTCCAGGTTCAACAAGAGAGACCCTGTGTTGTTAATAACATTAGTAATAATAATAAAGCAATAAGGTTGAGGGCAATTCAGGAGGACATCAAACAACCTTTGGCCTCCATGTGAAGGTGCTTACATTCTCTCTCTCTCTCCCTCTCTACTCAAGTCAGGATGCAAATCTTGCCCATCAACTCAAGCTCCAGCAGGGAAGCAGGCCAGAAAACCCACTGATGCTACATTGTACTTCCCTGAACTCTCTGCTCACTCCATGTTGAGTTCACCCTTTGTTCTTCTGCCTCTGCCCACTAGGTACATCAAGACCTACCTGCTGCCTGACAGGTCATCCCAAGGGAAGCGCAAGACACAAGTCCAAAAGAACACTCTGGACCCAACTTTCGAGGAAACCTTGAAGGTACTTGTGGGCCAGAGATTCCTGAGTCTTCCCTATCCCAGGCTGGGTTTAGGGTCAGAGGTCAGCATGCCTCTTTGAAACTCTTGAGTCAGTTAAATATAATTGCAGACATCTATACATTTCTTCATGTCAATCAGTGCCAAGTTGATAGAAGGCAGACATCGGCCTTTGTCCTCTGCCAGACTCGGACACAGCTCTGGATTAATGATTTCTAAGAAGACACAGGTCTCAAGCTAACAACTGGGCACAGAACGACTTGAAAGACTGAACATCAGAGAGGCGTTCTCCAGCAGAGGGTCCCAAGAGTGATATTCCTGGGTTTTGTTCTCCACAGAAGTACCTCTTTATTAGAATAGATGAAAACCATAGGTTTCATTTCTTTTTATGAAAAAAAAAACAGTTATAGGACCAGGGAGATGTCTCAGTAAGTAAAGTCTTGAGAACCTACATAAAGCCAGACTCTCAGTGTCCTACAGCAATATGGGAGGTGGAGACAGTGGAGTCCCTAAAAAGTGGAGGACACCTGGTGGACACAGTGGCAAAACAAGAGACTCTGTCTCAAACAAAGTAGATGGTTGTTCTCTGATATCCAAAGGTGTCCATGCAAGTGCCTGTACTTACAAATACATTCATGTGCAGAGATATATCCTACATACCCAATATACAAACCCTTCATGCACACACATTTTAAATACACACCCATCACACACACACACACACACACACACACACCATATAGACACCCATCCTGCAATCCATTATACACACCCATTTTGCACACATCTTATACACACCCATCACGCACACATCATAAACACACCCCTCATGCATGCATTATATACACACCCATAGTGCACACATCATATATATGCTCTTTGTAACACATCATATATATGCCCATCATGCACACATCGTATACACCCTTCGTGCACACATTATATACACATCCATTATGTGTGCATCATATACACACCCTTCGTGCACACATTATATACACACCCATCATGCACACATCGTATACACCCTTCGTGCACACATTATATACACACCCATCATGCACACATCGTATACACCCTTCGTGCACACATTATATACACACCCATCATGCACACATCTTATACACACCCTTCATGCACACATCTTATACACACCCATCATGCACACATCGTATACACCCTTCGTGCACACATTATATACACACCCTTCGTGCACACATTATATACACATCCATTATGTGTGCATCATATACACACCCATCACGCACACATCTTATACACACCCTTCATACACACATTATATACACACCCTTCGTGCACACATCTTATACACACCCATCATGTGCACATCATACACACCCATAATGTATATGTCATATATACACCCATCACACACATATCATATACACACCCATCGTGCACACATCATATACACCCCTCACACATATACAAAGACAGAAAAAATTATAAAGGAATTATTTAAGTCTTCATTTTCTGTGCTACTAAGAAACAGAATTATGCTTCAGAGCAGAGTTAAGCCCTCATAATTTCATTTGAAGTAGAGGAAGTCCCAGCATGGACTGTGACTGTTCCAGCCAGATGGGCTGCCTGGACCTGTGGAAACCCCAGCCACGACTGGCAGCTCAGAAGCCCTGCTGTCTGGCACTGGCAAGGGCTTTGTCTGCCTTTCTTGGCAAGGAGTAGCAGTCAGGGGCCATGTGGGGGCTGGCACAGAGCCTTGAATTCATTAAATAATAATAATAATAATAGCCATTGTTCCCTGGGCCTCTCTCTGGCCAAATGCTTCATGTACACACTGAGGATGGTATTAGAATCTCCATCTGCCAGTGGGAAATTGGACTTGGGGAGGTCAGGAAGCTTAGCAGGAACTCACACTGGAGAGGCTGTCCTGGAGAGTTCATAAGGGTTGGAATCCCCTGTTCTGCTTTTAAAGTGCAGATTCTGACTGAGCAGGTGTAGGCAGGGCCTGAAGTCTCTGTTCCCCCAGACTCCTCTGCTGGCCACCCACGTGTGGGCCGCTGCAGCCAGTCTGCAGGCTACTTGCTTGCTGGTACATTTTAGGTTGATATTGAAATATTCATCATAAGGCTGATAAGGTATTTTATGTAAGACTGAGGAGGCTCAAGAAATGAGGTGGGAACTATTTTTAGATAAGTGTTTAATTATATAGTTCAGTTTAAAAGTCTTTCTTGCCTTATTTAAGTTACATGAACAATGTCAAAGAAATCACAATCATAGTCTGTTAGGCATGTTTTAGGGTCTTAGGGGATATTTTAGATCTATCTGAAAGAATAATGTCTTAATTTTATAGTGTTCTAACGCAGACCAAACTTATTCTTAAAGAAACTCCTGCAGGCATGGTAGTGCAAGCCTCTAGTCCCAGCACTAGAGAGACAGAGGCAGGTAGATCTTTGTGAGTTCAAGACCAGCCTGGTCTACATTGTGAGTTCCAGGTCATTTGGTTGGTTGGTTTTTTTGAGACAGGCTTTTTCTATGTAGTTTTGCAGCCTATCCTGTAACTCACTGTGTAGACCAGGCTGGCCTCAAACTCACAGAAATCCACCTGCCTCTGCCTCCTGAGTGCTGGGATTAAAGGCGTGCGCCACCACCGCTTGCCAGGTTAATTTTTAAAAAACCTGTTAGGAACCTTGCGTTTCACCTCCCTCTGGGTCTGGTATCCAGCAGGCTTGTAAAACCAAGGGGAGATGGCTGTGAGAGCTACCTCCAGTTGGTTTTGAGAAAAAAAAATGTGGGTTGATGTAATCAGGGTAGAATGTGGCAGCCATTCTACCCTCATTGCATCTGTCTTATAGAAGTCTGTGTATCAAAATTGAGGCTTGGGCTAGAGAGATGGCTCAGCTGGCAAGGTACCTGCCACATAAGCCTGAGGACCCAGTACCCATATAAAAAGCAGTCGTGATACATGTATGTAACTTCAGTGCTCAGGACTAGAAACAGGAGGATCCCTGGAGCTCATTGGTCAGCTAGCCTAGTCAAACAGCTTTAGGCTCAACTGAGGGATCCTGTCTCAAAAATAAAAACAAAAAACAGAAAACAAGCCGGGCGGTGGTGGCGCACGCCTTTAATCCCAGCACTCGGGAGGCAGAGGCAGGAGGATCTCTGTGAGTTCGAGGCCAGCCTGGTCTACAAGAGCTAGTTCCAGGACAGGAACCAAAAAGCTACGGAGAAACCCTGTCTCGAAAAATCAAAAAAAAAAAACAAAAACAAAAACAAAAAAACAGAAAAAAATGAAAGCAATTGAGGCTGACATTAATATCAATCTCTGATCTTCATATGCCTGTGCACCTACACAAATAATATGCTATAGCACATACCATACCACATATACACACGCCCCACATGCACACGCCATATACAGCATACATCACACAACACACACATACTGCATACAGCACACACCGTACCAGACAGACACATGCACACACGCACTCCAAACACACACATGCCCTACATACAGACCATGTACAGCATACACCACAGACACACACACACACCACACACCATGTATACATACTTCATACAGCGTGTACCCCCACATACACCAGACACACAAAGTTGAGGCTCTAAAAGCCACTTGCCATCATTTTCTGGACAGAGTGTTTCTTGGGGCCCTCTGGGCTTGGAGAGGTTTCTAACTCCTTTTGAGACTCTGGGAATCAGAAAGGGGATGGAGACAGCAGATTTGGTCCTTGTCTGTTCATGTTCTCTGAGCTGTTAATGTGTCAGACCCCATAGTCTACAGTAGCCTCAGGCCACTGATGCAGGCTTTAGAGACATAGTCCAACAAGGTAGTTCTTGTTCAACACAGTAAATTCATTATTGGAGGAGAACAGTCCTGTTTATCAGATAGGGGTGAGCAGCCAGTGAGGACCCAGGAAATGTCCTCAGGCCTGAGTGTCCCAGGGAGACCCACAAGGGGCTGCAGAGGGAGCCGTTAGGGAATGGCCTCAGGTGACACTGAGGACCCACTGCACCACGGCCCTGTAGCTAGCTAGCTCTTCTTGGAACAGCCTTATTTCTCAGAGGGCAGCAAGCCAGCCCTGTGGTCAGGGCTTGTAACCGACTGCTCCTGAGGAACGGGAAAGAAGGAGTCAGCAGGATGATTTAGTTGTCTGTCTGACAGAGGGAGAAATGGAACAGGGCGCTGGGTGTAGTGCCTGTACCTGTAATCACAGCGCTGGGAGGCAGAAACAGGTGATCTCCGAGTTAGAGGCCAGACCTGGTGGGCGGCACAGTGAGTTCCAGGACAGCCGGAGTTACACAGTGAGACCTCGTCACGAAAACAACAACAGAAAGGAAATAGGGATTTGGAAAGCAGAGAAAACGGAGCCAGGGGCTGTGGAACGGGAATGTACGTGGCTCAAGAGCGTGTGGAGCCCAGAGGGAAGAGAAGATGGTAGGATGGGGACAGCACCCCTCACCACCACCTCTCTGCTAATTGGTCACAGCGTCTTGGTCCCCATTTCCTTCCCATCTTGTCCCTCAAAGGGAAAGAAAGGCGCTGAGATGGGAAAGTGGATGCAAAATCCAGCCAGACTGTCCACGTCCCCTCAGTGTGAGCACGTCTGCTCACACCATGCCACGAGGCTAGCGCTGGCAGGAGGGTGCAAAGGTTATTAGCAGGGAGAGCTCAGGGCTGGGTACGTGGGTGGCGATGCCACTCACTGCTGATGGCTTCGGGACCGAGGGGGGCACACCTACCTTCTAAGTGACTCACAGTATTGACCTCACTTGTCCTCTTGGAGGCCAAAGTATTTTCTATCCATGATTTATACTGCTCTGGAATCTTGTGCCTGCCTTTGTTTGCTTGCTTCTTTATTTTACTGCGTTACTGGGGATGGGTTGTAGGACTTGGTGTGTATCAAATACATCTTTGATTCCCAGCTATGGTCCCCCTGCATTTAATAAAAAAAATCAAAAGTCTGGTTTTTAGTATTTTGGGATAACACTGGCTTGGGGCAGTGCAGTCCTGTGTAAGGGTATGTCATGGTTTGGTTTCCCAGAGTCCTGGGCTAGGCAAGGACTTTCATCCGGGAAACAGGAAAGGGTGATGGGTGAGAATAGGGATGGGAGGGGATGAGAACTGGACCGTGGGGAAGCGAGGTTCAGCTTGGCTCACCCTGACTACATCTGAACTCTGGTTGTAGCTGAGTCCCAGGGCTCAACGTACGCAGGCCTGGGGGTGGTTCTAGAAGACCCAGCTGACAATCTTGTTCTTGCACCTGCAGTATCAGGTAGACCTCGCCCAGCTGGTGACCCGGAGGCTGCAGGTCTCTGTGTGGCACCTAGGCACCCTTGCCCGGAGGGTGTTTCTTGGAGAAGTGATCCTTCCTCTGGCCACATGGGACTTTGAGGACAGTTCGACCCAGAATGCCAGGTGGTATCCACTTCGGGCCAAGGTGTGTCTTTGGGGGGCTATATTTTGGGGGGCTGTATTTTGGGGGCTGTATTTGTTACCTTTCTGTTGCTGTGAGAAAACACCATGGCCAGAAGCCACTTACAGAGGGTATGTTTTGGTTCTGGTGTGTGGTTCTAGGTGGATAGTCTGTCATAGCAGGGAGGACGCTTGGAGATCATACCTCAAGGGCAAGCCCGAGGAAGTGGATTGAGGTTCTAAACTCTCAAAGCCCACCTCGGTGACATGCTTCCTCAATCAAGGTCCCACATCCCCAAGGCTCTGTAACCTCCCCAAACAGTGCCACAATTAGGCACTAATAGTTTAGATTCATGAGCCTATGGCGGGACATTTGTTATTCAAACTACACAGGGCCTGAGAGCACCTAGTCACTATGAACTCATTTTTCAAAGGATAACACACACACACACACATGCGCACACGCACACACTGGCAGCATGAAGATGGCTAGGACATCTCTGACTGGCTACCATAGGGTCCCGCCCAGCCTCCTTTGGCGAATGGGCCAGCAGCAGAGTGCCACGCTAAGTCACCTCACGGGATGCCAGCTGGGAGTAGCACAGCACCCTGTCACTGAATGGGGTATGAATGTCAACAGGCTGCCATGGGGCTCTGGCACCAGGCTACTCGGGCTGGGACTTGCTTTCTAGACCTTGAGTGTCCCTGCCCCAGTTGGCACCGAAGGGCCTGTTGAATGTTTCAGTGCAGATGCTAGCTGGCCCAAGCAGGCTTCCAGAAGTCCTGGGTACCCTGAGGGCTGCTTCTCGCTTCTGGTGGCGGCAACCCTGACCTTCCCTCTCAGCACACTTTCCACACCTGGACGAAGGGCTGTCAGATTCAGGACCCTCTCCTCTCTGGGCTTTCCATTCACTTTCTGGCAGTCACTCAGGACCCGAGAAGTCACTTCTGAACGGTATCTCACAGGGCTAGACACCATGGCCTACAGAGCTCTCATGTAAGGTTTTAGAAGCAGTCTACCACCCTTTCTGCCCTCGGTGCCCGAAGGAGGCGCTGGCATAGAAGGGTAGCTCCAATCCTTACCGACCTAGAGCGGGCTAATGGATGGAGATGAATCTTGGGTTTTCAAGCCCAGTGCTGTCCAGGCCTCCCTGGGGCCACGCTGTTCCCAATGGCTTCTGACTTGCTAAGGTAGTGAATTGCTCCTCCCATGCTGAGGGGCTGAGGTGGCAGCAACGAATCTGGAGACAGAGGGCTAGTCCACCAGGCACCCCCATTCCATCCTTAGGCTTTGAGAGGGTCTATCGGGGTGGGGTGGGACAACCTGCATGGCACAGGTGGTTTTGAGATGCAGGGGCAAGATTCTGCTGAGCTCTGCCTCTCACCCTCAGGCTGAGAAATACGAAGATAATATTCCTCAGAATAATGGAGAACTTGCTGTTCGAGCCAAACTGGTCCTTCCTGCAGGGCCAAAAAAGCTCCAGGAGGCCCAAGAAGGTGAGTGATCTCCAGCCCCGTGAGCTTTTGTATGTGTCACTGTGCCCAAAATTCAGAGAGCAGGCAGTCTGAGGTAGGCAAAAGACTTCCCACTGTGCCCAAAATTCAGAGAGCAGGCAGTCTGAGGTAGGCAAAAGACTTCCCACTGCCCACTGGCCCCACATTCCAGGCCCTGTACGTGGGTGACCAGAATAGGCGAGGCCTCCAGTGCACACTTCATCCTTCCTAACCGCCAGTCTCTGGTGGCCCTGTTGAAGAGGGGGCCACTGTAGCAGCACACATGGGGAATTCCGGAACCAAGACTGCTTCTAGGGCCCTGGGAGCTGGAGGCCGAGAGAGGTCAGGATGGAGTGGGTGAAGGGCAGATCCTGGAACTATTTAACTTAGATAATATAAGGTATGCAGATACCGAGGGTAGAGAAGGACACGGGAAGACTCATAAACGACCAAGGGTCGTTCAGTGACTTTGGCAGGAATTGGAGCTCCCAGGGCCAGCAGCGTGTACCTGCCAGAGGTTGCCAGGACCTAGCTCAGCAGCGTATGGCTCCCTTCTCAAAGCACGGGCTACGACCAGCTTTGACGGCTTTCTCGCCATGGTTTCCCCAGTCCTCTGTGGAACAGCCACCTTCCTGGCATTTTACTGGTTCTTCCATTCTGTCTGCCTCAGGAAATGTGTGGGCAAAGCCGGTGAGGCTGTGGGTCCTCTCAGGGAGCTACCGCTTTCTGACTGTTGGTCCTGTACACTAACATATCAGGAAAAATATGCTTAACCCGAGTTCTGACTTTCCTTCCAGGCACGGGAGGTCAGTTATCGCTTAATGGTCAACTTTGTTTGGTTGTGCTGGGAGCCAAGAATTTACCCGTGCGTTCGGATGGTACCTTAAACTCTTTTGTTAAGGGGTAGGTATTGGATACCAGTGAGTATATACTGAGCATGGTCCAAAATCTGTAGGAAACATCAAAAAGTATAGACCATTTGAACTCATCTTATTTAGCTTTCCTATGAAAATCTAAAATAGTGCTTGCTGGTGAGATGGCTCAGTGAATAAAGACCTGGAACCAACCACACAGTGCAAGAACCAGCTTCTGCAAGTTGTTCTGTGTCCAACACGTGTGGCGTGTGCACTTGTTCTTACATGCATGCACATACAAAATAACAAAGTAATTAGATTAAAAAGAAAATCGAACAAAGCACATTTTTAAGGACCAAGCATTCCAAGAGATGAGGTTTGGTTATGCGTGGCACGGCTGGGAAGAGCGCATTTTAAACAGGAACCCAGACCTCGCCAGTTCTTGATAGGCCAGTAATCAGTTTTGAAATTGAGTGTGAAGTTCAGTTAGCATTTCCCTAGCTCAGCACCTGGTCTTGCATTAAGCATCACATGGTCACTCTGCCATTCCAGCCATTACCGGTGTCCGTGTCCCCAGAGGAAAACACTAATAAAGGCGTGAACCCCAGTCCCTGAAGCATGGGAAAAAATGGTGGCTTGTCAGGATAGAACCCCTTGCTACTACTACTGTGTACGCCCTAGGGCAATTTAGTTTTTCTGAATGTATCTTCCTAAGACTGGAACAAAATGAAGCCATGGATATACAGAGATCTGGTCCCTCAGCATTGGTTTCAATGGTGGCGTGGCCGTGAGGAGAGCTCACAGTGAAGGTCACGTTCCCCCCCCCCCCCCCCCGATTTCTAACTTACCCTAAATACCTGAGGTGGGATCCAGCCCTAAAAGGAAATAGGAATTCTAGGGAGGAGACAGGCCTCGATCCTAACCCAGTTCAGCGTAGAATGGGTTTAGGTGACAATGGGTACCAATGAGGAAGGGGGTCACACGCTGGGCTGTGGCCTAAAACTTCCTGTTTCCTTCTTCAGCTGCCTCACTCTGCCAAACCAGCAAAAGTTGCGTGTGAAGTCCCCAGTACTGAAGAAGCAGGCTTGTCCCCAATGGAAGCACTCTTTCGTGTTCAATGGTGTGAGCAGCTCTCAGCTGAGGCAGTCCAGCCTGGAGCTGACTGTCTGGGACCAGGCCATCTTTGGCATGAGTGACCGCCTGCTCGGGGGAGCCAGGCTTGGTACAAGTAAGTCTACTTTGTGGCTCTATGTCTCCCAGACTTTATTGGTGAAAATCACAGATTTATGTCCTTAGTGACTGCCCGACGTGGGTACCGATTTCAACAGTAGACGATTCGGCTGGCTTTGAAACTGCCCTGTCCCGTCATTAATGGGGATCCCCAAATCCAGGTTTAACTACACCAGAGAAGATAATACCACCAACTATTTCTGCAATTTAAATCAGATTTGGATCAGCTAAAGAAACAAAAGCTTTAGGGTTCACAACAGGCAAGGGACAGTATTTACTTTTGTCCTGGTGTCAGTCATAAGAGGATTATTTCCTTAAGAAAAATATCTCAGCCCAGCCAAACATACATCTGGAAGGACGTCACTGAGGGGCAGACAAGGGCACCATTCAGCACAGCTCACCCCGAAGGGGGCTGCTGGCATTGTATGGACAGCCTCCTACTGGGAGCGGGCAAGTTCTGTTCTCTCAGCGCGGCTCCCACATCTAAGACCTCCCCAGGCAGCACTGGCATCTCTCGCTGAGCGCCAGCTAAGAGCTACTAACCGAGACTGGAGTTGCATTCCTTAGGATGCAAATGTTTCAGAGTAAACCCTTCCTCTGAGAAATCTTTTCCGTGAAAGAACAGGGTCCCCAGCCCACCTTTGACCTCAGAATTAAGGGTCCATGACTCCCACTGAGAAGAACTGGAAGCTTGGAGTTCATTTCCTCTCCTTTAGAGCAGCGTTCTCAACCTTCCTAACGCTGCAACCCTTAATACAGTTCCTCATATGGTGACCCCCCCCAATCACAACATTATTTTTGTTGCTACTTCAGAACTCTAATTTTGCTGCTGTTATGAATCACAATGTAAGTATTTGTGTTTTCTGATGGTCTTTGATAACCCCTCAGGTTGAGAACCACCACTTTCAAGCATAGAATCCTAGGCTTTGGAGACTCCACTCTGAGGACACCCCAGCACATACCATCCTCACATCTCCTGTGCAGGGGTGTGGTGCCTCTTAGGGAGAGAAGGGGCTTCTCTTTAGCGCCCTTCTTAAAGGCTAGGAAGGGGAAAGGGGCGCTCTCACCCACCGCCTACTATCTCATTGCAGAAGGAGGCGCTGTGGGTTGTACGGACTCCTGTTCACAGTCCAAACTTCAATGGCAGAAAGTCCTGTCCAGTCCCAACTTATGGACAGACATGACCCTCGTCCTGCACTGAGGTGAAGCCAAAGGCCGACAGATCATGGCGGAATCTGACCCACCGGGGCACCAGTAACCGACTGCAGTTGTGTGGTTATGGCCACTTGGGGAGGTTACTGACCAGAAGTGTCCTGATTTCAATAAATGCTCAGCAGCGGCCTATGGCTCTCATCATTAACAAAAGTTCTGTGCTTCGCGTGTGTCTCAGAGAAAAGAGTGTGCTTAGTGTTGTCTGCCTGTTTCCTGTGGAAAGCCTCCCAGTGAAGGAGCCTGCCAAGACATCGTTCTGGTAAGTGTGCTGGGCATGTCTCCAAAGACCCCATGCAAGCAGACACAAGGCCTCGGAGAGCTTTTATTGTGCATAGGTCTGGTGTGGTGACGTCACATCTGAAAAGGACAGGGTAGCACAAAGCAGGAACGAGGCGCTCACCATAGACGGGTCGGAGTGTGAATGCTCTTGGTGTATTTTTTTAAATGAGAAACCGACAGGAAATTGAAGTGCGCACTTACATGCACAAAACCCCACCAACATTATGTACAGACATGATTACTGCAGTAGTTGGTTTCCAACTGCCCCATGTCAGATCAAGTGTCTCGAGTACACGGTTCTTAATGTTCTTTTATTCTGTAAAAGGTAACAAAATATACAGAACAAACTTTCCCTTTTGAGAACTAATGTTACAAACCCATATTATCATTTTATATAAATACTATTCTCTATAGCAGATCATTAGGTAGAAGTCCAACAATGTACGCTAACAGCAAGCACGGAAACCAAGTTTTCTAGCGGGAGGGTCCTGTACCGTACGCTCTCAAGGACCGCCGGGGACTCTGCCAGCGGTGTGGAGGAAGGAAACTGTGCGGGAGCGTGCTTTAGACTCAAATTGCAAAATCATTTTCACCCCTTAGAACACGGAGATGGATCCTTCATAGAAATCAAGAACAAAATCGATTTGAGCTCATTTCAAAACTAGAAAAAGTATGGCACCCAGGTGTGCGCCGCAGTGTGGTCCCTGCTGATGGTGAACCTTGTGTCACACGGGCCAGCCTGAAGTTATTTAGCCTTTAGAGGTATCCGAAATCCACTGTAATCCTGCTTAAAACAGGAAGTGATTCGGTAACTGTCATAAAAATCTGGCCTGTTTGGCACTATGATACAACTGGAAGTAACCAGGGGGGCTTCCACTGGGACCTGGTGTAGAACAGTTCTGCCCCAAAACTGCTCTTTGAGGGACTGGAACCTGTCAAGGGGGGTTCTAGACTTAAGAGTACTAAAGAGCCAAGGTGACACCCCTGCCATGAGGTGCCCTCCACCCTGGGTCGTGGTGTGGCGTGGCCTTTACATGGCCTCGAACTCGTCAATCCGCTGCTTGGTGTTGCCCTGCCTGATCTGCCGCAGGGTCTTGTACTTGTCCCGACCTTGCCGCATGTTCTCGTTGTGGATGATGTCATTGTGGGTCCTCTTATTCTCATCTCGGGCCTGGGACAACTCGTTACTCAGGGTCTGCAACATGAAGCAAGGATCTGTTAACCTACCTGTCATGATGCTAACATAGTGATCCCATGGAGTGACCAGGAGATGAGAATACGGATGGACAGGAGGGAAGACCCTCCGCCCACTCACCAGCAGCTGCCGCTGCACGCGCTCGTTTTTCTCGGCCTCGGTGATCCGCTTCTCCTCGTTGCGGTCACCCAGGATGCCCTCACTGGAGAGCTCAGCGCTGTAGCCCATGGGCTCTGCACCCTCGTCATGCAGCCCTTCATGTACGTGGTAATTCACCGGTTCGTACATTGGGGGTGGAGGAGGTGGCGGAGTCGTCATCACCAGGTGCAGCTCTTCCTTAGTTTTCACCAGGTCATCCTGGGCTTCTCTGGCCTTTGGAGAGGAGACCACAGGTCAAATGAGAACTCTTTCCCACAGCCTGTGTTGTAAGAAGTGGCATGGCCTACCAGTAAGGAGCCTAGAGATCCTGACTCTCCTCCCAAGTGCAGAGTCTGGACACTCTGAGTACCATGTCTTCCACCTAGACTCCTAGTCTCCAGCCTGGCAGCACCACCACCGGGAGAGTCTGTGCCTGCGTCTCATCCTCAGCCACCATCACCCTTCCTCTTAAAGAAGCCTTATAAATAAATGGCTTTCTTCACCTGCTTGCAATGGGCTGGAGAACATATATGGTATAGATGGGAGATACAGGCCCAGGGCAGCCCCAGAAAGGAACCCCTAGAAGCAGGACATGTGGGAAAGGGGCCTACCAAAGCACAGTGTTGAGTCCATGGTAAACACCGTATCACCTAGATGTCCTGGAGGACATGGGGATAAAGGTGGATCCAGGCACTCTTTCAGCCATAGCTGACTGACCCTAGGCAGGACACAACACTGCTGCTGCCCAGTCTGAGGAGCCTGGAGCCCTACAAGGTTCTTCAGGACATTCCAACTGTCACATCCTGCTTCAAAGCTCCGTGACCCCTGCAGGGGGGCACCCAAGCAATTAGAATCAAAAACTCATTCTAGTTAGGGTGTCTGATCAAGGCTGAAGCGCGTGGGAGGCAGGAAAGGAATAAGCAGGCCTTTGTTCCTCTGCTAAGGCAATGCAACGCTGGCCTGCTGTTCTACCTCTTCAA
The DNA here is from genome assembly GCF_037038515.1 of Microtus pennsylvanicus. Taxonomy (NCBI): domain Eukaryota; kingdom Metazoa; phylum Chordata; class Mammalia; order Rodentia; family Cricetidae; genus Microtus; species Microtus pennsylvanicus. Next base: position 211,814,790 of record NC_134579.1, read on the forward strand.
CCAGGTCAAGATTTCCATCTCATTAACAGAGAAGCCATCTGCAAAGGGTTCTGAGAGGTTCCAGAAGCTTGTGATGTGACCTGCAGCTGAGCTAGAGCCCTTCGCAAGGCTTCCCCCACCCCATGGCTACGCAGGGTCTCCGGGGTCAGACTCACCCGGTGCTGCCACTGCTCCACCTCGTCCTCCTTGCGCCGCCGAGCCTCCTCCAGCAGTGCGATCTTGGCAGTGTACTCTGCCAGCTCGGCCGCCTGGAAGAGAGGGTGGAGTCACTCCTAGGATCCTTCTGGCAGAATCCATCGGTGAACCAACATTCACCGACAGGAATGAATGGCCTCCCCGGCGATGGCCTGCGCCCCCTCCTTCATGGCCAGGAGACCCTGCCGGCACCTCCCTGACTGGGGATGCACATGCGTCCAGCCCACCCCGCTCCCTGCGGCTGCAGATCTGCTTACAGCCCTAGCCGAAAGCTTTGCAAAGCAGGTGTCGCTTGCTTGGCTCCCCAGGAACAGCCTCTCCATAATTCAGCATCCTGAAACCAGGCAATCCTACCAGCTGCTCCTGGCTCTTTATCTGATCCTGTGCCTGTCTCTCCAGTTCCTCCTTGGCCCGAAGGGCAGCCACACGGTCGGCCTCCAGACGCTCAGACTCCTCCTGGGCTCGCCTCCTCTCTTCCTCCAGCTGGAGGGCCTTCTCAATCTGCTCCGAGAGCTCTGCAGGGAACATGGAGTCAGAACTACTCAGACTCCCAGGCAAGAAATGACCTCAGCCTTCCATTCCCACTCCAGTAGGCTGAGGGAGACTGAGTGAAAACTGAACCCCAAACCCCCGAGTCCTAGACTGAGTCAAGGGCTTGTGAGCAGGGACACCTCAGGGCTCATTCCTGCTGATGACCTAAGTGTGTGGAGACCACCGACGACACCCTGTCCCTGGGTGCACCCGCTGCACCCTAATGGCCCCACAGCACCCTCACCAGCTCCACCTCATCTGCACACTGGCTCAGACACAGAACCGGCCCGTTGGGATCTCGCAGGCCCCAGCAAACACCATCTCCCTTCTATTCTAAGTGTCTTATAAGGGCAGGGCTGCTCCTGTGACCAGGGACGGATGGTGGAGGTGTCACAAGCTGGCTGTGGCAGCTGAATATGTGCTAAGGGGATGTGGTACTGAGTCTAAAAGGTGTGGGAGTAATGTGTCCCACATCTCTGTCCTCACTGGAGCTTGACTGCAGGCTGCCTCTACCTCTCACTAAACAGTCTCAGGAAAGTAGTGGAAAATCAAATATGACAGGCGCAGACATTTAAAGCACAGGACCGCTGTCTAATCTCAATGACGGCACAGTCATCTATCTTAGGTGGTTGTGTTGAACAGACACTCTTGATCAAGTCCCCTCTTGGCTGCAGGCCAACCCCAGTATGACTGTGGGGTGGGGTGGGGTGGGAAGGGGCGGGCAGCCCGAGCTCCTGACCTTTCTCGGCCCTCTTGGTCTTCTGCTCAAAGTCCTGCAGCCGAAGCATCAGCTCCTCCTTCTCCCGCAGCATCTGTTCTTTCTCTCTCTCCACGGTTTCTCTCCTTTTTTTCTCCGTTTCCAACTGTTGTCTGGTAGAGGGAAGATGAAGGGGAGGATGAGGCAGGCAGCCCTGGACCTGGACACAGCTGCCGGCCTGCTACATCTCTGTTCTCTTGGGAGCCTGGATGGTTGATGACACACTGGTGGCAGGGGTTCCTAGGGACAGTTCCTGTCCAGGCCCGGGCTCTTTGGCCACTCACCGCTCCAGCTGCTTCTGGTGCTTCTCCTCCCGGGCCTGGGCCTTCATCTGCTGCACCTCGATGGTGTCGGGCTTCCTGCGGCGCATGTACAGCTCATGGTTCCCCATGCAAAGCTGCAGAATCCGCTTGTTGATTCTCAGGCGTGGGGCGTAGAACACGAAGTCCTATGAAACAGAACAGGGTGGCCTGGTTGAACCCAGCTCCTCCTTTCCCAAGACCACACTTCAGACTTCCAGAACCTTCTCGAACGGGCCAAATGCCACAGAGGATGGGGCCAGAAATGTTCACTCCCCATGGGGCGTGTGTGTGGTCTGTGTATGAGCACGCGTGTATATCCACTCGCATACATATTTGTGGTCTATGCGTGGCATGCCTAGCGTGGGCTTGTACACACTAAATCTCGGTCTACGGCCTTCTATCAAGAGGCCTCCCCTGTCCTGAGAAAGCAGGGGGGTGGTCATCACGGGCCCCCTAGTGTATTATGTTTTGGTGTCTGCTTCCCCAGCCCCTGCTGTCACCATCCTTCCATTCCTGGTCCTGAGCTGTCTGCCTCCTGCCCAGCCCGTCACTATGCACACACTACTCACTGCCCCGATCTCCACTGCTCCAGATTCCCGAGCCAAGGATGCACTGTCTCAGCACCTTCAAAGGGGGTGTCAGTCCAGCCCCATCTACCCAGTGACCCCAGGCCTGTTTCGGGGCCACCGTGCTAGCATGTCACTCACACAATTCCACTGCCTACTTCTGCATCCGACCCCCACTAGACCACAGCTCCCTCCTGAGAGCAGTGGCTGTCTACTCATCTGTCTCCCAGGACCAAATCAACACTCAGTAACTCCCGGTGCTCAACAGATAGTAGCTGGGTGATAGCCGGTTAATACACGCCACTACTGCTGAGTCCTACAACCCTGAGCAAGTTACCCATCACTCAGAGTCAGGGAATGAGGGTGACGATATAGTGGGAATGTCACGGGACTAAACTGGAGACTGTTCATAAAGGACTCGAGTAGTACCTGGGACAGTAAACACTGGCTCCATACGCAGTGGCTACTTATCGGTGCCAGCTGCCTTATGCCTTATGTACTTGGGGCAGAGCATGGTATTTGGAAATTCTGTCTGCAGGAACTGCAGACAGGCTTGTGCTTGGAGAACAGTGTTCTTGTTACTCATGTTAACAGTATCTCATCTATATAGTTATAGATTAACCCCAAACTAATTATTCTTGGCGTAAAACGTGTTACTAGAAACATACAAAATAGAATTAAAATCCATCCAATATGTGAAAATTCATTGTTGGACCTAAAACCAGGGCAATGACAACACACAACCTCACTTCCTAACTTCTTGGTCCTTCCACGATAGCTTGTGTGACAGAGGGGAGACATGGCCTATTTGGAAATGCCTCGTGGCTTCCTCCAGCCATCTGGAAGGAAGGTGATGGAAACACAGCAGTGTGCATCCCACCCACAGCCACCCTAGAGACTGATAGCATGCTGGACTAGCCAAGTGACACACCCAAGGGGAGCCCGTTTAGTTCCCCTGTCTGCATGAGGCCATCTGAAACCCTCAACTTCCTGGGTGGGGCTCCCTTCTGGTTTCAGACTGATTATTAACTCATTGAGTTTCCCAGGGAGGAGCCCACTGAGCTGAGAGAAACAGGAATTTTTATTACCTACCTATCTCTTATTACACAAGAGGAAACAACCTTGGCTTATGGCTTCAGAGGCACACAGCCCAAAAAACATTCCACTGTGACTCACAAGTACGTGCAGAGAAATGTACCAACTCCCCTTTAGAAAACACCCATCACCTAGATTCAAGAGTTAGAGCTACAGGCGGACACGAGACTCCCTGACCCTGCCTGTAAGAAAAAGACCCAGAAACCACTAGCAAACATTCAGAGAGAGAACAGTTGGCAGCTACGTGGGTGAGGGGAGGGAATTTCACCCGTACCTTAGAAAGAAGCAGGTTATGACTCCAAGCTAAAGATTTCCGAGTTCAAGTCCCCAAAGCTAAAGATTTCCGAGTTCAAGTCCCCACATTGCATCTTAATGCAAAACAGAAGAGACCAGGGGGAGCTTTCTTACAACAGATAGCCCATGTCCTAAAACAGACATCAGGCACAAAAAGACTAAGAAAGAGGGAACCCAAGACACCCCAAATCCTGTCAGGCAAAGGAGACAAGCCCTGCTACACTCCCAGGAAGCTCCATCTTGTTATGTCAGAGGGGCTCCTGAGAAGGCTGCCCTGAGCAATCAGCTGAGCAGAGTCCAGACATTTCCTAACAGTTCAAACGCCATGGATCAGCTGCCTGAGAGCTCTCTCCCTTTCCCTGGATGCTACAGGAATGGGGGGACCTGGTCTGAAGGGAAGGGACTGCTTTGGCCCTTCACAGGATGCCTGGACAAGCAGAAAGGGAAGTAAGATCAGAGATCCCACCCAAAAGCCAAAATGAGGCCCCAAATCTCTGTGAGCTGGCGGGCGAGAAGCTGCCTTCTGGCCTGGTCCTCTAGAGAGGTTCTCTAAATTCCCAGGGTTCCCTTCACAAGGCTGCAACAAGGAAAAAAATCCTATACCTCCTTCACCATCAGGGTTTCTGTTGTCTTTAACATCAAAGTCTAACTTGAAAATGTGGTTTTCTTGTGCCCAAAGTAAATGCTGACGCAAGGCATGGCCACACGGCAGCCCCGGTAAGATCTGGAGGGTCACTGGGACACTGCCTCTTCCACTGCCCCTCAGCTCCCTAATACGCGCCTCCCTCTCCTCAGCCCGCTCACTGCCAGACTCACAGTCCTACTCTCTGCCTGGTGTTACCGCTTTTCCCTCACAGTGTAGAACTGCAGCTGTCCATGGCCACAGGTGAGTCCCGGCACACAGGCTCCTGGGGTGCACGCAGCGGAGGTGGTGCATGTGTTGAGGGTAGGCGCATCAATCAGGAATCTTAATCACTCTCCACCTTATTTTTTGAGGCAGGGTCTCTGTGAACCCGGGGCTCAGAAGTTCAGCTAGACGGGCTGGCTATCTCAACCTTCCCCTAACCACTGGGGCTGCCCTCAGGAAGGTGCTGGGATCCAGACTCAGGCCCTCAAGCTGGCATGGCAAGCACCTGCCTGAGTCATCTCCTTACGTCTTTCTTTAAGTGAGGCTTCCCATGGGGTGGCCCAGTAGTGAACATGCATGCACTAATTCAATCTGACCAACATATATGTGTTTGTGGGTGCACACACTCTTCAACAGTCTAGCCCTGAGACTTCCTTTCCTGTCAGCTGGAATGAAAGGTCTGAGAGCGTGTAAGCACCACACTGGGTGGAAAGCCACCTCCTTTAGAATTGTCTTGTTCTTCGAGCCACGCCACCTCACTGCCCACAAAACGTGGAACTGCTGTAGCCCTCAGCTGGTGGGACCACACACTGATGGGAGTGTTACCATGGAGCCCGAGTCTGCATTAAACACAGTTTGATTTTGAAGAACTATGTGAGCGCCTGCGGAGGCGGAGCACAAGCTCACACACAGCAGGGCACATTTCAATAAAGAAAATACCTCCGCCAGCTGAGCCAAGCCGCGAGCCCTGCTGACTTGGCAACTCCCGCAGCCGAGCCCGTGTGTGGGGAAAGCAACGGCAGCAGCATGGAGCGTTTGAGGGGGTCTGCCATTCCGCAGTGGATCGCATGACTGCGCCTGCCTCCCTAAGCTTCCCACTGGGACTAGGGACAAAAGATGCGGGGACCTAGTCGTTCCCAATCTATAACTGTAGTAAAAAGAGCAAGCTCTGGAAAAAAAAATATTATGATTTAAAAAAAACCCAGAAAACAGAATTCTGGCCATTTCCTCCATATTGTAGTTGTGTCTATATGTCTGTCTTTAATATTCTGAGCTAACGTCAGCTAAATGTCTAAATGCTGACAGAATAAACCCAAATGAAGTCCCACAATACACCGATCCTTTCAGTTCTTACACTCTGCCCCTCCCACATGGGCAGAGAGCACCTGCTTAAGTGAAGGTCATGTGATGAGTGACCACGGGGAAAGGTGTGAGGAAGAAACAAGAGGCAGAGTGGAAGCCCTGGGGAGCCGCCATGCTCTGAAACGCTAGATCGCTTCTTAACTGCTCAGCCCAAGAAGGTACAGAAAGTCACATTTTGGTCCTTTGGATTTGAAAGTCTCATTGTCTATGTCCCAACCAGCTACCAAGGAGACACTGGCATGAGCTGCACCCACAAGTTGGTATGAGGGGTAGGCTGGCTGCCTACACGAACATTGGGCAAGTTGGGTGTGCCACGGCAGAAGTGTGTCATTTTGGGAAATGCTTATTATCACTTGGTCAAGGTCAATGACTGAGAACTGTCCTTTTCTCCATATGAAGGCTGAGATTATATCATCTAACTTGGATGGACACATCTGGTCTCCATAACAACCTCCCACTGTGGTGGTCAGTCATGTGGCACAAAGGTCTCTGAGCCTCCATAAGAGGGAACTCTGAGAAACACTGTCTTCCTAGGACACAGAGGAGCTTCAATGTTCTGAAAACCCAGCTAGCTGAGACCTCTAAGCAGTAGCCGGGTCTACAGTTGAACTTACAGGGGCCTTCTTGTCGATGGGCTTAATGACAAACTTCTTGTCATTGAAAGAGATGTTCCTGATTTCACTCCAAGGGAAACCGATCTTTGGGGTCAACCTGAGGATAGAAGAAGAAAAGCAGCAGTTGGTTAGGTGTCTGGACTCATGAGCACTCTAGGACTGAGAGACCTTAGCAAATCTCTCTTTAAAACATAAAGCAAGTCCATAATTAGTAAAACACCGCATCTCAACAGTCTCTGCCATCCCAGGTCCAGCCTTGACACAGCCACACCGGCATTTTTCTCAGTTTCAGGAAGTTGTGTTACAGCACCCTGGTCATCTTGCCTAAGAGCTAATTCTTAATCTGGAATACCCTTTTGTCCTATTTGACCCCCTGCCTGGAGCCTCCTGCCTCAAATCCCCACACAGCGACCCTCCCCTCAAGCTCTCACACAGCTGGTTCCGTTCTGCTGGTCTGATTAATTTCCTGTTGGCCAACCAATTCTCGCTTCAGACATGTCAACTGTTTCTACTCACCTGAGAGTAGCCTTCCAGCTCTCAAACTACACTTTCAACATGGGGTTCTGAGCGGCAACACGCTTCCTTGTCTTCTCCCCCAGACCCCTTCCTTCCCTCTCTGACACAGACCATGTCAGGGTTATTTAGATCCTCGTTACCTTTTAGCTTTATAGAAACGTGCCTTGCTTTCCATATAAGCCTCCATCACAAAGAGAAGCCACTGACTAATGGAAGCGGGCAGGACAGACGGACTCTGTGCCTCTGGCTCTCATCCAGCACATGCTCCTACCTTGCTAGATGCTGCCCTGTGTCCGTCCAGGTGGCTCTGAGACTACACGGAAGCCCTGTATGGTCCTACTACTCAATGTTACTACATCACTGGCTGAATCTTGGCTTTCCCATCAAGAGATGTCAAGACCACACTGCTCGCTTAATTATGTCCCCACCCTTCTTTCCAGTGCTGCACCAGAAATAGCAACACAGGACAGACTCTGAAACTACTGTCCAAGTACCGCCCTCAAAATAGCCCTGGGCTGGGGAGATGGCTCTCTACACAAGTGTGAAGGCCAGACTTCAAATCCACAGAACTCATAAATAAAAGGCATCAGTAACCACTGTGGTGGCAGAGACACGATTGCTAAGTTTCACTGGCAACCAGACTAGCTTCAGGCTCAACAAGAGACCCTGTCTTAAGGGAATAAAGTGGAGCGTGATCAAGCAGGGCTCCTGATCTGATGTCCTCTGGCTTCTGGACACACACACACACCTAAAATGAGAATTAACAGGAGGGAAAAAGATCAACCAGCCGTCCCCTACAGTTCCTACTTTCAGCAATCACAGCAAGGCTGGGGGTTGGGGTGGCATCCAGCGCCTAACAACATAATGGGCAAGGCGGGTTTTTGCTTTGGCAGCAAAGGCTGGATCAAAAACAAAAGGCAGCATCCGAAGGCCACAAGAGGGCTTCCAGGGCACAGTAGTCACGGCACAATTGCAGAAGCGATGTAGGCCACAGGCCAGGGTGGTCCAAGGCGGAAGCCTTTGGTATAAACTCATTCTTCACAACTCTGTCACCTATGCTTGCGGCCACCGCTAACACGCATCATGTCACTCGAATGCGGCGTGTCTGTCACTTTATCGTTACCCTATACACGTAACTTTCAGCAATATAGTCTCAAAACACTTGAAATACAGCCATAGCCTGCGCCTACCAGCATCCTCTGCCTGTGTGTGTCCCCAACATCCTTGCCTGCGTCCCCAGCATCTGCTGCCTGTGTCCCCAGCATCCTCCGCCTGTGTGTGTCCCCAGCATCCTCCGCCTGTGTGTGTCCCCAGCATCCTCCACCTGTGTGTGTCCCCAGCATCCTCCACCTGTGTCTCCCCGCCCCACATACACACAGAGAAAAGCTAAAACATGGCAATGACAAGCAGCTGCTTCTGGAGCACTTGCTCCAGACTCTGAGGACAAAGCTGGTCACAGAAGCACTAAGAACCGGGAGACAGCTACTCAACCCATTAGCCACATGGCTGGATCAATGTCTCAGCTCCTTAAAACCCAAGGAGGCCGGGCTCTGGCCCACAGCTCCTGTCTGTACAGGTCTCTCTAGTCTCTGACCCAGAAAAGACAGGCCTCCAAGCTCAACAGGCACCTGTTTTCCAAAGGCTGGGCCCAACATGGCCTTGGAGACTTTGAAAGCTCACATGAACGACAATCCCGTAGCCACTCATAAGCCTAATTGCTGTATCAAAGCACAATGTTAAACATGGTAGCTGTGACTCACTTCTAAGTTAAAGAACACCCTTTCATTCTTAACCAGTTGGAAAACGAAAGCCTACAAGCACCCTCTTTGCCTCTCCCTGTCCAAACAGATCACATGGGCATGGCTCACCAAGGAGATTTATCTGCCATGGATTTATCCTGTGACTGCCCGTATGTGTCACTTAGAAAGGGGTGGGAGAGAACAGGTGGTACATGCCAATAGTCCCAGCACCGGGAAAGCTGAGGGGCAGGAGAGTGGTGAGTTCTAGGGTAGCCTGGGTGACTTGTAAGCTGGAACTGGAGGCGGCTGATGATGGCAACGTGGGAGCCTCTACCAAAAACACAGAAGTATCTGCAGATGGCTGGATGCTGGGCACACACAGGACTGGACTGAGGCATCTTGAGATGTGAGAGGATAGGGACACCCTCAGCACAATGGGGATACTTGGAAAGGATGCAGGTCCCAATGCCAAGGTCCCCTACAGGCCGAATCTGAAACAGCCTGAGTAATAAAGTGAACAACATTACCACTGACAAGTACCCACACTTCATTTTAATACAGAGCCGAGTAAATGGAAGAAAGAAACTGGCTCCTTCGAGCTATGTGTATCTGTGTGAGATTGCCCTCCCCTCCCCTCCCCCAGACTGCCATAACACAGAAATAATCTCATGAAGGTTTCGCCCACGGACATCAGAATCAATAGCAGAATGTCATAGAGTCCGTCAGTAAGCTCAGTCTCACAGAATCTCCCTAAAATATACTGCCAACTGAGAAGGACATGGCAGTGGAGGCTCCCACTGAGGGCTGGACCCACGGACACTACCTGCTGCTCTTTGTGGAAGGCCTCAGGCCCTTCTATGGGATTCTTGCCCAAAGGGCAAAACTCCAATCTGATGTGAGCAAACCCTGGCCCTGCGAAGCTGAAGGCTTTAGAAAGTCAGTGGAAAGTCCAGGCCAGCAGTGCTGAGGAGCCAGGAGACAAGGAAGCACGGTGCTGATGCTGGCTGGGTGTTAGAAGCAGAAACCGGCTGCTGGGACATGTGGAAATGAGACCCACAGAGCGCCACCGTCCGCATGAGCACCAGCCCTGGTGGTCACCCTAGCGGGAAGATGGGTAAAAGGTATAGGGGAATTCTTTGTACTGTTTTAAACTTAAGTTGGGAATAATTTTTTTAAGGATATTTAAAACTTTTTAAATCCAAAATCAGCAGCAATGGAGATATTGGGGGGGGGGGGGAGTGGCGGGGTGGTTTCTTGAGACAGGGTTCTCTCTGTAGCTCATGCTGTCCTGGAACTCACTCTGTAGACCAGGCTGGCCTCAAATTCAGATATCCACCTGCCTCGGCCTCTTGAGTGCTGGGATTAAAGGCCACAAGGGCCCAGCTGAGATGATAAATACTCTACGTCTTGATATGATTTGGGATTTTTCAGGCACATTTGTCAAAAGTCGGCAAATAAACACAAGTCTACATTTTACTATTCTTAAATCTTCTATCAAAACCTACTGCGATAACAAAACATAGTACGTGATCTTGGTTTTCATTTCTTGGGACAAGTACGGATGCCATAATTCACGGTGAGACACACCAGCTCCAGGCTAGGGTGCTGCCAGCCGAGAGCGGCACGCTTGTGAAGTCACCCTCAGTGACCACACGGACAGATGGACTGATGTCCCCACCAGTCCACAAGCTCCCCCGGGACCCAGTCTTTAAGAGTCAGGACTGCTGCCTACACCACCGCTTCATGGTGGAGTGAGGCGGCTTGACATGCTGACGCCAAGGGGGGAGACTCCTCAGTGTCCCTAGTTTTCACTGATTTCCGTGTCAGGACAGCTTTGGTAGGGGAATGCCAGGAGCAATTACAGTCCGGCTCAGCTGGACTTCTGAGCCCATCACCCCTCCTTCCGAGCCAAGGATTAAAGAAGGGGGACACACACAGGCTTTCACTACCTATGCTCCCACTGTCCTAAGCCGTACACCATGAGAAGGGGGTCTCTGGGAGGCATTTCCCGGCCAGAGCCCATTTAATTTCAAAAAGACTATGATAAAGATATCTATGTTTATTTGTGTATCAAATTGCCCTATTAACAATGTATCAAGAATACCCAATCCCTACCACTAGTTCTATTGGTGAAGGATGCAATTCAATACTCAGGGCCTTAGAGCTCTGGTCCCTTGGAGGGGGGAACAATCTCCTGTAGCTACTGCAAACAGGAGAAAACCTGGCTGTTAACCGATTGGGTCTCAACCTCAATGCTTTTCCTCTGTAGAGAGGCTGTGCTTCCTTTAGAAGTCACAGCGCTGCCACCAGGGGAATTGCATTGGCTGCTGAATGGGAAGGAGCCTGGGGGTGGGTGGGGACCCCAGTAGGGCACAGTTCAAAATTTACTTGGGGGGAAAAAAAGGCAACATTTCTGTGGGCTAGGCTGGTTACAAGCTGACATCAGCAAGTTCCTGCCCATGGCTGTTTCTTACAGCTGGAAAAACCTGTTTGGACAGCCCTTGCCAGGGCTTGTTACAAAATCTGGCCATTCACAAACGGAGCTAAAAGGCAGAGGCAGCTTCCCACAGCCAGGGTTGGGTGCTCACTTTCTGACCCCAGGCCCGGCTTTTCGGCATGGTGGTGCCTCAGAGTCCCCAGCCTCTAGTCCTGGCACGGAGGAGGGCCTGTGGGCCGAGAGCACCTGTCGCCTGTGGCTCAGACTGCCCTTGCTTCTCTACCAACACCGCACCAAGCACACTTGTTCAAAAGCAAGCATGAAACATTCCACACTCCACAGTCCGCGTCTAGGGTTCCTGGGACGTTCTGAATGGGTTATTTTATATTTTAGACAGGGTCTGACTGTGTAGCCCCTGCTGGCCTTGAATTCACAGACCTCTGTCTGCCTCTGCCTCCTGAATGCTGGATTAAAGGTGTGTGCCACCATGCCTGGCCACTAGCTGGATGCTTTATGTACATATCATTTATTACCAGCAGGGCCACTCTCTTAGATAACTGCGCAGAGACATGGCAGCAGGGTGAGACAAGGGGGGGCCGACACATCCTCATACACTTCACAGGGCTTGTCTGCACCTCAGGGCTCCAGGCTGACATCAAGACCATGGCACACTCCTGTTGCCCAGCTTCTGCACTCAGGCAACCCTTGCTAAAGCCGGCTGATTTCCCCTGGTGGGAAAAAGGCAACTCGGGCAGGCGAACACCTGCGGCAGACAAGAGACTCCTGGCGCCAGGCGGCTCTCTTTCTATGAGTCTGCTAGCAGACCTTGCACGAGATGCCTGTGAAGCAATTAGACACCTTCTGTGGGCTCAGGGGATTTAGCTAATTGTTCCTACATACAGGCTGCTGCTGCTTACAGACTCCTGGAGGGTCTGCTGGCATCACCAACATTCCTGGTTGGATTAGCACAAACCTTGAGCCAGGAGTCCACCCTGGCTAAGCAACAGCCTAGGAATAGCTGCGGAGGGGGAAAGTCCTCTAAAAGCTAGCTCCACCCTCTCTGCTTCACAGGGCTCAGGGTCCTAAGGTTGGTGCACGCTGGGCCTTCCCTTGCCACAGACTCCACGTGCTGCAGAACAGACTGGAGGTACAACTGACTTCTGTCACCAAGCTACCGCACTGTTCGACACACACCACACACACACACACACACACACACGCACGCACGCACGCACGCACGCACGCACGCACGCACACACGCACGAGCATGTGTGCACACACACACCTGGCATTTCCTTGGCTTTGTAGGCCTGCTACCCCACAGTTAAAACCAATGATCAATTTCAACTCACTTGTCATCTTTCTCATAAATATTAAGTCCAAGGGCATCAACGCCAAGCCAAAGGTCTGTTCCTTTTTTATTTTTGATCTCGAAATAGTTGATCCCGTACATTTCCAGGTCCTGAGCAATCTTCAGGTATTCTAGCATGGCACTGTCCCTAATGGGAAAGAAAACATAGGTTCTGTGGTTAGCAATAAATCACACTAAACACACGAGCCTCTGCAGATGCTGGGAATAAAGGCCAGCAAAGGACAGTGGGGGCATGGCTTACAGGGAGGCAAGGCCTGGAGCAACCAGAGGCAGCTAGGCAGTAGGGATGGGCTAGGCCTGCAAGCAGCTCCCTGACAGGAGTCTGTGCGATCCTGAACCCTGTAACTTACCTGCTCTACACATTCAAGGAGAGCTAACTGATTTGCTCTAGTTTCTAAAGAGACAGATTTTTTTTTTTATTCTCTTGCTAGGATAACCCTGTTTCTTGCATTCACAGAATGACCAGAGATCCCAACAAAGGACTCTAAAGGCTCTTGGCCACTCAAGGACTATGCAGCACGTAGTTTCCGAGTCCCACACTGCAAGAAAGTAGTGAGGGCTGAGGCCAGCAGCAGGGACTGGGATCTTCACCTGAGCACCCTGAAGCCTCCAGGCCTCTGTCCCTCAGAGATCTATGGCCGATCTCACCCGGGGCCATGTTTACATTCTGTGTAGTGTTGAAGGTAATGACCTCACTGCAGGATTTTCTCTGAAGGGATGGCTGGAGCTAGCATCTGAGGCTTAAACTGAGTTGCTTCTTACCCCAGACAAGAACACCAGGCCTTGTTTAAAAAAACAAAACTCTAAAATTCCCCCCCCCCAAGGGGACCCCACTTGTCTGTGCTGTATGTCACCAAGCACAAAGACCAAACGCTGACCTCTCTGGAAGTGCTACCTGGAGTCCCATGAGAAGGTAAGAGGAAAATGGCAACACTCACTTGAGCATCCCTCGGTGTTCTGCATGCCACACCTGGATCCGGTCCTCCCACTGGTCCCTGGTGAGCTTGTGCTGGTCCATGACTCTAGGTTTCAAAAGGAGAGATGCAGGGTGGGCTGTCACCTCGAGGGCTGTGGCATGTGAGCCAAGAGGCCCCTTCCTACGTGCATTCACCCCTACTGTTCTTGTGAATGAGACAATCATGTGGGGTTGTTTCTACTTTCTGGTTTTCTTTCTGGAACATAAGCCTGAAGATTTAGCCTTTCAAAGAACCCAATCCCACTGTAAGCTTTTTTACAGTATTTTAAATGACTTTTCTTCCAAAAGGGGTCATAGACTTGCCAGAGGCCAGGTTACTGTAGACCAGGCAGAGCTAAGTAGGCTGGTCAGAAGGGGGCCTGGCCATCAGACACAAGAGGAAGGGACACAGTGACCCTGCAGTGTCTCAGTTATCATCAGAGGAGCGGACTGGCTCAGAACAGTCCTAAAGGAGCACTTAGGAAAGTCCCAGCCTCCCAGACTAAGTGACTTGACAGTGCTTCCTCCTCCCAGGCCGGCGGAGGCTCACCTCTGGGGGATCAGTCGCTCGGAGCTAAGGTACCCAGACTTGTGCATCTCCTTGTTATAATCTCCAAACTTGGCCTGCACGGCGTAGGAGCCCAGGAGCACAGCTGTCTCCGGGGGGCAGTAGATCTCGTCGCTGAGGATCCCCTCCTTGACTTGCAGGAAGAACAGCTTCTGTGTGATGTCCTGGATGAGCTCCTCTGCCACATCCTCGGGGTAGAACTTGGCCCGGAATTTGAACTGGACGGGGTTCTCCTTCCGAACCTCTTGTGCAGACACCTATAGGACAGAAGGCAGTTCTCAGTACCAACTCCAGCTCATTCCTGAACACCAGGGATCCAAACGCTATTATCTAAGTATTGTTCTTATCATCTGAGAGTGTCCCGGGCCTGCTTCGGACTTGCTGCATTATGGAGGATGGTCCTGAGTTTGATACTCCTGCCTCTGCCTCCTGAGACCTGGGATTCCGGGCATGACCCACCATGCCTGGTTTATACAGGGCTTCATGCATGCTAGGCAAGCATTCTACCAATTCAGCACATTCCCTAACCCCTAATCCATCACTGTAGCTTGTGATGTCAGCCTAAAGCATCTTGGCTCTGTTGGAAACCCAGCTACTAGGCTGCAGGACCGCTCGTCCCTCTGCCATTTCTTGGGTCAGTGCTATCGGTTCCAAAGAGCTCATTTAGGAATGACCCCACGTCCTCACGCTGGGACCTGCCCCAAGCCAGCCTGTGCCTGGACCATGAACTGACCCCTCTCGCCCTCCTTGCAGTGACATGGAAAATGAGGTGGAGGAAAAACAGCACAGCCTGCAAGGGTCTGAAGAAAACACACTTAGCTTTCATTATTATGAGTGACGTTGCCAAATTTTCGGAGCTAGAAGATAATTTACTGCAGACTCAAACAGAACAGCAGGTTCTGACAATATGGTAGGTGACTCATGATTTCTAGATTAATCTCATGGGGGGTGCAGGAGGGGGGAAACAAGGCAGTTAGCTATTACCTGCCCCAACAGGGGACTCAAGGGGAGGAGTGCCAAGATCTGATTCTACCTTCCTGAAAGCTTGCAGCCCCTCTGTCTATAAAAGTCTTTACACAAATAACAAGGAACACAAAGACAAAGACATATGCTGGGTCTATGCCTGCTAGCTGACAGAGGGAAGGAGCTCCCACAGCAGACACGGTGGAGGCATTCTGGTTTTGATGACCAGTTAACTAATGGCCTGCAGATGGTGAACTCCGACTTACCTTTTTATCAAGTTTCAACCAGGTAGGAAATCCTTTATTGTCCACATACTGGAGACCAAAGTACCACACTTCACGGAGGCCAATCGTCTTTACCACCTGTGGGAGAACGAGAGGCCCACCATGAGAAACACCCTCACACAGGCAACGCCAGCCAGTGGATGCCCCCGCCATGTGTTCACCAGTCCCCAGAGACCGGGACTCTGACTGGTACGGCAAACAGGCAGTCTCGAGCACAACCTCTGGCCCAGATGTCATGTCAAAGCATAAGTGACATATTTTAGCCTGAATCTGTAAGCTTTACCCTTGACTGCAGGCTCGGGCTGGCTGGGATGAGCACACAGAACGGAGAGCCCACCTTCAGGAATGTCTAGGCATACTGCCCTGCATCAGGATGCTCAGGCAGGGGGATGGCTGGAAATCACCAGCACCACACGTGGTCCATGGAAATAATCACCCCCCCACCCACATAGACACACATACTCACACCCCCACACATAAGAGAACTAAGTCCTAAACCTTAGATGTTGCAGTTTTAAACGCCATGACAGGAAACATTAAACCTGTCCTTCTAGGAGTTCCTGGGAGGTATAAACGACACGCTAGACTAGACTGATTGAACACACCAGAAACCACCTAGGAAGCCATGTGTTGATGGTACACACCAGATCCCAGCTTTCAGGGGTGCATGGCAAGAAGGGTGTGAGTTAGGGACCATCACAGGTTACATTGTGAAATGTCTCATCTTCCCTAAAAAGAGAAACCATACACACAGGGCAACGAGGAACCCTGGCCACCTGACACCCTCCTCTGTAGAGGGGCAAATGCTTACTACCTCCAGAATCTCTGCTTATGAACTGTCATGGGCTGCCTTGCTCGTACACCCCACACAACAGTGGGGATGCACCACCCCAAGACTCTATCAGGGATGGTGTGAGGGGAATTTGGCTTGCTCCACACACTCTGCCCCCAGGACTTCGTGAAGCCCATTCCCTTGTGCTGAGTGCAGAGGACTCTCCGTCCACCCCTGCCAACTTCCTACTCTGCACAAACCAGCGCCTTATCATCTGAGGTGACGCGGGCTGCACAACAAAGTCCTACATACATAGCAAGCGGGTGTTGGCTCTAATCCACCCTTTGCAGTTCATCCGCCCAACTGCAACCTCAGCCTGGTCCTGTGCAGCTAGTGAGAACTTCCTGTTCATCTGACCTCCCTCTCCAGGGCTCTAGGCTTCCACTGACTGCCAAGGCCACCACTCAGAGTCCTCTCCTGCATTTGTGTGGATGGCTAAGGCAGTCTGCAAGCATCCCGTGTAGCCAAGGCCACCACTCTCAGTTGCCCTGACTTGACACTCCCCTCCTTACTGTTCTCAATGAATGAGCTTCTGCGGTTTTATTTTAAAGGATGGGCTTCCCCCAAGGGCAGGTTAAACACCTTCCCTCAGTACATTCTGAAACCATGGTCCTCCCATAGGGGAATCCCGCACTCCCACAAAGTCGTTATTTCCACTGCCTTCACGGTCCTGTGATTCACCTCTCAGCTTCAGCCAAAGAAGGGTCTCAGTAGCTCGGGGGCTGACCCTCACCTCTGCCTTGGGACGGGTTTGGATGACAGACTTTTAAGATACAAGGACAGGGGTGCCTGAATCAGTCAACCAAGCAGCAGCTGAAGTGCTGTGTCCCATGCCTCCTGTCCCCACAGCACATCCAATGCCAACTCTTGCTCTACATGGAGCCCCAGCTAGTCCAGGGACAGGCTGCAGCCTGGACTGCGAGGGGAGAGGCTGCTGCAGTGGCAGGATGCTGGGGTGATGTCTCGGGGTCTCTTTCCCCTGGCTCCATTGGGCTGGAGGGTCTGGTTCTGGGACAGGCCTCGTTCCGCGGATCTGTGACTGTAGTCTCATTTTCCCCGTGTATACAGTTTCCTGCTCTGCTGTGGAAGCAATGTCGCTGGTGGCCCCACCACCCATTTGCCAGCAAGGACGAGCAATGCTCGAGAGCCAGAACTGACCAGGCCAAGGGCCACACGGCACTTAGTAGCTGTGCCCAGCTTCCTCTGGGAAACTTTCAGGGGTGACCTTTAGATTTCATCCTTAATCTAGCCTCACCCCAGAGCAGAAAGTATCTTAAATCTCACTAGAAGAGAACACCTTCCAAACAATGGTGACTGGCCGCCAGCCCTGCGGAACAGGTCTGGGCACGCCCTGGCACCCAGGGTTCTGCCGCAGGTAGAGCCACCTGGCACTACCCTGTGCTCACTTTTCGGAAAAGCCTGGCCCGAGAGTGGGCAGTAGTGCTGAATTCCCTTCCCAGGCCTTCCCAGCACCAGTGCTCATTTTTCAGGTCTGGACCTTGAATGCAGAGGGCAGTGGGGCCACTTGGGACAGCAAGCTCTTGGGTCAGGTGTTGTGTGGCTCACCTCTGGCCTTGTGACCCAGACCCCTGTCTGCTCTCGAGAGTTCGCTCTCATTTATCTCTCCCATCCACCTCAAGCTTCAGGAGGCGCAGGAACATGAACGCGCTTGCCCTGCTACCTCCAGGCAAAGCCTGTGCAGACTGCGCTGAGGGCCTGAATGCCAAGGGTGAGCTGGTATCTTTGGTGCATCCCTCACCATTGTCTGGGCCCATTTAGTCTAAGAAATTGGGCAGAGAACAAAGAGGCAAAGAGGGTTTCCCAGGACCTACCAAGAGATGGGAACAAGAGGTACCCTTTCTCCCCATTCTATGTGAGAGTAATGTAGAACATTCTGGAAAAGCTGCTTTCCAAAACCAAGTGTTCTGCGGTGAAACTGCCTGTTGGGGCCAGCTACCTGAAGTGTTTTCTTAAGAAACAGATGTAGGCCATTCTGTTTCCTCACAGAACTGAGGGGGACCACAGGACTGACACCCTGAGAACCATTCCAGGTGTTGGATGCTCACGTTAGCAAAGCTGCCTCTGTCTGAACTGCAGAAGAGCTGGCCAGCTCTGGCTTGGATGCCACATCTGGGCTGCTGACCACCTGTATGGTCCTCGAGGTAAGAATGGGTTCTGCTTTTGTTGTTGTTGTTCATTTTTTTAAAAGGTTCTGGAAATCCCTTTTAAAAAGGGGACCTCACATCGTCTTTTATCTGAACAAGGTCACTGTGCTCACAATTCACGGATTTGTAACAGTGAAAAGAATGAGCAGTTACGATGAAGACCACGGGGTCTTCGAACCTAACAGAGCTGTGAAGAGCTTGCTGGCACGTGACTCGCAGCTGCTAAACAACACTAGGCATCGTTTCCTAGTCCACTTTGGGAAGGGTTGAACCATTTAACAAAACTGTGTTTATAGCAGTACTGCTATGATAAACCCCAATATCTACTGAGTGTTATCAGCTAACAGCTACTTAACAGAAAGACCCGACGTCACGGGCGTGTCACGGCGGATGAGATCTAAACAGTGCTCCACTTTCTCAAAGGCCCCTTTCATCTGTTACCTGAAGTGACAAAACACGCTATCTGCTTAGAAGACCAAAGGGTTGGCCCCTCACCCACTCCTCATGAGTGGTCAATTCCCTGTCCCGATATCGGAGACTGACCTGATCAAAAAGCTGTTTCCCGGTGGTGTTTGGCTGGATGGCAAACTCCAGCTCGGCATCCATGGTGGTCACCCGAACGTTGATCTGGAAAACAGGAGGAGAAACTTGAATCTCCCTGTGTTTTCTTCCCCTGGTGGCCTCCACGACCTCCCACCTAAGCCTAGAGCTGCTTGGCCACGCGGCTGCCGCACACGTTTCTCTCTAACATCTGTCCTCATGCCAACCACAAAACACATGCCACAGGTCCTAAACGAGGACAGCTGACTGAAGTCACACCAAGTACAGGGTCTGGGCTCAAATGCAGCCTTACTGCCTCAATAAAGCACACGCATGTTTGCAAAAATCTTAAAACCCCCACGAGAGTCAGCTGAGGCAGGCAGTGCTCTTGAAGTCCCAGCCGGAGGCTCGTACCAAGGTGAAATGCAGAGGGAGGAGAGGCCACACACCTGATAGTTTGGGAACATTAGGAACTCAGAAAAACAATGCAACAAGTAAACATCAAAACCAAAGAGGACAAAACGTCAGGCAACCATTTAAGATGCTAACTATGAAGCAGAAAAAGGGAAAATGACGTCTAAAGTTAAAACCGGGACAGGCAGGTGGTGTAGTCTATGAATGCTGGCATACAGGACAGATGTAGGGGAAGGCAGTGGAAGCTGCATCAATGGTACCCTTGCTTAGGTGATCCCAGTGATGGGGAAGCCCTAAAATGCTTCTACTCTCGCCCTACTAGGGTTTTTTGTTTTTGTTTTTAAACAAGTTGGAGCTGGAGAGATGGCTCACCAGTTAAGAGCACTTGTTGCTCTTACAGAGGACCCGGGTTCAGTTCCCCAGCACCCACATCATGGCTCACAACTTATCACTTCAGTTCCAGAGGATCTAATGCCCCTTTCTGACCTCCAGGGTAACACACACACACACACGCAGGCTGTGTATGTATACACGTATATATTTTTTTAATTAAAAAAAGACAGTTCTCATACTTTACACTTGAGAATACCTAGGCTGACTAAGTATAGGAAACTGCAGTATCTCTTCCTTATCACCCCTCCACGGGGAAAGACCACAGCACACAGCAGCTGTGATTCAGACAGTCAGAGGGGTCTCTTCCCAGCACGGGGCCCTGTCATGAGGACAGCACTTAGCCCAGAGAGCTCAGAATCCAGTAGATACAGGATGCACCAGTACAGAGTAAGCACCAGATGTAAGTTCCTTCAGTAGAAACAGGATTTGTCTGCTTTCTCTCCAGCTGGGGCAGCACAGACATTTAATCCTAGCACTCGGGAGGCAGAGGCAGGCAGATCTCTCAGTTTGAGGCCAATCTGGTCTCAAGGTTACACAGTGAGACATTGTCTAAAATATAAAAACAAAAACCAAGAAGGAAGAGGGAAAACAAAAGGTTTGTACTAGTGTTAAAGACTGGACAAACCGAAGGATGATCCCAGGTGCCCAGAGCCTCGCTATCTGGCTTCTCTAGTACACAGGAGAGAGGCATCATTCCCCAGATTAAAACAACAACAAAAACAAAGAAAAATCCCCAACTACCCCCCCTCCAAAAACAACCACCTCCCCATATCTGCAAGTTGAAGAACTAGAATTCGCTGTAAAGAAACCTTCATTTTGTATTTTAGTATTATTTTTAAAACTTAGAGTGGTAGTCACTTCCTGATAACAATTCTCCTTTTAATTAAAAGAGGGGACATTGGGAGATCATAAACTAAACAAACATCCCAACACCAAGTCACCAGATCTTCAGTGACCAATACAGGAAGAGCAGGCTGGATGAAGAGAACATTCGGGACCAAGGCTTTCTAAACTTAGGGCAATGGGGAGAGATCATCTCCAGAAGCCAAAGCCAGTCATTACCATAAAAAAGATGCTGTGTGGGCAGTAGGGACGGCTCAGTGGATAAAGAGCTTGGCCGAAAAGTATGAGGACCAGAGTTTGGTACCCAGACTAGCTGGAATTGGAGAGCCTGGAGTTCCATGAGAGACCCTGCCTTGATAAATAGAGTGGACAGCAATCTAGAAGACCACCAGCATCAACTTCAGGCCTTAGCAGGTATACATACACATACGCATCTACCACATCACACATATGTATGTACACATATGCAGTTAGTATCAACCGTTCTGAAAACTACATGAAACACTTTATTAGAAATTTAAAATGTGCCAGGCGATGGTGGCACATGCCTTTAATTTCATCTCTTGGGAGGCAGAGGCAGGCAGATCTCCGAGTTGGAGGCTAGCCTGGTCTACAGAGAGAGTTCCAGGACAGCCAGGGCTACACAGAGAAACCCTGTCTCTAAAACCCACAACAAAAACAAAGCAAAAGACGAACAACAAACAAAATTGTCCTCCCTAAAGATGCCAAGTCAGTATTAACATAAACATAGAGATTCATCTACGGTGTATCCACAATCTTGATACTCAAGACTGGCCCAGGTGTGTGGAAGCTACCAGGGCAGCAGAGCAGAGAACAAGCAGGGCCCTCGCTGTCCACGGCTGCAGCGGACGAGCAGGGCCCTCGCTGTCCACGGCTGCAGCAGACGAGCAGGGCCCTCGCTGTCCACGGCTGCAGCAGACGAGCAGGGCCCTCGCTGTCCACGGCTGCAGCGGACAAGCAGGGCCCTGGCTGTCCACGGCTGCAGCGGACGAGCAGGGCCCTCGCTGTCCACGGCTGCAGCAGATGAGCAGGGCCCTCGCTGTCCACGGCTGCAGCGGACGAGCAGGGCCCTCGCTGTCCACGGCTGCAGCGGACGAGCAGGGCCTTTGCTGTCCATGGCTGCAGCAGACGAGCAGGGCCCTCACTGTCCACGGCTGCACTGCTCTCGGCTGATGAGCTCACGCTGCTCAGCAGTTATGGCCCAGCAGCGCATCTGTTGGGGACGCTGCTGGCATCTGGACAGCATGGTGGTCATTCTACGAGACCATCCCAAGCAAGCAGATCCTTCCATGTCTCTTAAGATCAGTTTCTAAACACCTATGCTCCCAGTCACTGGTCATCTCCCCAACCACACAGATTTCCCAAACGTGGCACACACCACCTTAGGCTACGCACACTGACCTAGTCTGTGTTTAAAAAGGCCGGTAGGATTGTTATCAGTTTATCAATCTTTAAAACATGTTGCAGCACAGCATAAACTTCCATCAAAATTTAAATGTGACCTTTAATAACATTCACATTATGGGACCCTAAGAAAAATCAGGCTTCAACAAACGAAGACACCCTGCCTTCCCATTGTGTTCCCCTGATGCTGGGTTTGTATGGTGAATACGGTTTTTAATGAACTCAGAGGAAGCGGACGCATCTGGTGTCTGAATGGCAATAATGCCACAGAAATAAAGGAGAACTAAAATGTCCCGTTGACAGGAGGACGGTCCCACGAGAACTCAACTGACTTGCAACTCCAAACTGCACACAGAGATGGGGAGCAGAGGGCTCGCGGCAGGTCACTGTCTGGATACTTTACATCTCCTGCTCGTAAGAGCAACGCTGAAGGACTGCGGTGTAGCTCGGAGCTCTTACGACTTGGGGTCCTGGATTTGCACCCAAGAATTACCAATATTGATGTCAGCATAATCACTTGTATATGTATACACTGCACACACACACACATACACCTCAGTCACTTAAAATCTGACCCCAACATCCAAAAAAGAGTAGGATTTATCCCAGGGTTGCCAAAGCACTCTAAAGCATGCGTCCCTATCTGGGAGGGTGGTAGGGAGGGAGACATAAATGTGTCTCTTGTGTGCCCAATCCTGAAGCTGATGTAAGATAGTCCATACCTGGGGTTCTAAGATGTTAAAATCCCTAAGCAACCAGACATAATCACACTCAACTCACTCACCAACACACTCAACTGCACTGATGCGCAGCACCCTCCAGACTGGCAGTAGGGAGTCTCTCTAGAGCGCCTACCGTCAGAACTTCGGAACACCTTGACACGGCAGGGAAAGGTACCCACCACCAAGCCTGACCTGAATTTGAGCTCCCAGACTCACACGGTGGAAGGAGAGAACAGACTCCCTCAACACGACCTCTGCCCTCTCACATGCACACCAGTGGTATATGTGCGCCCTCCCTGCCCAACAAATAAATGTATTTTAAAATCAATCTAATTAAATTTTAATTATTTTAAATTAAATTTTAATTAATTAAATTTAATTAAAAAAATCTGTTTAAAGGGAGGCTGTCTTGGACACAAAGCCAGGTCAGCATGGTATCGACAATACCATGGTGGTTTTCTAATAAACACACATATGCTTCGCGCTGATCCTACTGAGTGGCCCTGACAGCTGCACTGTGCCGGAGAGTGACTTCGGGGGGAGGGCCAGTTCGTCATTAGCTGCCAGAACCCGGAGCAGCGTTTTATTTCAACCAAACCGCCTAAAACTAAAATCTCATTTCTAAAAAATAAGGGTGAAACTAGTCAGTAAAAACTAAATTTAAACGAAAATTTGCGGTTTTGTTTTTGCTTTTAATGAAAAGCAGCTAGCATTTGGCAAGCATTCTTGGGGACCCCTGAGCCGCGCCTTATTTGGGATCAGTACTGAATGGTGGCCTGACCCACCTGACTCCACCCACCCTGGGTTTAATAAATCTTTCCAAAGCATTCTGGGGGTCATTCTTGGTCTAGGTTAGCTCATCTTAAACCTACTGTTCCCAGAACTGAGGAGATGAACAGGCCTGACCCTCCTGGTGGGCACCTCCCACATCCTACGCTCGTTGAGGATGTATAGGCATCTGTGGGCACCATGAGCCACCCGCCCCGTCCTCTTCCTCAGGTGCTCGTTGAGGATGTATAGGCATCTGTGGGCACCATGAGCCACCCGCCCCGTCCTCTTCCTCAGGTGGGCTTCATCAGTTTCCCTGGAACTGCTTCTTATATGCCTGTCAGCCTCAGAGTCTAGGAACCTATGTCTTCTTTTTGTTATTTTGAGACAAGGTCTGGGTATATAGCCTAGGTTAGTCTAGAACTTACGATCCTCTGGCCTTGAACACCCCCCCCCCCAGCGTGCTCAGGGGTTCATATTTCTTAAAACCAAGTCAAGAGTTTCTGAGGGCAGACCAAATGCAGGCATCACTGGAACACTGGCAAGAACGAAGGTGCTTAATCCCAGCACTCGGGTGGCAGAGTCAAAAGAATCTCTGTAAATTCAAGGTCAAGTGGTCTACAGAGCAAGTTCCAGGACAGTCAAGGCTACAGAGAGAAACCCTACCTCAAAATAAATAGATAAATAAAATTAAGGTGTCATGGACTGGGTCCTTTAATCTAGAGCAGAGGATACTGTCTGTCCTTGGGCCTAAGTCACCTGATCCACAGAAGGCTGGACCTGGGTCCTGCCTCCCTTCACATCTGAAAGGCTTGACACAAGCTAGGTCAATGTTCTCAGCTGGCTGGGGCTGGTCCAGGGGAATGAGGTCTGTCCAGAGACACAGGAACTGAGGGTGCAGATGGCCTGTTGTCTTAGGGCCATGCAAATGGAACACAGGGCAGCCAATAACATCGCTTGACCAGGGAAAAAAGTAACAACAGAGCCGAGTAACAAGCAGCCAGGAGGACATGGTCATGAACACCTATTTCAGTTTTCGGGGTGACCTTTCTAGGCAGACAGGCCACAGAGCAGGCCGGACTGCTTCTGTGTCTCAGAGATTAAAGACTTAATCACTCAACCTGGTTTTGCTTTGAATAAACCAGTAGCAGCTACCCTGTTAGCAAAATAAACCAGCCTCCCCTTTGCTGGTCCCTCAGTCACTGGGCAGAAAGGTCAGAATCTTTTACCCACACGCTCCCCTCCCCCAGCTGTAGTGATTCCCAACTTGGACCATGATTAAAGTCTGAAATCTGTCTTGGGTGTATTCTGGCCATGTCAGTGGCTGGGGGTTCTCTAGAGAGTTATGGACTTTTAAAGAGAATAGGAAGACAGGGGTGGGGCCATTTCTTAAGGTCCTGTGAACGTGGAGTAACTGTTCCTTTGTTTAGCTAATGCAAACTGAAAAGTCCAAGGATGCCCAGGCTAGATTTCCCAGTCCCTGTTGCCCAGGGGCATCTCAAAGATGTAGGATTTTTCAGAACGCATTTTGAAAAACACAATTGCTGGATTTTTACAGTTTAATTATCAAAATGTTATCTGAAATGTCTAAGAGTCTTGGGGCGGGGGGTAACAGATGGACTTGACAATGAAACCTTGTACCATCTATCCTATCTCTCAACGTGTAATTGCAGAGTTTGACTTCTGTCAAATTATCTCCTGGCTTTCTCTGGCCTTGGTAAATCAATCTTGGTGGCTCAAGTTTCCTTTGGGTAGCATCACAGGGAGACCTGACCTTAGCTTAAGATTTCTACTACACTCACTTTTGTTTCTTTTGTTTTGGGAGACAGGGTTTCTCAGTGTAGTCTTGGCTGTCCTGGAACTCACTCTGTAGACCAGGCTGGCCTTAAACTCAGAGAGATCCACCTGCCTCTGCCTCCCAAGTGCTGGTATTAAAGGTGTGCGCCACCATGGCCGGCTTCTACACTCCCTTTTACAGAGTAAGCACAAACATATCAATACAAGTTCTGACACAGGGATAAATTCTAGACTGAATCCTCCATACAGTCACGTGACACAGCCTTCAGGGAGCAGACTGAACTTCGCTGTAGCACTACAGGTGAACTGTCCCCAGTGACTTTTCATCTATATTCAAGTATCAGGAACGCCATGGCACAGAAAGGAAACTCAGAAAGTGGTATTTGAATGTTTGGATTTCAGGCAGGGGATTGGGTGGTAAGGTAGCACCCAGTTACACCTATCTGGGCTCAGAGCTCAGTCTGGGCCCAAGATTGTGCTGAGAGTCCAGCCTTTCTTATCACGGCAAATGTCAGCGCTGAGGTCCAACATTCCAGCCAGGAGTGCCACTTCAGCAACTTCGGACAACCTTGCGGACTCGGGCAGGACCTTTTAAATGCTTGGAAGTGCTCTGATTAGGAAGGGACATGGACCTGCTCTCCCGCAGAAGGAGGATGTATGAACATCCCCATCGCTCATCTGCTGTTTCAGGTCACCTGACTGGATAAATGAGCCACGTCTATATTTTCATTTCCATGTTGAGTCAGTGCTTTTGTCAGGCTTTGAGGAAATATAATTTACATGCCGTAAACTATACGCATTTGCAATGTGCAATTTGGGATTTCTATCATTCACTGAATTACACACATACACACTGTTGTCAAATTTTAGGGTGTTTTTTTTTTTTTTAGATAGGGTATTGCTACACAGAACAGCTGGCCTCAGCTCACAATCCTCCTGCCTCAGTCAAGGATTCCAGGTGTGTACTGCCATAGCCAAGCTGCTTTGAAGATGTTCTCAACCACCTCAAAAATCAACATGGTGTTTACTAGCATCTCTCCCCTCACTACTCTTAGGCCCCCAAACCTTGCTCTATAACTTTCTGGCTCTATCATTTCCCTACTCTGGGCATATCAGATAGATGAAATCTCCTGTCTACCACTTAGCACGTCTTCAAGATCATCTCTGTTGAACATGTATTAGTGCTTCGTTTTTTTTTTCTTGCCAAACGACATTCCACTGTATGGACACATCCCTGTCTCAGTCCACTGGATGAGTTACTGGGTAAGCATTTTATTTGTTAGTTTGCTCCCCGCTGCTTCAGTGATTGACTGCAAACAGGACAGCAAAAGAGTAAGGTCACTCGAGCCAGACTGTGTATGGTCAGCTCGACGGAACAAAGATGAGAGGAGACTGATTTCAAAAACTAAAACATTTAACTTTGAGTTTTAAATGAAAAATCCAAATGTTCTTGGAAAGGCAGGACTAGCAATCACACAAACTGGCCGGCCACAGCAGCAGACAACTCCACCCCACTCCCACCTCAGGCGGTGGCAGGGGGAGCCCTTGGGACTGAGAGGTCTGTCCCTCTAGGGCAGGGGTGAGAGACGGGCTCTCCTTGGGTCCTGCTTCTCCCTAGACAGAAACAGGGACTCGGTCCTCTGTTCTGTATCCCACTCCAGTGATACTGGTCATTCCACACCCTTACGTTAACGGACTCCCCGGCCTCCAAGGCCTGCTCCTGCTGAAGGAAATACGCAGAAATACACTTTCTATGGGGTCTGACCTGAGGAGGAAATCTAAGCCACAACCTTTCCCAATGGTCTAAGAAGTGTGCACAGCTACACCTGAACACTAACCATAGTGTTCCTCTGGGGTGTAAGCCACACTGTAGCATGTATTGGCCCTGGGTGAGACAGGGCTGTGTGTGAACTTATTAACTCAACTCTACTCAGGGGTGAAGCCAATGACAATGTGTGCTCACGGGAAAGAGCCTGACATGATAAAGGTGGCACCAGCTAACTGTGATCTTCATGGAAATCACTGGCCCTGGGGGTAGATGAGACAGAGGGGCCCACATTCTAGTCCTCAGAATTCTGGTCCCTTCTTGATACAAACAACGGTCTCTGCAAAAGCATCTTGTAGCATCTGCTAAGACACAGTGGCCACTTTACACAAATGCTGGCTGTCAAATAACCAAATTCTGTAAAACATTACCAGTAACTTAGCAAACCTTAACCACCCTTGTGTGCAAAGGCAAGACTCCGGAACTCCGACAAGGTGGGCAGAGTACAGAATTTGGTTATTTGATAGCCATAAGAAATACACAAAAGGAAGCTCAGCCTTGGGTCAATTACTCCAAAAACTGTTGGCTAGGCAAGGGGTAAGGTCTGTATGCATCATGGTCTCTAGCAGAGCAAGGCGAAAGATGCATGTCCACAGAATAATAAAATTCCCATACGATGACACAGTCCTAGGATATGTATTTTTTATTGCCTAAGTAATAACAATAATAAAGTCCAATGTCAGAGCTGACACAAGTCCACTTGCCACTCAAGCAGAGAGCCATTCCACAGAGGTCAAAGTGCGGGTCTACAGTTCGGCTATTTCTCTAACTTTCCCAGGAACCGTGAACGCTAGTCACACCGCTCACAGAAATATAAAGTCATTGAGAACTAGTGGCAACATCAGGAGCCCAGGCCAGGATCAGAAATTCCAAAGAAGACTCTATTCTTGGGGACAGGTGTGGCTCCCAACAGTAAGGTCGACGGACAGGGGAAGTCAAGGTGGGCCGCACGTGGAAGAACAGAATTCTGGGGGTAGCACGAAGGAGACCAATCCACCACCAGGCCAGTGCCTCTTTTTCAGCACCATCCTGGCTAGCGTCTGCCCTAGCACTAATCACTAGCGAAAAATGTGACCACAGAGGTTAGAGCCAAAGGAGCCAGCTTGACTGCATGAAGGAGCAAGCAGTCCTCTCTCCCAGTTCACTGCTCTTCTTCAGTGTTTAGAAAATGTGGTGTAGCCAGGCGGTGACGGTGCACGCCTTTAATCCCAGCACTTGGGAGGCAGAGGCAGGCGGATCTCTAGGAGTCTGAGGTCAGCCTGGTCTACAGAGCTAGTTCCAGGACAGGCTCCAAAGCTACAGAGAAACCCAGTCTAGAAAAAACAAAACAAAAATTCCAAAAAACAAAAACAAAAAACCAAACAAAAAAACCCACTCCTATCTGTATAGTCCTCATGCTTTATCTGAGCTTGTGTCTAGGTCGATGGTTTTAAGCCTCTGGATTGAAAAGTCTGTATTACTAAATTCCAGACTGAAAATGGCGACAAACTCAGACGGGCTAAGGCTTTCCCATAACTTCGAGAACATGTAACGAAATCTCAAGTTCTTCTCAATAGCTCCTTTCTGTCTCAGAAAGTAAGCCACTTCCTGCCCCCAGACCCACTTCCTGTCAGACCAAGGCTGCTTAACAAACACAAAGAGCGGACAAACCAGTCCTGTTTGTACTCATTACGATCAGGAGAAAAAAAAATCTGACCTTAGAACCAGAAGGGAACTTTCTGAGCCTCCCATTAAAAAGAGGGTTAGCTCTCTCTGCTTCAAAACCTGGCTGGGAACAGGCTGTGCAGAGCCCTCCCCACAAGCAACACACACACACACACACACACACACACACACACACACACACACACACACACACACAACCTCAAAACCTGGCTGGGAACAGGCTGTGCAGAGCCCTCCCCACAAGCAACACACACACACACACACACACACACACACACCTCAAAACCTGGCTGGGAACAGGCTGTGCAGAGCCCTCCCCACAAGCAACACACACACACACA
Source organism: Microtus pennsylvanicus (assembly GCF_037038515.1). NCBI lineage: Eukaryota > Metazoa > Chordata > Mammalia > Rodentia > Cricetidae > Microtus > Microtus pennsylvanicus. Next base: position 211,843,698 of record NC_134579.1, read on the forward strand.
CACACACACACCACACACCACACACCACACACCACACACACACACACACACACACACACACACACACACACACCCCTCCAGCTCGCTCTAGAGCAGGAGGACCTGTGGGCAGAGCAACCCAAAGGACACTTTCTGAACTGCTAAGTCTACGCCAGGGCTGCCTGGTGCCTGGCATCTGTATGCTTTGTGCGTGCCTGTCCGTAAGTGGGTGCCCATCTCTTCCAGCCTTCCAGCCTGGGGTTTCCATGGGAATCAAACAAGAATTCCCAGAGATCACCTCTAGGGGAGGGGAAGAGAGACAATGAAAGAACTTTACCTGCTGCTAAGGAGAAACACAACCCACACATCCCTCATTCCACCAAGGCAGACAAAATAAATTCTCAGTCAAGGGCACTTTCTCTTAGCTATCAAACCAGCGGAGTCTGGATCCTGTGACATTTCACTGGCTACATGACACATACGTCAGCTTGGATGCAGCTCACTGAAATACCTGCCTGATTACACACACCAACTGACTAGCCCTGGAAAGACAAAGGTAGGGCAGCCAAGATGGCCACTACACGCCCCACTGAACACAACACAGGACACGGAAGGCCTGCCAGCCAAACCCACCTGGAATGTACTATTTTCTTTGTAAATTTAGAAGTCTGTAAAGTCCAGTGGAGGAGGAGCGGCGGGGAAACAATGAAATTGTCAGATCGCCCCATTTCTTTGCTAACCTGTTGTTCTAGGGACGAAACAATAAAGCCAATCACAGTGAAATCCAGTGTGATTTCTGAGACCACACGAGCAGTAATATTTTGCAATTTAGGGAACATTTTTTTCTATAAGAGGCTTAGATAAGGGTTATTTGAATTTATGCCTATGAAGTCTTTTATTTTGCCTCCAGCAATTACAGCCAGACTTCCAAAAGCTTTTTATTTTTTTAAAGCAAGAAACTCACTGTAAATAGGTATGTTGTAAAATCTGCTTAAATAAGCAGACTAGGGCTGGGGAGATGGCTCAGAGGTTAAGAGCATTGCCTGCTCTTCCAAAGGTCCTGAGTTCAGTTCCCAGCAACCACATGGTGGCTCACAACCATCTGTAGTGGGGTCTGCTGCTCTCTTCTGGCCTTCAGGAATACATACAAACAGAATTTGTATACATAATAAATAAATAAAATAAATATTTAAAAAAAATAAGCAGACTAAAAAAAGAAAAACTTCTATTTTTAAAACTTCTCTCGTTTTGAAGTTATATTAAGTTAAAACAAACTCTCTGATTTGCATGCTGTCACAGCCGAGTGCCACAAAGGGGTTGTGAAGACAGGTACTGGACTGGGGGTAAGAACAGCAGGCTGTATACTCTGCAGCCTTGTTACCACTGACAGGACACTGTGCTGGGCCACAACACCTCCCTCCCGCCCCGAGTCTCGAAACTATACTCTAAAACCGGTATAGTTGGGAACCTACAGTTTGGGGGTTTCCATGCCAACTGCAATTCTGATGACAGATCGCCTTAACAAATATATGTGCTGAGGGGAAGATGAAGGCCCGGGTGCAATGATACCAGTTATTCATTTGAGCGGCACACACAGGTCATCTACAGAACCGTGACGCCACTTGGGATTCCAGAGAACCCTCAGCACGCTAAGTCTATGTGCAGAGACAGAATCCCAGCACCAGGGGCTTTGCTGTTTGGATTTCCAACTGGAAGAAGAGGCCGACATTTGGTGAGGAACAAAGTGAAGAATTCTCCCCTTATCTGCATCTGTAATAAGGTTTAGTTAGTGTTAGTGTGCTATTGTGTGCCTCTGCGTGCATGCATGCATGTGTGCCTTGTGTATGATCTCAGAGGACTCCTCCTCTCCGTCCACCATGTGAACCTGGGGATGGACTTGAATCGGACCCTCAGGCTTGGCAGCAAGCTCCTTGACCTGCTGAGCCATCTTGCCTCCTTTCCCGTCACAAACTTTAAAGATGCAAACTCTCCTACAGACAACGGAAACAGTCACAAAAGATAGAAAGAAGGAAAGCTACAGGGAGACTCCACATGCTCTTCCTTCATATTGATACCACTGACTCCCTGGAATGCTTCATCTGGGAGGGAGGGATGGAGAGAGGGAGAAAGGAGGGAGGAAGGGAAGATGAAGGGAGGATGGATATTGTGTATTTTAAGGATCTCAAATCCCATCCACCCATCCACCCCAGCATGCAGCCCCATGATGGTTCTCTTATGGTCCAGCTAACACATTTTGCCGCCCTGCTTAGGAAGATGTCCCAGCCCTACCTCCCTGGCTAAGGCTACCGAGGGATGCTCACCCCAACAGCCATGTACTGTGTGTGCATCTCAGTGAGAGCAAGGACAGCAACGGGTCCATAAGGACAGATCCTACTCTGAGTTGTGCTGACCACGTCATCCCCACATCCGTTTTCTCTACAGATGCTACCATGGAGACGCAGGCCCGATGTCTCTGACCCACAGCATCTGAGAAACAATGGACGTGTCATGTCTCGGGGTACCCAGAAGATGCTGATGGACACCCACCACCAAATCTGTTTGAAAACAAAGTCTTAGAGGAATATCACTCAAGACAAGCTCACTAACAACAAGTGACTTACAAGAACAAACAAAGCCATCACGTCTTGTCCACTCTGGACATTTCACCCAAAAAGCGGATAAATAAATAAGAAGTAATTCTATCCCTTAACAAAGCCCGAACATAGGCAGTAGCTGTCTGCCTGCTTTTCCACATCTTATTAAGAATCTCTCTCCACCCCCGACCCCCATCATGCACCAACCCTTCTTGAGAGCAGGTAGGCCTTACCCTAGGGAAGGGCGGAGGAAACCACTGCTCCCTGTGGCCTCTTGGCAGACAGGCTATCTCAGGCCTATACTAACGCGCCATGGCCTTTGGCCACTGACGGAGGGTGGGGCATATTCAGGAAAGGCTAGAGTGCACGGCAGGTGGAAACTGGTCAGCCATGATGTGGTGACTATGGAAGGGATGAAGGCAACAGGGATCCAATCTCTTAGAAGGCCATCTATTGTTAGTCGGTGTATTCTCAGGACTTGAGACCCCAAGACAAACACTGTATTTTGGAGGGGTGTGAGCAGTACTAACCACGAGAGCAAAAGAGCAAAAGCAAACTGTATTTGCCCCTAGGTCAGTGAGCTGTCTAAACTGGAGGGAAAGGAATGACCAGCATGGGGCAGGAACTCTCTCGATTATATGAGAACTCTGTAGTTGAAGTAGAACCCACCAGGCTCAGACACAAGGCTGAGTATGTGAAACACACACACACACACACACACACACACACACACACACACACACATCTCCTTGGCCCATCGAAGCAGGCAGGTAGGTTGTTGTTTAAAGGCATAGAGAGAGTGGAAGCACCCAGTGAGAGGTGAGCTTGTACCGACTCTACTATTCCCTATGTATCAGCCAATCATGCAAGAATGAAAAGGTCTTTTTGGAAGCAGATAGTGTTTTTTAAGCCACCTGACCTCTCACTGTACTGCCAGGAAAGGCATAGATAAACAGGTACCAAACATCAGGATAGGCAGAGCTAAAGTCTAGGAAATAAAATGAAGAGGGCAAGGGGTAGCTGTCATTTCGGCTGGGTTTAATTTTTAAGTTTTCAATGATAAAAAAGCAACACATTTACAGATACTCTCTTTCCAACTCAAATATCAGGTACAAATTGCTCTTAGCATGTGCCAAAAATCTGTCATCAGACAATGGCTTAGAAGGTGACACAAGATACTGCCACTTTCCCTACGAAACAAAGAGCTGCCACCAACACCAGCCTTGTTAAAATAGTACTTCAGCCCCAATGCTGCCTGCACTCTGTGACAGTTTTCCCCATGGGAGTCTGTGCTCAGGACATGTGAGGGTCGCACTTAGAAGCTACTGACAAAAAAAAAAAAAAAAAGACAAACAAAAATAACAAAACCGGGTCCTTTGTTTTCTGAGAAGAGTTTTGTAAAAACCAGAACCAAAGGAACGGTTCTCCTTCCAAATATTGGCCTAGTCATAAAATATACACAAGGTCTGACAAAAGCTGGACAATAGTTACCTTTATCCTGAGGTAAGGGATTGGTCCTTTTTTCTGTAAAGGCCCAGAGAGTAAATCCCTCAGGCTTTGAGGGCTTTATCTACACCCACACTTGCTGATGTTTAAAAGCAAGGCTTCAAAAACCCCAAACATATTCTTAGCTGTGACACTGAAGAAAAAAAAAACCACTGGCTTGTGTGTGTGATGGGTCACCTGTCCTCTCCTTAAGTGAGAACAGAGACCTCCACCATCTGCTGTGCCAAGCGTCCCCAAGCAATGCTGGGTTACCTTCTCTTGGGCAAAAGGGAAGGAAAACAACAGAAGCCGGTTGTGGAGAAGGACCTCGAGTTCACAAAAGCTAGGCAAAAATCTGCTGTGCCTGTGCTGACCAGTGTGGTCCCACTCGAGGGACACCTGTCTCCCCCTTACTTCCATCAGAGAAAGTAGAGTTGAAGTTAATTTTTTTTTGTTTCGTTTTTGCCTTTAAAGTTTGTTCTCTGAAATATATTAAACTAAAAGGGTAATGTGTTCATAAAGTTTTCCTTTCCTTTGCAACAGTATTACCATCTATCTATAGCATGTAAAAGGGCCTTACTGAACTAAACAAAGAAAAAAAGTGGAACCAGCCTGAGGCCAGAAATGTTCTCAGCGCTCAACCCAGATCCCTTATCTGGCCCCTAGCAATTGGCCAATGTAGGGGTGGGGAGGGGGGGACGGGCAACCTCACTCCCTATGACCTCTGCCCACACTCACCTGCTCTATAGAACTCCTCCCAGACAAAGCCACTGTTACTATTTTTGACACCCGGCGCCAGGCCCACAGAGGCACCTGACAACTCACCACAGGCAGGAGACAAGAATTCCCAGGGGACACTGAAGAGAGGAGATGTGAGAGACAGGGGATTCGTTTTTACTAATGTTTCCTGTGGCTCTTTCCCTGTGAAGTCACTCCGAGAAGTGCACACGAGAGCCACAAAGCGTAAAGCATGTAAGATTAGCCGTTTGCACTTCACAAACACAAGCCTTGCCTCAGTTTACCCTAGGGATCATCTTCTGCACTTAAAATCTTTTATACTCCAGAAGACAAACTGAGGTCTGTAGAGCAGTGTACTTTCTAAGTCACGCTGTAACCGAACGCTGTGCTTGGTCCTTTAACTTTATCTTATATGTACGTGTGTTCTGCCTGCCTATCATACAGTACTCGAGGGGTCCAGGAGACAGTGTCCCCTTTCCTGGAGGTAGAGTTACAGAGGTTGTGAGCTGCCATGCTGGGTGCTGGAAACAAGCCCAGGTCCTCTACAAGAGCAGCAAGTGTGCTTAACCACCGACTGGTTAGTTAAAAAAACTCTTGGACTGGGGATATAGCTTAGTAGGTAGAGTGCTTGCCTGGTGTGCAGAGTCCTGGGTTTGGTCCCAGCTCAGCAATCACTAGGTGTGGTAGCACGAACCTGAAACCCCAGTATTCGGGAGTTGGAGGCAGGAGGAACAGACATTCCAAGGTCATCCTCAGCTACAAAGCAAGGTCTAGGCAGCCTGGGCTACAAGAGAACGCTCCACCAACATCGAAAATGTCATCTTTATTCCAAAGTCAACAGCTGCATGTCAAAAGCAGGCATGTAAGGAAAGATGACCAAACCTCTGGGCTCTTCCGCAAGCATTTCATACCTCAACAGTGATAGCGCGAATTAAAAACTAATTAAGAATCAATGGGAAGTGCACATGTAGTTAATGTTGAAAAGAAAGAAGACTCAGTGTGCTTTCCTGATGGCTACAGCCGACTGTGCATCTAGCTGCTTCATACAGGAGAACAGAGGCAGCCACCAAGGAGACCCAGCACACTGAGCCAGAGGTGTCGCCAAAGGGTCAGAGCCACAGGAGTTCCAGTCTCAAAACTTAAGAAAAAAGAATTTCAGCTCACTAGGTGGTGCTGTTCTCTTCTCCCTAGGTAGAAACACACTAGTTAGTCCACTTTCTGCTAAGAAATCACAATGTCACTGTTGAGGACAGCAACTGACAGAGGCCAGTGTGGAAGGAACAAGAGGAAAAAGGAACAGATTCACAGGGGAAAGCCCTCCCAGCCCCAAATTAAGCTCTGCTCCTGGACCCCATGCAGAGAGAAACCAAGTCACTGCTGCCCTCTCGCATCAGAGCTAGCCAGCATTGTCTTTCTGGAATTAGGGCCCCTTTCCCACCTCCGTCACAAGCCAGAGTCCAAAACAGCAATATAAGATTGAGGTCAGACTTTAAGAAAATAAAACCTTTTTTTCAACTTTATTAACATGTACAAAAGCAGGTTCTCAACCATCCCGCAGCACCCATTCATCTCTGCAAGACAGAACCCAGAAGGCCACCTGACCCAGGCCTTGTAATCCTGTGTAGCCAAAGCTACCAATAAGGCTTTCCATTTTCACCTCCCCAGTCCAGGCTGCAGCACCATGGACTCCTTCCAGAAGGTCAAGACCTGAGTTAAGATTAAAATGCCGGACAATGAGGACTACTGAGAACTCAAGAACAATGGCAATGGGTTTTTGATCCTACTGCAGGTACTGGCTTTGGGGGAGCCTAGGCAGTTTGGATGCTCACCTTACTAGACCTGAATGGAGGTGGGTGGTCCTTGGACTTCCCACAGGTCAGGGAACCCTGATTGCTCTTCGAGCTGATGAGGGAGGGGGACTTGATCGGGGGAGGGGGAGGGAAATGGGAGGCGGTGGCGGGGAGGAGGCAGAAATCCTTAATAAATAAATTTAAAAAATAAATAAATAAATAAAATGCCGGAGTATGGCTGACACGGCACAGACACCAGGCTCCAACTGGAACCCCAATTCCTCCCACTGCGGGGCCAGGGTGCTTGCTCCCACTTAGCACTCCTTCACTCCTCAGTGCTCAGCACCCCTGCCCGCAACTGCGGGGTCACAGCTCAGCGCTGACTGTGATTGCTGTCTGCCCAATGACTGGGGTTACATCTGCCATCCAGTGCCCTAACACCTCTCACGGGAACTTAGCAAAGGTCTGCTCACTCCTGGATGAGCTATAAATATTCATGGTGTCTTATTGTGTGATGACGGCAGATCAGTAACCCCAGCCAGCATTTCTCACTGCCCCACGCCAAAACCTTAGCTACCTAATTCACCATCTGTCCTGGGTGAGAGGGACGGGGGTGGGGCAGCATGCCCGCTTTCTTCTCAATGAAGAGGTATATGCACGCATACACGTGTGTACTTAAAACCTATCGGTCTACTCATTACAAGTCTGTTCCTGTTAAAATATCAAGTGAAAAGCAATATTACCAAAGAGGTATGGTGATCTCAGAAATTATCTTGGCTTGTGGTAGAGTAGTTGCCTAGCACACATGAAGCCCTGGGTTCAGTCCTTAGCAGTGCAAGACAGAAAGCTTTAGTTCACAGTAGATATTCAAACATACTTTCAAGTTTTAACCAAGGGTAAATCTACTACATTAGAAAGGTCCACACCCCCACTTTGGACATGAGGCATCTTGGTGCGGCAAAGAGGCAGTTCTGAGATATTTGAGATGGTGGCTTGAAAGGCAACACCCTTCTCTCTGAGACTCGCCTGCAGCTTCCCACCAGACCAGGATAGCAGGTTGGAGAGGGAGAGAGAGGAGCTCCCAGGCCACCTTGCCCGAAAAGATTGGGCAGCAACTGCTTCCTGAACCAGCCCCTCATGCCAACTCAACCCGGTCGGTCTCCAAGGAGACTACACAGCGTCCAATCCTGACACCAGATGAGCAGAGCACCGGACTGCCTTCCTTGGAAGTCCATTCAGTCCTATCAGAGGGAGCTCCAAAGCGACCATGGAAAATTCAAGAGCAGACAGCAGGCCACAGCTGTCCTTCCTCGGGTACCAGACCCCTCTACAAAGCTTTCCAAGCGGGCTGCGGTGGATCCAGGGGATCACAGGTTTCCCCACACCTCACTCCACCCGAAGGCTGTCTTAATTATTGCACTCTACTGGGGAATCTTTCCCTCTCTGAAAGCAAGGGAAGGGGGGGGTGGCTAAGTCGTGTCGTGGTTGGCGAGCCAGACTGTGAGTCTCCACGGGGAAAGAACCATGTTGATCTCTGTGCCGGGGACCCTGCTTGCTGTCATAGAAACACCCGGCCTTTGAATTAGTAGGGTCTAAATATCATGTCATTTGTACTGTTTTATGAACAAAGTTATCTGGCTCAGTCTGGAGAAGAAGTCAGCCACCACATGGAAGGCCCAAACCAGCCATTCAGATGTGCCCGTAGCTGACCAGGATTGTCCTCCTCACTCAAGCTACCCAAGGAAACACTCCTTTTTGGCTTCAATAGAATCAATAACCTTTTGTTTAAAGGACATACCTACAGAGTTTGCTGGTGGATGCTTCATTTAACATTGACCCAGGCACGAAATAAACAATCCCCTCACAACAACAACAATAAAAAAAAAAACTAAACTAACAAACCCAGTTTCCCCTCAACAGCCTTAGATGGCCACGAGGCTATTCTCAGCACCCAATCTCGCAGTCCATAGCTCACATCCTCCCCTCCCTGCAAGGGGGCAGGATGGGATTTCCTTCAGCAGGCGTGCACCTTGCACCTCAAAGGAGCCCTCTCAGCAGTCTGGAAATTGTTAACTCTGGCTATTGTGGAGCGGTGGCTTCAAAAAAGTTACTCTGTTACTGCAGCTGATAGTGCACACCTCCTCAGCTGGATGACTCTCTACCTCTTCAGACCAAAGTTCTTAACATAGAAGACCTTTAAACCAGGACAACATTGAAACATACCAGCCATTAAGAGAGAGAGAGAGAGAGAGAGAGAGAGAGAGAGAGAGACAGACAGAGAGAGACAGAGAGAGACAGAGAGAGAGAGAGAGAGAGAGAACCTTACAAGTGAGCAGTTTTGACCTAGGGCAGTGTCTGGAATTATGAATTAGTTTCCATACTAATGGAAACGAGGCAGAACAAGTAACAAGATTCCACCCACAGAAGGTCCCTAGAACACTCAATTCACGGAGATAGACTAGTAAGGTGATTGCCGGGGTCTGGGGAAAGGGAGATTGTGTTGGAGTGTCAAATAGTGGCGCTGAAAAAAATGGACGATGGTGATGGTTGATTAACAATATATTTGATGCCACTCACCTATGCATTTAAAACTGGTTATAAGGATAAATTATATGCTATGTATAGCTTATAATTAAGAAAATAAAAAGAAGAGAAAGAGAAATTGCAGTGTGTAAAGAGAGAAGGAAAAGGAGTGACTGGAAACAGGCTCTGGCTTTTCCTCCCTGGCACTATCTCTGTATGTTTTAATGAAATCAAGAAAACCACACCGGGAACTAATGTACTGACCAACCCCCCTCCCCACCAGAGCAAGACATCCTGGGCCAGTTTTATAGCACAGGCATTGTAGGGTACGGATGAGTCACTCTGAGTTTGAAATGCATTTTGTGTAGGGGTTAAAAATACTCTCTCATGAATAACTCAGACCAAAAACTATATTAATGTCCGGATCAATTATCATTTTAAGAATAAGATTTCTAGATTAGAACCTCCTTTCAGAGAGCATAAAATGAAAAGTAGCAAAAGCACACAAGCTCTAGAGACTAGGAATAAATACCTTATATCTTTGTCGTTTTTGTTAATCTTATTTTCTCCATCTTAACTTTAAAAAAAACACCAAAACTCTCCCTCTATCCAGCCACCAGCCCCTCGGGTTAAGGCAGGTGGAATATATTACCCTGAGAACCCACCCTAGTTGTTTCTCCCCCACCCCCAACCCCGTCCCGCCAGCAATCTCAACACAATCAGATTCAAGACGAGAGAGGCAAGCTTACAGCTTAATTAGCCCAAGTTCACAACCAGAGCCCAGTGAACCTTCTTATCAAGCCTCTGGGACTACCTCATCTGCCCATGGCTAACCCTGTCCGAGATAGGGATCCTGCTGCAACCAGCAAAAACCCTGCTTAGCCCGGCCGCGCCTCCCCAGAAAGGGCTGAGACCAGGCTACCCCAGACACAGAGCCTCTCTCCTCCCAAATGCCCTTCAAATCGCCCAGGAAGGTGTGGGTTGCAAGTGGTTTCGGTCGCTCGAAGGAACTGGGCGGACAGGTGTAGGTTGTAAAGAAGCCACCCCAGTCTCCGTGCGATTTGCACTAGTTAAGAAACTTCGAAGTTACATTAGCAGACACTTTTAAAGCAGTCGGAAAACCCGAGGGTGGGTGGGGGAGGTCGGAGGAGAGGCCAGCGACCGAAAAGCACCAGCAAAGGTGACTAAAGAGTACCACAAAGGCGTCCCCAGGTACCAAGAGGGCGGTCGGCGCCCTTCACCAGAAAAAAAAGAACTGCTGAGCCGCCTGCGAGAGGTGACTCCCGGGGGGGGGGGGGGGAGCCCAGCCTGGAGCACGCCACCCGATGACTTACTGGCTTGGGCATCTTGGCTGGCTGGTGGCTGCGTGGGTCCTCAGAAAGTCGGCTCTGCGGCGGCAGCTGAGACACGTCGGGACCAGCAAACGGAGGGAAGCCCTGAGCGCGCCCCGCAGCCCCGAGCTTAAGAACCGGCCGGGCGGTGCCGGCTGAGTCACCGCCCAGCCCGGGCCGGGCGCGGGGCGGGGCGGGGCGCGGGGGCGCGCGGCCGAGCTCGGGAGAGTTTCATTTCGTCTAGCAACCGTTGCCCTAGAGCTGAAACCGCGACCGCGGGACATTTTTAGAGAAACACTTTTTTTCTTTTTTTCCCCCTACAAACTGGGAGCGGCCGGGAGGGGGCGTGTCCCGCTTCGCCGGGCCCCGGGACGGAGGTGCGCACCGAGGCTCCGGCTCCACTCTACTCCCCCCCCCCCCGTGCACAGGTGGTCCCTCCCCTCCTCCACCCCGCCCGGGAGCGTGTGCGGCGGGACACCGAACGGGGCGGGGACCCAGCGAGGTGCGCCCGCCAAGATGGCTGCGGCCCGGCGGGTCCGGACTGAACGGGACCCGGGGGCCTCCCGCCGCGCGCCCTGGCTCACGGCCCCGCGGAGTCTGGGGCCGCTGGCGAGCGCAGAGAGAGGAGGGGGCTGGTGGTGCGCCAAGCCGTTCCGAGCGGAGTCGAGGAAATGCACCTCCACGTGGTGGGGCGGCGGCCACCGGGCCGTTCGTGGGTGGGGCGGCCGGGTCTCACAGTGGTCACGGCCCCCGGTCCCCGTGCACGTGGCCTGCGGAGCCTCCGAGACAGACCCGCCCGTGGAAGACCCCGTTCCCGCATGTTTTAGAGAACTCCTGTGCCGTCTTACTGGACTTGACTCTGCGGGGAGTCGCCTCTGAAGACCTAAACTAATTCTGAAAGTTTTTTTTTTCTTTCTAGTAGTCCCCAAAGGGACTCACCCACGCCCGCCCCATAACACTCCTGGGCACGTGTTCCCTGGTGATCTGTCGCATTTGTTAGGCTGTGATCAAAATATTGATTCTCAAAGTCTGGTTCTGAGACAAGTAAGCTCCACCGGGGGTTGAGAAGGTGGTTGGTGTTGGGTGAAGGTTGAGACCAGAGCTGCTCCCCGGTAACTTTCCGGTGCTAGCATGGGGTGAGGATGGGGACTGGATGGGTTGATTCCTTGGTTTTCTTATCGGCAAAACTGCCCTATTTTATGGCACTTCTTCCATGAGGTTGTCACAAGGAATAGATGGATTGGATGTGAAACGCACTCAGCTCCATTCCAGGACAGAGTATACAGTGACTGGGAGGAGGTCCTTTGGTACTTAGTATCCTAATTTGTAGAATAGGGACCGTAGGAGTAACACCTAGACAGCTGTAGACGAAAACGAACTTAGCCTAGTGCTGGAATCCTAGTGCTACACAGTCTGTTGCGGGGTCACATGCTCGGGACTGCATGTTTAGGCATGTCAGGGGCCTGGCAAAGACTGGGGCCGTGGCTTGGATGGCCTCTCATCAGCACAGTCCATTCCCTTGAAAGATGGAATTCTTTTTTATTAAAATGAAAATCATATCATGAATAATAAACTATGGAGGATGTTCAGAGCACGTACAGCAAGAACATCTCAGATTGGACATACTCCTGACCCAGCCCACCTGGCTGCCTTCTTCCCCCATGCCTTGACAGTGCCTGCATCTAATCCAGTTCTGATCTTACTCAGTTTACAGTCTGAAGTAGCAGTGGCCCGAGGCCTTCAGAAGCCTTTCTGAACCTTACCCTCCAGAGAAATTTTGAAAAACAGCCAGTACGGTGTAGTAAAAATAAAACGATGACAGGGTTTAGAAACAAACAATGAAAGCTGTGTTCTGTCTTCAGCAGTTCCCAGCTGGTCACTGGGCAAGCCACGCAACCCAGCGTCCAGGCCACCTCCTCATCCCTATGGTAGAGGTGCACATCTGTAGACATCTTGCAGAATCCTTACAGCTGCTGAGTCAGTCACATGGGGAGAGCACGCATGCATATTCGACATATGTATATGCTTTCTCAGATAAATTAGCATCACCAAGTCATATTTTGTATATACTTTTCTCATGCATCTCCCATTACTATAAACCCTAAAACGTACAGTTACTGTACAGGGAAAAACTTCCTTCCCCCTACATATATTACATCTAATGATTGTTTTAGACGGATGTGTCAGGGGTCATCTCTTTCTATCCGACTTGAATTCCCTCAGCCCAGCACTTTTAGGGGTCTGAACTGCAAGGCAGTCTATGGAAAGGTGGCCTAGAAAGCCGTGTCTTTACCACCATCCTATCACCCCACACCTGGTGATTGGGATACACACGTAATTTTGAGAACTTCTGACTTAGGATATATTAACAATAGGACCCTGATGTGAAATACTTACCTTACATGGCTCTTTACCCTTTGGGGGCCTGTAACTCTATCTGAAAGTAGTGTTTGGATAACAGGATAATCAGTGCCTCTGAAGGCCAAGAGAAAGCCGTGTAGCGAGGGCTCATGGGTACTGTCCCACCAGCTATTCATCTGGCCACTTACTCCAACTGAAGCCATATTTTAGGTTTTCTGATTTTCAGGCATGGGGGCCTGATCACATGTCGTCCTCAGGAGCCAGGAGGACACCTTGCTCGGAGTTCCTCAAGCAAGGTTAAAGCTAACCAGACAGGGCCTCCCTTGGCCATATGTAGTTTGAGAAGTCACTTGTTCTGATATACCCTTTAGTCTTTGTATCAAACCACCTGAGAGCCTGTCTCCAGACAGGTGCCGGGTTAATCTCAACCAATTAAGGCAAGTCTGCAGAGAGTATGCCAATCTCCAGCTTTGGAAGGGCAGTCAATAAACGGTAGGGAAACAAATACAGGCTGAGCGCCCTTGGCCAAACAAGGATCTGGGTACTCCTTCAGCACTTAACCTTGGGTGAAAATTAAAGACGGGGGACTCTGCCTGCAGACAGGGAGATGATCTGTGGAGGGGAGTTCCAGCATTGGCAATACTCTGTCGAGGTGGCGCCCCCCATGTCTTCTATTGCATCCTTTCTAGGACCAGGAAATTTCTTTAAACGTAACCCCAGGGCAAGCTTTTCATTAGCTAAATGTTCCGTGGAGAAATGCAATCTTATAAAGTCCCAGGAACTGCTCGTGTAAATTCCTGATAGCATTAAAGTTCCCTTTCTGGCTTCTGGAAGGGCAACAGGTCCCTTCTAAGCCAGTGGCTGAGAAGGTGGCTCAGCAGCCTGAGGGTGCCACTCAGCTGTGTCCAAGTGTGTGTTAATGTCTAGAAAGCGTGGTAGGGAGTTCTCCTGGACAGTAAGCCAGGGTGTGTCCGGGGTCAGTTTTGACAGCACGCTTGCTAAGAAAAATGCTTCCCATCACTGTTTTTTAACTGTTTTTCTCGTTTAACAATTTGCATAAATATCATTAAAAGTTTGATAGAAAAGAGTACCAGGTCTTCTGATATTATAATATTTTCTTGTCTTTTCATAATTTTTCCCTTGTCTTGAAAAGAGATATTCTAGCTTCTTAGCCTGTGGTACAACTAGGAGAAGGAGGAATCCCCAGTCAGATGTGTTCAGATACGCTCATTTTATGAGAAAGCCAGCTGGGGACATGAAGAGTCCTCCTTCTACTAGCAGACTTCCCCCGTCCAGACTCCATTTACTTCTGGGTTTCTTTGTTCTCTGCTCTGCCTTCACTCTTCTCTCCATCCTTCCACAGACTTTCCTGGCTCACTGTGGCCTAGACCAGGCCCTCATCGGACACGCCGCCCTCCTAGGTCATTCCGTCAGGCCCCAGGGCTTTGGTCGCATCTCCACCTCTGACCTTGGTTTCCCCAAAGGGGTCCCCATTCCTCAAGCCTTCCCCTACCCCTTCTCAGCAAACAGCCTTATTTAGCAGCCTTGTGTTTTCTGCCCCCCCAGTCTTCACCCAAAGGCCTGGCTCTGGGGAGCACGTCCCAGCAGGCTTTCCAGAAGCAGTGCTCCCTTCCAGCCCAGGGCTGCTCTGCAGTTACCCCTGTTTCCTCTCACCCCAACCAAAGTCAACACTCCTGTCTGTCTGGTTGCTGACCTGCAGCCCTGCGGATGTTCAAGCAATGTATCATAGCAAATGAACAGACACTACTAGTTACTGCCAAAGCTGGGGACTCAGGTTAGGTTACTGTCCTTACACCATCCTGCCTGTCTGCTAAGGGTGATGACTAGAAGTCTTTCCTTAACCACCTTGACTTTCCAAATTGTTAACGATAATTTACGTGTGTGCTTAGAGGTTTTCTAGGTTCCCCTTGTGGTCCCTGCATTACAATTCTTATTGTGTTCATTGTTTGCTTATTTTTGGTACCATTGTGTGTGACTACATGTATAATCTTGTGTGCGCGAGTGTGAGCCCAGGAGTGGCCGTGCCATGGTACACACATGAAGATCAGAGGACAGCCTTGGCTCTTGGTCCTCACCTTCTGCCTTGCTTAAGGTGTGGCCTCTTGCCCACACTGCCTATGAGCTTCCGTGGTCTTCTCTGTGTCTCATCTTCCTGTGAAGCGCTGAGATCATAGACTACTCTGTCTACTTTTACCTGGGTTCTGGGGGTCCAAACCCCCATGTTTATACTCCCATGCCAAGTGCTTTCCCTGTTAAGCCATTCCCCCATCCTCATTTTGTGTTTTGTTTGTTCTGTGGTTGTCTTGAGGTCCCACATAGCTCAGGCTGACCTCGAACTTGCTGTGCAGCTCAGACTGACTTTTGGGGTTTTGATTCTCCTGCCCCTACCTCTCAAGTGCTAGGATTTCAGGCTTTTGCCATCATTCCTAGCTTTATGGAGTGCTAGGGACTAAACCCACAGCTTCTTGCATACTAGGCAAGCAGTCTGCCAATTTAACTACAGCCCCAGCCCCACCCCTGGGTTCCAATAAGCTTGATAGTCTGCTTCCCCGGGGCAGGTAGTGACAGCCAGTCACAAGGATGACACTAAACAGACACAGCACCTAGGCTCGCAGGCACCACCAGCGCATTCCTCAGGAGCTCCCAGGGCAGGCAGTGCAGCTTGGGAGTGGATTGACGATCTCAGGACAAGGGCATACACCCTCTCTCTACTATCAGAAAATACACTATTTCACCCTTTGTTTAATAATTCTTTTGTTGTGTGCATGGGTGTTTTGCCTGCATCTATTCTGTGCATCGCGTGCAGGCAGTGCTCTTGGAGGTCAGAGGGACATTGGATCCCCTGGCACTGGAACCACAGAAAGTGCTGGGGATTGAACCCAGGTCCTCCAGAAAGGCATCCTGTGCTTGTAACCACTGAGCCATCGCTCCAGACCCTATTTTGCTATTTAATATTTTAAAATTCCAGAAGGGAATTCAGTCTACAGATACGTGCCCACTATTTATAGATATAATGATACTAATATCTCATCCCATTATCTTCAGATTTGAAAAAGTATTCTAGATGAAGCCTACTTAGCCCTCACCAGGACCATCAGTATTCTAAAGACATCATGTCTTTACTGTGGACATATCCATATGGAAAGAGGTTTGTTTACATGAAACATAATATTTTCCAGATTTTGTTTAAAAAGTTATTAAGTACATAAGCATTAAGATTTTAAAGTGAGTCTCTTCTGTCCCCAGCCCCAAGGTGAGGCCATCAGTCCTGGTATCTTGATGCCTGGAGCCTTGCAGAAGATCTGTGAAATGAAGGAAACACAGAACACTGTATTCTTTGTGGTGCCGTTGATGGCTCATCAGACATGTAGCTAGCTATCTGGATCCTGAGACTTGACATGCAGCCTTGGAGATTTTCTAGTTGTTATTATTATTATTTCTTTTCCAGACAGGGTTTCTCTGTGTATCTTTGGCTGTCCTGGAACTCACTCTGTAGAACAGGCTAATCTTGAACTTAGAGATCCACCTGTCTCTGCATCCACTACCACCAGGCTTAAAATTTTTTTAACTTAAAATAAAATAAAATCTTTTTGACACATCAGCAAATAAAATCTGTGGCATGTATTGCATGTGGTGTGATTTGCTTAGATCCTAAGGACTCCCTCCAGAATGAATTCATCTTCGTAATATTTTTGCTTGTTTGTTTGTTTTTTGAGACAGGGTTTCTCTGTGTATCTTTGGCTGTCCTGAAACTCACTCTGTAGACCAGGCTGGACTCCAACTCACAGAGATCCTCCTGCCTCTGGGCGAGTGCCACCACCACCTGGCTTATCTTTGTTAACATTTTAAGCAACGCTTTAGCCTAGGCTGAAACACACTGCAGACAGCCGCGTATTTCTTTGACAAATATTTTTGAGCTATGTGGATCTCTTCTTAAGCTGTGGGTTGGCTGCAAGGGGAAGTCCCTGAAGTCTACTCGTCACTGCAGTTTGGCCTTTGGCTGTTTGGAGTTTACCAGATTTCCTCTGCATTTCTAAGAAACTGGCCTTGTCACTTGGCCGATTTATATTACCAAGGCAATCCCCAGGCTGGGGCCTCAAGTGACCCTGGGAATTTTATTCAGGAACGTGTGGACAGTGGGTGGTGGAGCCCAAAAACTCCAGGAACTGGGTCTGGCCCTTGCCCCAGCAGTAACTGTGAGTATTGGCAGGCACTTCAGACCCTGGCGTGGTGACAGACAAGGACGCGGGCAGACTGAAGACCCTGAGGACTTGGAGAAACAGGATGACTGGGAGGGCTATTGTCAAGCTAGAATGTGGGCCCTATCTTGCCAATGTCCCAAGTCCCCAAAAAGCCTGAAACCGTGATTTTTATATGAAATCTCTCAATTGTTAAATGTTGGCAACGAGTTGAACCTTTTGGGGTTTTCCTTCAAAGTGCTCTCCTAGCCAGATGAAGCATGGGAGCAGGCCAGGTGTGTGTGCATCCTTTGTGTATGTTCCACAGCCCTGACTGAGCATCTGTTGTGTGGATTGGGTCCAATGTGTCTCTCAGGGCATGCTTGGCACTCCCAGGCAACACCACTAGCAGGGGCTGTTCCTCTTGGGGGTTAGGGAGGCGGCTGGCCGCTGGCCCGTGTACATAGACCCTCTGTTCTCGGCATTACCAAAGACTGCTGGCCATTCGAGGCCTTGGATCTAGGAATATCCAAGGATGGAATTTCCCCTCATTTGTGGTATATACTAGCCTGAACTGTTGGCCATGGGTCTTTCTCTCTGGCAGCTTCCACCTGGGCTGTGTGCTCAAACACTATATAAGGAGAAGTATCTTGCCAGCAGATCGACCTGTGTCCTCAGACTGGCAGCAATGGCTACTGTTCCCGTGACTGCTACATGTCCCATCTGCCTGTCTCACTGCAGAGTGATGAAACCTACTCAGAGACCAGCGGAATGATGGCCCAACACACTCAGGCAGCTGACTTCTTCTCAAGGCACACCTACCTAAGCAGTTTTTTTTTTTTACATGTTTTTCTTTTAGATCTACCAGTAACAAACTGGGGGCCTTGGGTACACATTTCCTGGGGCTTGCTTTCATTTTGAAAATTATTTCTTTAAAAGATAAAGTTGGGGCTGGAGAGATGGCTCAGTGGTAAAGAGTACTTAACTGCTGCTCTTGCTGAGGACCCAGGATCTGGTTCCCAGCATTCGCAGGATAGCTTGCCACTGCCTGTAACTGTGGTTCCAAGGGACCTGACTGCTTCTCACCAGGTGTACACGTGGCATGCACGTGGTGTAGAAAAAGCACTCATAAATATCATAAATATATATGAAAGAAAAGTTGCTCACTCACAAACAAAAGGCTATTTTGCATCTCAGAGTGGTTTCCTGGTTTCCTCCTAGACAGCGATGGGACCGTGCAAACCGGTGGGTGGAGAAGCCCGTAGGAATGTGGCCAGACTGGGTCATGGGACTCTCAAGCTCTGATGGCCTCGATTCATTCCAGAACTTCTACAGCCTGTCTATCATCTCCCAAAACTTGCAACATAGAAGACCTTCTAATTGAGGAAGACCTCAGGGAGATGAGCTGGTCACTGTGAAGGAGCCCATGAGGATAGCATGCCGGCCCCTTCCTAATGCTGTGTGGAGGACTCCTCTGGCGCCTGTGTGGTCTGTCCTTTACCCTTCGGAGCGAGCACCAAGGGCTCTTAGCCCCTTCCAGCACTGCTTGGCCTCTTCAAGTCTTCCGAGCCATGGTGCCGGCCCTCTGCCACTTCCCACAAAGCAATGCAGGAGATCAAGGCTGCTGCTGACAAGGAGGCACCCTCATCCACTCTGCCATTCAGTTCTGAGGTTGTCCCTTTACACACGTTCCATAGTGGCAGCCTTATCAGCAGCGAAGCCTTAGGGCCGCGTGTCAGAGCTGGGATGGAAGAAAGATGTCAGGAGCAGCA
This sequence comes from Microtus pennsylvanicus, assembly GCF_037038515.1. Classification (NCBI taxonomy): domain Eukaryota; kingdom Metazoa; phylum Chordata; class Mammalia; order Rodentia; family Cricetidae; genus Microtus; species Microtus pennsylvanicus. The sequence continues at coordinate 211,862,470 of NC_134579.1, forward strand.
GCATTACCTACTAGGCCTCTTCAAACTGCAACACACACGCGCCTCTGTCTGGCTCTTCACCCAAGAGCTGGGAAGAAAGATTACCCATCAAGGGCTGTGTCCAGGCCATGGATCAACCAGGATAGCCCAGAGAAAACAGAAACTTCTTCAAGGCTTTCTCCAGCAATAAGGCTTTTCACCCTGGTGTTCTGGTATCTCAGAGTCCTGTCTCTGATTTATCTAAACTGCACCTCCTCTTTCTCTGGCATCTTGCATGTTCTGTCAGGACCACCACCTTCAATACTCCTACCTTTCCATTCTTAAAATACCACTTAGGGACTAAGCTCCCCTCCGCCCACTCTGTTCACTAAATACTGCACCAGCTCTCAAACCCTCTCAGGCCAGATTCACTTGGTCTGAATCTCCCTGTGTATGTTTAGTTACATCAGTGACACTCTAGGGCAAGGCAGATTTTGGCTCCTTGAAGACATGTCTGACACAGAGAATGTTCAGTCATCTTAGCCCAGCACTGCGGTCACTTTTCCTCTGAGCCTCCTCATAGCTCCAAGACTTCTCAGCAAACAGCAATTACATATGTGAGGCTAAAGCAGAAGTATCTAGTGTTGCAGACAAGCCTGGGCTATACAGCAGGACCCTGACTCAGTGAAACAAAACAAACAAACATGAATGAGCAACTGAGCTAGGGTACCAGCTAACCCATGCATGTTTATCCCCGGCAGGTATTTTCTGGGAGAGCCCACCTGTTGAAATTGAGTTCATCTCTTTCTGTTGTAATTATTTAATGTAGCTTAATGCATATTTTGTTCCTAAGCATCTTCTACAAACTTTTATGCATATATTTTGGGTTATATAAATGATGAAGGTGAAGGATTCTATCTCCTTCATATCTCCCCACGCCTGACTCATCACTGTTTTCATTGCCCACCCATGGTGCCATGGGTTTATGGAATTTATTATTTATCATGTCTGCATCATCCTTTGTGTGTGCACCTATCACCCTTCCCCTGCCCCTCCTCCCAGGTCCACAATCGGGTCTACCTCCAACTCCTCTGGTTACTGATGCCAAGACCATCTCTGCAAGCATGTCTCTCAGGACTCGAGAATTTCCATAGAGCAGATGACCACAAGAGTGTCATGGAGAGATAGCCATACATCATTCAAACTAGTGCAACCTAGAGAATGAGTGGGTTTGTGTTGCTAAAGACTGCTCATTTGTTTCCCGGCCACCCAGACCTGAAATAATCACACAGAAACTGTATTAATTAAATCACTGCTTGGCCTATCAGCTCAGATTTCTTATTAACTAACTCTTACAACTTAAATCAACCCATTTCTATTGTTTTGTATTTTACCACGAGAATCGTGGTTTGCCGGTAAGGTTCCAGGGCGTCTGTCTCCTTTGGCAGCTACGCGGCATCTCCCTTAGGTTTGCCTGCCCATCTTGTGATGGAGTCACATGGTTCCCTTCCTGCACAGTGCAGTTTGCCCACAGCACAGCCTCTCAAGGAGGTGCACAAGAATGCTCCTGCTTTGAGGCCTCTGCCAAGCAGGCCCCAGAGCCAAGTCACTCCCAAAGTACTCGGTAGGTGCTCCTCATTCGTGAAGGCTACACCCAGCTTCTCTCCTCTCTCTTCAACCCATGTCCCTGGCTAATCCCTCACAATTCCACTTATGGCCATCTCTTCTCTTCCAGCTCCCCAACCCCTCCACTGCGGCTTCCCCAGACTGCCATAGACCCAAACCCCCATCCCTGAGCTTGAGCCGTGCAGACCCCAAGGGCCGTTCTGGACCTGACATCTGGGACTTCACTGTGACATGCATTGGGGTGACCCAGCCTTGGCTTTGTGCTTCCACATCTGCTCCTCACCTCGGACCTTAGATCTGGTCCTTGGCGCCTCTAGCCTTTGTGTTCTCACACAGGCATTCTTCCTTCTCATTAAATGCCGACTCTGTGCAAGGTACAGGATGGCCCTGACTATGGAACCTGTTTTCTTGGCCACACAAGGGTGTGTGCTCGGTAAATCCAGTCCCCAGGTGCCCTGGGGCTTTGAGAACCTGGGCAATAGTGGCTTGCATTTTATTCCTTTTTCCAGGAATCGGCGTTTAGGGAGAGCCCTGCACCTGATGACCCATGCCCTGATTGCAGATCACCGTGAACTTTCGGGAAGTCACCCGCTCCTCATTTGCTCTCCTTGGGTGCTCTGAGAGGTGAATATTAACATCTTTCAGGGCATAGAGGTTAAGTAGCTTACGTGAGACCCACGGGCAGGAGCAAGAGAGCCAAGATTGGACCTAGCCTGTCAGTCAGCAAAGCACTCTTTTTTGTCACCATCACAGAGCCAGCCACTTAAGTTCCCCCATCACCCTGACTGTATCTGACTGTTATATGGAGATTCTCGTTTCCCCTGCCCTGGGTAACCACGTTAATTTTCACACGTCACCTCTCGGTCCATTCATTTAACCCACAGATGTTCCCTAAGTGCCTGGCTTAGGTCAGGCATGGCTTCCATGTGACCTATTATTGAGAACAGCCCTGACTCAGCAGGTGGAACTGTGTTTTGGATCTGCTAGTGTGTCTGCTTGTTCTCCGGCAACATCTCACAGGCCAGTAGCTTCTGGGGCAGCCTAGCCTGGGAGGTGCTAGGAAGAGGTGGGGCCTGCAACGGAGCCTGGCCCCCTGAAGATAGAGAGACCCAGGGACAGCAGAGCTGCAGGTACCAAAAGAGTCCAAGAAGGGAGGCCTAGCCAGTGTGCAAAGGACACAGACATGGGCGCTGTCTATGTGGCTCATGTGGGGTCTAGAGGTCCAGCTACAGGCTCATAGTCAAAGTCAAACCCTCTAGCGCAGAAGCAGAACTCTTTGTGGGTCCTCTGAGAAGACCGGCAAAAAGAATGGAAGGCCTCTCCCTGGACCACACTGTTGTACCTGCAACACGGCGGAGGTGGGGAGCACAGACGGCATGGGGGCTAAACGTGGGTCATTTTCATGTTGTCTAGCAGAAAGACGCAGGCTTCAAGAAGGACAAGTACCACTGCCAGAACATGTAGCTTAGCGGTAGACCAGCATGTGTGAGCTCCTGGGTTCGATCCCCAGTCAAGGGAGGGGGAAGAACGGGGAGAGAGAGAGAGAGAGAGAGAGAGAGAGAGAGAGAGAGAGAGAGAGAGAGAGAGAACAGAACAGGTCCTGCGACCAAATGAGGTAGTTCAGCACAGTGAGCAAGTGTCAGCCCATGTGGAAGACCAGACAGCCTCTCAGCTGCCCTCTGACTCCCTACCTCCCTACCAGTCTTCTGTGGAGAGCCCACGGCCCTCTGTGACACCCTTCCTCTGTCTGAGTCACACAGGGCTCCCTCTCCCCAGCCATTGTGGACAGTCCAGCTGCTCTGCTTTTTCTGGACCTTTCCTCCACCCAGGTGCGCTCTGCATACCCGTGGGTCCCGGCCTCTTCCCGTCCAGGATCTGGCTTCTCCTTTAGACAACTTTCCAGATCTTGCACCCGCTTTCGCCTGTTCTCCTGGCCACCCCAAGCTCCTGTCACTCTTGCAGTGTAGCTCTTTCCAGGCAGCCCTGGTCTTTGCCTCCTGTTGGTTTTCCAGGTGTCAATAACAAAGCACACAAGCTTAGCAGCTTAAACAATAGCTATGTCTTTCCGTAGCTCTGGATGCCTGAAGTGTGGAGTCAACGAGTCTGCAGGCTACACTCCCTTTGAAACGTGGGGGAGAGAATCCACCCTAGCTTCTTCCAGCTTCTGGCAACCCCAGAAGTCTCTTGGACAGTTCCAGTATTGCTCCAATCACTCACGGCCCTGTGGCTCATTGTCATCTCTCTTCTGTGTCTCTGTATGTCAGCACAATTGAACTAAGGGCTGAACACACTCTAGTGAGAACTCACAGTACCTTAGCATCTTCATTGACCCTGTGTCCAAATACACATTCTGACACCCTGGAGGTTAAACCACCAACACAATTAAACCCACATCTGATAGTCACTTATTTATTTGTATGTGTGTATGTGGACATGCTTATACACATATAGACGTGTGTGTAGAGGCCAGAGGACAACCTCGGTGTCATTTCTCAGTCACCATCCACCTGGATTTTTGAGCAGGTGTCTCACTGGCCTGGAACTCACCAAGAAGACTCAGTTGTTTGACCAGGAAGCCCTGGGAATCTGCCTGTCTCTGCCACCCCACCATGGGATGATGAGTGTGTGTCTCCATGCCTAGCATTTTGTGTGTGTGGATTCTGGGGGTTGAACTCAGGTTTACTGACTGAACTGGTTCCCTATGCACCCCCTCCCCACCACACAATCTGGTTTTAGTTAACTAGGTTCCGTAAGTCTAGATCCGTCTCAGAACCAATGTCCTGGACTGCAGCCAGGTGGTTTTGGTATCAGGCAGATGTGGAGTTGCCTTCCCCCGGATACACTTGAGCAGGGTCCCTAAGCAGGCTGTCTTTTATCCCCTGTCGATCACCACAATACCTAGAATTATAGTCTTTATTAGAGTCCATTCATTTGCAGCGAGTGCCCGATCATATGCTGGATGCCACCGGTGTCTGTGTCCCTCCCTCTGATAGACACTAGGTGGGCAGCTGCAAGACACCTGAGCTGCTGGGTTTCCCCAGAGAAAACAGCAGTGACCAACAAGCCCCAGGGACGTTTTCCCATCTCCAGAACCGTGGGAATCCCCGAGGTGGTTTTGTGACAGGCCCGTCCCTACTTTGATGGCAGTGAGATTCTGGTTCCCACTCCCACAGCATGGAATCCTGGCTGGCTCTGTGGAAATGTGAACGGTAGGACAAGCAGGGACTCTGCACTCTACCTACTGTCTGTTCTCAGAGGTGAGGTGTGCCTCTGTGTTTGTGTGTTCGTGTGTGTGTGTGTGTGTGTTCGTGTGCGTGTGTGTGCGCCTAGAAAACTGGAGCAGGAGAACCAGGCATTCTTTTGAAGGAATGTGTCTCAGGTTGGACTGCAAGGTGGCACCAAAGTATACTGTCCAGCCCTGAGTCTTCCTGTTCTCCATGGAGACCCGGATTCTCTTACCGAAAGGGCTGAGGACGGACCCAGCATTTGGAATCAGAGATCTGGATCTTCGAGTGCCTGGTGACCTCAACAACAGTCCCATTCTGTCGCGTGGGGTGATAAAATCTGCCCTATCAGAGAACCCGATGCAAATGCCAGCTGGTAATATTTATGTTCAGCTGTATCCCTGACGGTACATTTCCGAAGCGTGCCAAGGCCAGCAGAGCACTCCCCAGCCTCACTTTGGCTTCCACTGCCACAACCAGGAAGGGGAGTGGGTAATCTACTAATTTACTAATTAGTGCTTGAAGTAAGGGCATAAGGCTTGGTATTAATCTGCTACTGGTCACCCGTTAGCTCACCATGCTTCGTTAATACCCCAAGTTCCTCGCCTCTCCTTTGAAGTCTTTCCCATCCTTAAACACAAACTCTGACCCCACATGTTCTCCTTACACCTTGACTAAGACATTTTCCCAGTGGTAGTGCGATCATCTCATCCTGGAGTTGACAAGATGGCTCTACAGTAAGGACACTTGCTGCTAAGCCCAATGACCTGAGTTTGATCCCTGGGACTCACATGGTGGAGGGAGAGAACTAACTCCCATAAGGTGCCCTCTGACCTCCACATATATGTCACGGCATTTGTGTTTCTTAGTAAGTAAATACATGTAATTTTTAAAACATACTAAAGAAAAGAATGTGGCATGGGAAACAACCCATTTCAGAAACAGCACGGTAGAACCTAATAACATACCTGGAGACCTAGGAAGTTTATTATTCAATTCAAATTTTCCAGCTAGTGAGGGTTAAGGATCAGAAGCACAGAGATAACCCGAGAGAGGTCCAAAGTGTGATGAGGTCAAAGAATAAAGAGCTGACATTCCTGAGGGTAATAAAGAGTGCACCCAAAGTCCCTTTCTGCTATGAGAGAGATGCAGCCGGATAAGGAGAAAGAACAAAGTTTAGGTGAACAGCTTGGGAGGAAAGCCAGCTCCAGCTGGTGTTCTGGGTCCTCCCTCACAAACTGATGGTTGCCTTCGGGTTCCCAGTCTTCCATAGCCCTAGCTGCTAGGTGCCTGAGGCAGGAGGATTTCTTGAGCACAGGACCAGACTGTGCTACATAGTGAGACCTCAATAAAAACAAAGCAAACTGAGACAAAATGCCTGTATTCTGATTCTGCCTGTATTTGTTGTGTTTGCGCTTTTCAAGTGAAGAGAACACAGCTCTACGGGACACGCTGTCGCCTCCTCTAGTGAACCACACAGTCTATGTAGTCCTAACAGCGTGTTGGAAAATGCTGGATTCTACGTTCAGAAGGCTGAATAATTTGTGCAAAAGTCATCCCATAATGTCATCAATGAGAAGTTATGGGGAACATTTAGTTTGCAGATTAAGAATTACCCAAATCTTCATCTGTGCCTTGGATGGCACCGAGGGGTGAGATATAACTTTTAGTAGGTGCCCACGCTTACAAAATTCATAATATCACAATGTTTCGGGGTTCAGTGTTGAAGATTGAGCCTGGGCCTCGTCCATGTTAGGCAAACAGTGGGTCTTTGAGTTATTTCTCCAGTTCCACTGTGATACTTCAAGTGAACCTGGGAACTCCTATAAAAACTGTTTCAATACATTTTTATCATCAAGCCTTTGAGTTTGTTTATAACACTGAAGTCTAAAATAAACTTTTAAAAAAGATCATAAATTTTCTTATTGTCTGCATAACATAACTGCTTTCAACTTTGAGAAAATTAGGTTTTCCGCTCTACCAACTGGGTTATAACACATCCCCGGCCTCTTTTCTTTCCTTTCCTTTCCTTTCCTTTCCTTTCCTTTCCTTTCCTTTCCTTTCCTTTCCTTTCCTTCCCTTCCCTTCCCTTCCCTTCTTTCCCTTTCCTTCCCTTCTTTCCCTTCCCTTCTCTTCCCTACCCTTTCCTTTCCTTCCTTTTCTCCTTTCTTCCTTTCCTTTTCTTCTCTTCTTCTTTCTGTTTCTATTTATTTATTTTTGAGATTGAGCCTTACCGTGTTATCTAGGCTAACCTCCAACTCGAGGACTCAAACGATCCTCCTGCTTAAGTCTTTCACGCGATTTCTGGAATGAATGAGCCAACATAGAGGACTGTGCCAGGCTGGTTCCAGCCAAGGGCTCACGGTGACAAGATCTCGAGAGGTGTGGCATTTTGACAGGACTCAGGAGTGTGTAACCACCGAGAGTCATAGCCACAGAGGGAAAACTCATTCAAGGCTCTGAGCTCTTACAACTTTTGACTGCACAAAGGTTGGGATTTGTCTTTGCTGAGTTCAGGGACTGGGTTTGTGTGACTTTAAATTCGGTGGGAGGAAAATCCAGCACGAATCTCTGGGCACCTTGAAGGAAAAGATGACACATTTGTGAAGGAGACAGCAGCATCTTTAAGAACCCCACCTCCACCCCACCTTCACCCCACCTTCACCCCACCTCCATCCCACCTTCACCCCACCTTCACCCCACCCTCCTCCCACCTATCACTGAATACCCGGACTTTGAGTACTGCAAAAGTCAACAGAAAACACAAATTCTTTCCTTGTAAAGAATTTGTCAGGCAGTGCTGGCCTTTAATCCCAGTACTCAGGGAGGCAGAGGTGGGTGGATCTCTGTGAGTTCAAAGCCAGGCAGCTCTACAGAGCTAGTTCCAGGACAGTCAGACCTGTTACACAGAGAAACCCTATCTCAAAACAAAAACAAGAAAAACCAAAAGCTCGCAGAGCGATGGGAAAGCACAGGAATAATGAAGAGCTGTGGTGAGGATACGTACTATATAAACAGACACCAAACACTGTAGTACGGTGGCGTGCAAATCACTTTTGCTTCTAGTATAGAATTTAGAAATTAATAACCTTTGCCACTGCCATGCTGAGCCTGCTGAGGGGTTGCCATGAGCTAGGTCCACCCTCCTAGCTGAAGAAATGTGTCATTGATGGTGGCAGGCTGTAAAGGAATACTGGGTGGGGGGGACTTTGATCCTCTATGAATCTTGTGACTAATGAGCGTGTCGAGAGGGCAACTAGTAGGCAGCAGAATAACACTGGACTAGCGCTCACACAAGGAAAGAGCACCATCAGGCTAGAAGCCTTGGAAAGGGTCTAAACCAGGGCTGCTCAGCAAAGCAGTCCGCATCTCTCCCCAAAGGGCCCGTTTGTCTGTGATATAGAATTAGATCATGTACATTTCCATATGAAACTTTTTGCTAAATAAACTTTTGTGATAGTCAAAAAAATAACTAAATAACCATAAAAACATTAAAAAATAACTACATAAAGGTATGTTAATAAATACAAATTTAAGAATATATCATTTGTGATATGGATAGTAGTTGGAAGGAGAAATATACAAGACAGAGCTTTTGTATATGACTGAAGTAAAGTAGCTATCAGTTAAATATGGACCATGGCCTGGTGAGACAGCCTGGTGGGTAAAGCTGTTTGCTGCCAAGCATAACGAACTGAGTTTGATCCCAGGAACTCACATGGTAGAAGAGAACCAAACCCACAAGTTAATCTCTGACCTCCCCATAAATACTACCAAGAAGAAAACCGGTTGCTGTAACAAGTGCTGTATAATCCTCATGTGTTTTGGTTTGAATGAGTTGTTCCCTATGGTCTTGGTATTTGAATATTTGGTACCCAACTGGTGCTGCTGTTTAGAAAGGCTGTGATGGTTTGCATAAGAATGGCCCCCATAGGCTTGTATATTTAAATGCTTAGTCATCAGGGAATGGCACTACTTGAGAAGGATTAGGAGGTGGGCTTTGAGGTTTCAAAAGCTCAAACCAGGCCCAGTCCCTCCCTCTCTCCTCCTTCCATTCCCCCTTCCCCTTCTCTCTGTGGATATGGATGTAGAACTCTCAGCTACTTCTCCAGCATCATGCCTCTCTGCATGTGGTCATGCGCCCTACCATGATGACAATGAACTAAACCTCTGAAGTTGTAAGTGAGCTCCAACTGAATGCTTTCTCTTAGAAGAGCTGATGTGGTCAACCAGTCAGCCTGTGGTCAGCACTTTAATCCCAGCACTCAGGAGACAGAGGCAGGTGGATATCTCTGAGTTTGAGGCTAGCCTGGTCTAGTGAGTGTTTCAGGATAGCCAAAGATACACAGAGAAACCCTGTTTCAAAAAACAAAAACAAAAAACAAAATAAAAAAGAGGTCATTGTGTCGCCTCACAGCAATAGAACACTAAGACAAAGGCCTGGGAAATGTGGCCTTGCTGAAAGAAGTAAGTCAACGTGGGTGAGGGCAAAAAGCCTCACCGACTCCTAGTGTTGCTCTCTTCTTTCTCTGCTTTCTGCTTACAGTTCAAGATGTGAGCCCTCTGTTTCTGTTCCAGGCTATGCCTGCTGCTTGCTATTGTGCTTTCCTGCCCAATGGACTCTTAACCCTTTGAAACTATAAGCTCAAATAAACTCCTTCTTCTGTTAGCTTCCCAGGTCATGGTTTTTTTTTTATCACAGCAATAGAAAAATAACTAATATGTGATAATAACAAGAAGTAGAGACGATCAGAATGTCTTTTAATACCTAGATGGATAGAGAGAATGTGGAGAGAATCTTCTTCAGTCAGCAAAGGGAAGACATTCTGATACTTCACAATGCACTTCAGTATCTGCCATGGTTAACTTCTTAGATGAATGGTGGTACAGAGGGGCTAGGAGCCTTCAGGAGAAAAGAACTGACCAGTGGTGACTCTCAGTTCTGTAGGAGAAAGTCCTATGAATCAGCGGCAAAACAGCGTGTAAATGCTGAGTCTTACTGGCATGCACACTTAAGAACAGTTAAGATAGAATGCTGGGGTGATAGCTCATCTGGGGGTGTTCTCACCTAGTTTCCAAGGACCTGAGTTTGACACCAGGGTACCCATAAAAAGACAGAGCATGGTGCTTAGGAGATAGCACAGTGGGTAAAGTGCTTGCTTTGCACACAGACACTTCAGTTGATTCCCCAGACCCATTTTTTTAAATTTATTTATTTATTATGTATACAATATTCTGTCTATATGTATGCCTGAAGAGGCCACCAGATCTCATTACAGATGGTTGTGAGCCACCATGTGGTTGCTGGGAATTGAACTCAGGACCTTTGGAGGAGCAGGCAATGCTCTTAACCACTGAGCCATCTCTCCAGCCCCCCCAGACCCATTTTTAAAAGCTCTGTGTTGTGATACATACCTGTAATGCCAGCCCTGGGGAGGCAGAGACAGGAGGATCCTTGGGGATCACTGGCCACCAGCCTATCCCACTTAGTGAGAGATCCTATATCAAAAAATGGTGGATGATGCCTAAGGAGCAATAATCAAGACTAACCCTTGTCTTGGTGGATGGTGCCTAAGGAGCAATAACAAGACTGACCTCTGTGTTCCAGATGCATGACTGACCTCTGTGTTCCAGATGCATGCATACACAAATGTCAGTGTACTCCCTTGTATACACACACACACACACACACACACACACACAAATAGTTAAGTTGATAAATTTTGTGTTGTACACTTTTTAACACAAACAGTTTTCTAATGTTAGTTGTTATTTTTTTTTCTCTATTTTCTGTTACTAAGGGCAAAAATAGGCAAATTTAATCACCCTGTGCTTGGTGGGTGCAAACTATAGACAAGTCTAGACAGAAATACCTTATAATTTACGGACACAAGATTATGTCAAGATCACACTTAAGACTCTCATTCTGCCTTGAAGAGAACCAAGGGTTTTAGAAGTGGTTTGAGTTGAAAGTTAGTGGCCTCTAAATAGAGCATATCTCTCTCTTACTGTAAGTAATTGTTCTTGCTGGTATCACCTAGCATTCATTTCAAGAGCCCTTCAAAGAGAGCCAGCTAAGTGCTTGGAAGGTATTGCTCAAAAGAGAACTGAGACCTAAAAGACTATAGTCAAATGACCCCATTCCCTTCTTTCAAGGAATTTACAACTGAGTGGGGAATAGAGGGGAAAATGGCAATCCAGGGCCAAACCTCGGAGGTTTTGAGCACACCTTGCTCTGCACAGAGGCTCTGTTTTCTGCTGACTAGCACTTCCCCCTTCATCTGAAAGAGTGTTTGCTTTGGACTGCTCGTCTGCCCACCAGTCTCTGTCAGAGGACTGTGTGAGCTGAAGGGAACCACAGGTCTAATTCTGAGCTAGCGACCCAGCTGTGGTGGATGGGAATCCTCCTGCATAGACACTGACTGAGCAGCCTTCCTCAGCTCTCCGAAAAGACTCAATTCTACTTTTTTTTTAAAAAAAGAAATAGTCCCTTAAGTATTAATTTGTCAGCCTGGTAATGCCAAGAAATGCCATATGGTAGAAAGCTCATTTGAAAATTAAGTGGCCTGATGTAATACCTCAAAACCGGAGAGGCTACAACAAGGAGGTTACCATGAGTTTGAAGCCGGTCTGGACTACAGAGCGAGAGTTCTTGTCTCAAGGAAGGAAAGAGGGAGGGAGAGGGAAAGGGAAAAAAGGTGGGAGGGAAGGCAGTAAAGAAGGAAGAAAGAAATTTTAAAACTTAGCTAAGTGTAGTTAGCCTTGACGTCATATACATACAAGTAATGTTATAGAACTGAGCAAGTTGTTTCTCTATATTTAGAAATATATATATGAGGCCAGAGGCCACAGATTTGAAAGAGAGCAAGTGGGGAGGCACACAGGTGTAGAAGGAGGCTGCTTGTTTGTTCCCTGCTGCTCAGCCCCAAAATAATCACACAGAAACCATGGTATTTAAATCACTGCTTGGCCCATTAGCTCTAGCTTCTTATTGTCTAACTCTTACATATTAATTTAACACAACTCTATTAATATGTGTATTGCCATGTGGCTGTGGCTTACCGGGTAAAGTTTCAGCATGTCTGACTCTGGCAACTCGATGACTTCTCCCTGACTCTGCCTTCCTTTCTCCCAGAATTCAGTTTAGTTTTCCCCCGTCTACCTAAATTCTGCCCTGCTATAGGTCCAAAGCAGTTTCTTTATTCATTAATGGTAATCACAGCATACAGAGGGAGATCCCACATCACACAGGAGGGGTTGGAGGGAGGAAAAGAAAAGGGAAAAATAATATATTTTAATTAAAAAAATAATCTCAACTAATAATAGTTCACCATAGCCAATTGTAACCTGGATGTAAATTTGGACCATCATAGAAATGTTGAAGCCACTAGGCAGTGGTGGTACACACCTTTAATCCCAGCATTCAGGAGGCAGAGGCAGGCAGATGTCTGTGAGTTCGAGGCCAGCCTGGTCTGCAGAGTGAGTTCCAGGACAACCAGAGCTATGTTGAAGCCTAAGGCATGCACAGTGTTTTACATAAGAGAAATGTTGTGACCTTGGTATTAAGGCCTGCAGAGGGGAAAGGGCACCAGGCCAGTGGCCCAAGCATAGGGACTTTGTTTGTTTCTAAGAAATTTTCCCAGGGCACCACCCAGCAAATTTTATTCCCTTGGGTAGATCTACATAGGTTCTCACCTAGAGTGTGCAGGCATGCACACGCACACACATGCACACACACACATACACACGCACGTGCGCACACACACCCTGGCTGTTAGAAAGCATAAGGTGTAAAAAATAAATAATTCAAAAACTTTTCTGCATTGACAAATCCATGTTGAACTCGTGTGGCTGCAATGAGCCGCTCCAAAGCTGGGAAATAGTCGATGCCTTCTGTGAGGAAATGATGTTGCTCTTGGCTTGAATAAGACCAATGAGAAAGCCCCTGCTCATCCCATCAGGACAGCTCCCCTCTGCCCTGACCCCTTTCCGGCTTCAGTGCTCTCAGACTTATGGAACATAGGCTTGCTCACGTGTCCATGCTCTGCGTTGTTTTCTAGAATGCACATCCTGTGAGAGTAGGCAAACTGCCTGAGCATCCTTGGCCATCACCCTAGGGCCTCGTCAGCTCCTGCCAACAGAAAACATTCGGTGAACATCAGTGGGATGTGTGAATAAATGGCGATTGTGAGCGTTGGTGGGATGCATGAATGAATGGCACCTGTGAGCATTGGTGGGATGCGTGAATGAATGACACCTGTGAGCATTGGTGGGATGAGTGAATGAATGGCACCTGTGAGCATTGGTGGGATGCATGAATGAATGGCGATTGTGAGCATCGGTGGGATGAGTGAATGAATGGCGATTGTGAGCATCGGTGGGATGCGTGAATGAATAGCACCTGTGAGCATTGGTGGGATGAGTGAATGGATGATGATTTGACTTCTCTATAACTCCAGAGATGACTGACTGAGGAGCCACTCCTGTGGCCTAAGGAAAAGGATTTGAAGACCAAAGAGGCTTGGTCACTTGTAGGTCACCTGGACGGTTTCTCCTTCTTTCAGAATTGACATTTGTTGTTGTTGGTGGTGTTAACATAAAAAGAAATTCCGCTCTTTCTTTTTCCTTCTTGAGGCAGGGTCTTGTGTGTCTCAGGTTGACCTCTAGTCTGCTACATAGCCAAGGATGGCTTTGAACTCCTGGTCCTCTTCCCATGTACCAGGATTGCAGTGCTTCCATACCTGGTTTTCTAGATTTTCTAAATAGCTGCATTATATGGACTAAAACCTAAAGGGAAAGTAGAGCTTTTGATCACAGTTTTCTGATTGCCTTACTTCCTACAAACTCTAAACATTAAAAAAAATTTTTTTTGTTTTGTTTTGTAGTTTTAAGGAAGTTAGAAATCATGGCAGATTCCATCAAGCCAGAGAAGTTAGGAACTCCAGCCCATCACTCCTGGGGAACACAATCCAAAAGACCATCCATAAAGCGAAAGAATCATACCCTGGGAGAGACGCTGGTGGGCAGAAGAGGGGCAGGTACTAGGGCATGGGAAGACCAGGATGCCATTTGCTCCAGAGTTGGCATCACTTGGGGACTGTCAACTCATGTCTTCCTCAGCAAGGCCAAAATCAAGTTAATTGTTCTGCTGCTGGACAATGGGTAAATCTCGCCTCTATTTCCTCCTCTAGTTGTTGCGCTTGCCAAAAGGTGAGGAACTGGGGTAGCTGTGCAAGCCTTCTATTTCCTTTGGTTGTGCGTAGTTGATAGCATTTTGCACATTCCTCTGCTCCTACTTATCTTGCAGCTGGTAGTATTTGTTTACACTTACGTGTGTGCCGTGTCCTAGGCTTCTGGGCTCAGAATCCTCCTTATCCGAGCACAGCCCACTAAACACTTGGCAGGTCAATTACAGACCTTGTAGGAAGGTGCACTTTTGCCCTGGACTTTCTTCAAAGCATGTGATGGTTGACTTCAAATACCAACTTGCTGAAATTTAGAATTACCTGAGCGGGGAAGCTCAACTGAAGAATTTTCTGCATTAGGTTAGCCTATGGATAAATATATTGGGGTGCGAGGTGAGGTGGGGTTCTTGACTGTTAATTGACCCAGAAGGATCCAGTTAGCAAGCAGCATTCTTCCATGGCTTCTGCCTTCAAGTTTGTTCTTGAATTCCTGCTCCGACTTCCATCAGTGGTGGACTGTGCCCCCCATAAGAGTCAGGCAAATAAACACTTTGCTTTCCTAAGTCGCTTTAGAAACCCAGAGTGTTTTATCACAGCAACAGAAACAAAGCTAGAACAGACTTATTCAGAATTCAGAGAGTTTTAGCTTAAAAGCTAAGGTTTTGAAAATCCTTAGCTTAGCGCTGTGACGTAGTTGTCTCCAGTCAGCTACTGTCTGCTTGTCTGAAAGAAAGGGCTGGATTTCTTGACAAGCCCTCCAAATCTGTAATAGATTATGCAGTGACTAGGGTATTCAGGAGACATCCTAGTGGTGATATAGGAAATTGGATTTTCACAGGGAAAATCTCATAATAATAAACAACTCTGGTCAGGTATGGTGGTGCACAGGAGGCAGAGACAGGTGGGTCCTTGAGGCCAGCCTGGTCTACAGAGAGAGTTCTAGGACAGCCAGGGATACACAGAGAAGTCCTGTCTCAAAAACTCAATAATAAATAACAACAACAACTATAATAATAACAATAACAAACCTAATGACCCGAATCCAGGCTCCTAGATCCACAGGGCAGGAATGAGAGACCCAATTTCTGCATCTGTCCTCTGCCATCCACACATGGATGACGACACTTGGGAAGCCCCTCTCTCCAAATAAAGAAATACCTTTTAATTAAAAACAGGAAAACTGGTTCTTACAATGACACCCACATATATACCAACCCTGCCCAAGTTCACTGATATTATACTATTTTTTCCAAATGCTGTAACTCTTGTTAGAACCCAGGATCAGTATTTCTCCATTCTTCCAAACGGTAGGGCATGTGTTTTATTCCTCTGTATCCTCAGGTGTAGCATACCATAGCTACCACTTAGATGAACTCAAACAAATGAAGAATGTGTGGAGTGTTTGAAGTACCACAGGCTAGCCCGCCAAAGTAACAGAGATTTGTTTTGTCGCCATTCTAGAGTCCCAGACAAATAGCATGTCTCTTCCTGAGGGAAGTGTCTTTCCCAAGCCCCTCTCCTTATCATGGAGATGGCCATCGTTTCCCGTGTCTCACATTCCCTTCCTCTTTGTGTGACTCCAGGTCCAAAATTATCCTTCTGTGGCACCAGCCATATTGGATTAGAATTGTCCTTATGACCTCATTTTGGACTTGATGAGCGCTGTAAAGACCCTGTCTCCAAACAGGTCAGTGGGACTTTTAACATATGCCTGTTGAGGGGTGTGGAGGGAAGCACAATTCTTCTCCCGAGTGGGGCAGGGAGCAGCTATGCATGTTGGTGACAGCAGTGGGAACTAGAGGGATTTAGTTAATTAAGTTGTCCATCAGCTCCCTGTTTGCTACGCTCTGGAACGTGGAGTGAAAGACTAGAGAATCCCTCCTGAGTCTCCTCAAGCTTGACTCACTTTCTGGAGAAGGCTTGACTAAAATAGATAGATTATCCCAACCTTTATGGGTTGAACTGTACCCCCCCACCATTCCCCCCAAAATAATTACATTGTTTCTGAGTGTGATAGCACACACCTTTAATTCCAGCACTCAGAAGGCAGAAGCAGGAGGATCTTTGTGAATTTTGGGCCAACCTGGTCTACACAGCAAGCTCCGGAGCATCCAGAACTACATAGAGAAACCCATTCTCAAAGAAGCAAACCAACCAGCCTGATCGTAAAGAGGGGACCCGAGATAGGAAGAAAACAACAATCATGATGTCACAAAGAGGCTGGGGAATCTGCGTCTTTGGTGAGCAGGGTCAGACGCACTCTGAGGCCACTGCTTACACAAGAGAACCTCTGCACACACTTGGATGGATATACACAGACTGGGATGTGCAGACCACGTGACTCCAACTAACACCCAGACCTGAGGATGTGCAGACCACGTGACTCCAACTAACACCCAGACCTGGAGGCCTGAGAAACTGACCAAGCAAAAGCGCAAATTAGCACCTGTTTTAAACCAGGGCCAGGCAGAGTGGCATAAGCTTTTAGTTCCAGAACTCAGGAGGCACAAGCAGGCAAATCTCTGTGAGTCTGATCTAGGTCAGCCCATCTCAAATAAACAACTGACAACAGCAACCAAGTTCATAGTGGCTGGGGAGATGGCTCGGTGGATAAAAGCACTTGCTTTGCAATTGTGAGGGCCTGAGTTCAAATTCTACTACATACATACTTACATACATAATACATACATATATACATACATACATATATACATACATAAATCTGAGCCTGGCTATGCATGCATGCTAACCCAAGTAGACTTCAGGAGCTTACTAACCAGCTCACTTAGCCAGAGTGGCTAGATTCTGGTCCAGTGAGAGTCCCTGTCTCAAGGCAATAAGGTGAAGAGCAATGAAGGAAGACATCCGACGTCTGCTCGTGGTGGTATTGTCTCTGCACGCTCATACACAGACATACTCACATGCACACTCACATACTGCATGCTCATGTGCATGCACACGCACTGCACACACACACACCAGTATGGCAACAATGACGGTGACGGTGATAAAAACAGCAATCAAGACTGAGGGTGTATCAGCGATAGGGTGCTCGCCTATCGCACGGGAAGGCAAAGCCAAGAGGTAGTGAATGGTGGGATGACTCATGTGATCTCAGGGAATATTGAACTCTCTTGAATCTAAAACTGCCTACATGGCTAGATTGAAAGTCACACTTAATTGCTGGGCCTAATTGCTGAACTGCTAAAATTTGCATTTCCCCTCCGTTACAGTCCCTACCAACAGAGGAAACCTATGGCGGGATAACTGTAAGCCACGCACTTCCACCTTTCCTGGCTGGCCGTTTCTGCCTCCTACAGATATCCTCGGGGCCGCTCAGTCGTGTCTGAGACTTCGTGGAAAAAGCAGGTGAGTGGAATTTCCCAGACTTGGAGGGGTTAAGCCCTGAGTCAACCTACAGCAGCTGGCACACCCAGTGTGAGGTCCACAGGCGAAGTGACTGGCCTGTGACTCACACCGCTGGATACACTCTGTTCTATAGAATGTTGGTTAGCAACTTCACTTCCAAACATTGAGTCCCATGGGCTCTGTTGTACAGTAGGTTTGGAGGGGAGACGGGTTACTCATTTTGACTCTTAGCACCAGGCAATGAGATGATTGTGGTACTGGAAGGGACTTGGGCTTTGACTCTGAGAAGTGGTGCTTTTAGTGTGGGATTCCATTTCCACACCAAGGCAGGAAGCCAAAGAAAGATTCCCTTACCCCCAGGCTGAAGAGCAAAGAGCAAGGCCTCCACCAGGCTTTGAAAAAACGCAGAAAGAGGAATCCAGCCCAAAGGTCCTTCCTCCTCCTTGCTATGCCCTGGCTTTCCCAGAGGCGCCGTGTGACTGCATGAGGAGGAACTGGCAGAAGATCACACTGGTTGGTGTTTTACTCTAGAAACTTAAAATCCAGTAACAGCCACCACAGATCCTATTAAAAGATCTTCCTTCACGTTTGTGAGTTAGCAGGAATGAGCCAGCGAGAGGGTGGGGCTGTGCGGCCACGGCAGGAAACAAGGTGTGTGAGTCGCTGTTTGGTTGCTAGGCAATGGTTTTTATGTGAAAACAATTCCTTTCCTCTCAAGAATGAGAGTGTTCTTTCTTGTTTAATGAAAGCTGAGCATTTTCTTGGTACAAGAAGTACACACAGTTTACACGAATTTGTGGTAGTATAGTAAACAGGGCTCATGAAAGAGAATGCTGTTCTATTCTTGAATTCTTCTGTTTGTTTTACATCACCACCATAGAAATCATTTGCCTGAGGGGACAGGCTGCTTCTTCCTTTTGTTCGTGCCTGACTGGGGCCTGCATGGGAGAGGTTGTCTCCAAGCTTCTAACCGCTGCTGCAGTGCCTCTGAGCCTCTCACTGACTGAAGGTGTGTTGTAAATGTGTTGGCGTGTTGAGGTGGGGAAAAGAAAGGGCATGAGAAGGCACTGAAGCCCCTCACCATAGGATCCAGTCAGCCTGTCCTAATGACTGACAGCCGAGGAAATTCAATATAGTTTACAGAGTCAAAATTGCCTTGTGTTGGCTAGTTCTACGTCAACGCCACCTGAACTAGAATTATTTGGGAAGAGAGAACCTTAGTTGAGAAGTGCCCCCACCAGATTGGCCTATGGGTAATCTGTGGAGCATTTTCTTGATTAATGATTGATGTGTGGGCGGGCCCACCTCACTGTGTGTGGTGTCACTCCAGGCTGGTGGTCTTGGGTCTTATAAGACAGCACATTGAGCAAGCTAGTCAACAGCACTCCTCCATGCCTCTACATCAGCTCCTCCCTCCAGGTTCCTGTCCTGACTTCCCTTGCTAATGGATTTATGAACTGTAAGATGAAACAAATCTTTTCCTCCCCAGCTTGCTTCTGACCACGGTGTTTCGTCACAGCAACATAAACCCTAACTAAGACATACTTCCAGAGACAGTGTGTGTTTGCCTAATGGTACCTCAAAGAAGTCTGTTAAGGACAATGGAGCCATACTTACTCAGGTGGAGATTGTTTGTGGCCCTGAATTTTCTTGTGTTTGTGCTCATCTCTCATCCCTAAATATACATAGCACTCCTCACGAAAACCACCTTACAATTTCATTAACAAAAGGCTGCTAAGGTCAAAAACAGATTGAAGCCAACTCCTGAATTTTTACTTATTCTTTAAACTTTAAGCTTTGCTTAATCTTTAAACCTTGTAAATGGTATCCTTTGAGGAATGTAACTTTGAAAGTCACAGGATCAGGCAAGATGGGTCAGTAGATAATGGCTCCTGCTGCTAAGCCCAAGAGACCTGAGCTCCAGCCCTAAGACCCAGGGATGGGGTGAATGCTAAGCCAAGGAGACCTGAGCTCCAGCCCTAAGACCCAGGGATAGAGCAGAAGGAGGAAACTGTGTTCTGTAGTGGTTCTCTGACTTCCACACGTGACTTGCGTGTTCACAGACATACATTCAAAAAAAATGAATGAATGAATGAGTGCAACTAAATATCTAATAGAAAATTCAATTTAAAGGGAAGAATGAGGAGCTGGACAGGAGGTTAAGAGCACTGGCTGCTCTTACAGAGGACCCAGGTTCAATCCCCAGCATCCACATGGCCACTCACAGCTCTCTAGAACTCGGGTTCCGGAGGATCTGGCACCCTCCCACAGACATACATGTATACGAAACACCAATGAACTTAAAAATAAATTATTTTAAAAAAAGAAAAGAAAGAATAAAATGTCACAATTATATACAGCCATTCTAAAAACACCTAAGCTTGACTCTCTAGAAAGCCACACCCATTCCTTAGGGTTGTGTGTTCTTTCCCTGTGTGTCACTCTGTCTAAACAATACAGTCTCCATCTTTTCCTGAGTGGAGGTCCCTAAGGGGGAAGGGAACTCTCAAGCTGCTGGTGCCTGTGCTGGGCTGTGTCTCCCTGCTGCCACTAACAGTATTCCTTCTTTCTTTGTTTTTTAATTACAATTTTATTTCCTCATTTATTTGTTTGTGCGCATGTGCGTAGGCCAGAGGAGAACTTGCTGAAGTCTATTCTTTCCTTCTGCTATGTAGAGACCAGGGCTTGGCATTTTCACTCACTGAACCATTCATTGCCTGCCTGGGCCCTCTTGTATTGATTTTTATCATAATATAAATGTTATGTATTATTATTAACCCCTGTATCATATCTATGAGAAGTCCTTACAACCTTAGTACCCTCCAACGTAATATTTGACATACAATGTGTTAATAAATAATTGCTGGCTAGATGAAGGAGTGGATGCACAAATGATTAATATAGTATTGTGTTTCAGTTCCACGGATTTATTTTTCTAATTGATTAATTATTAATTTTCTTTCTTTGAGACAGGGTTTCTCTGTGTAACAGCCCAGGCTGGCCTCAAAATCCCAGAGATCTACAGCTTCTGCCTCCCAAGTTCTGGGATAAAGGCGTGCGCCACTACCGCCGGCCCCGTGGATTTCTTTAAATAGATTTGAGGCTCTGAGACAGTGTGACCATTGGTATTAAGAGTGCAACAAGAAGCGAATCTCCACAGACTTCATTTGGGATCCTGTCTTGTCCTGTCTTCATCAAGCCATGTATTTAGGTAGAAATAGCAGTAGAAACTTCCCAGGTATCCATTCAGAATGTGAATATTCTCTTAGTTTTAAGTTCATGGAATGAGTTACCAAAGTAGAAAGGTTTAGGCCCTGGGTGTACTTCAGTGGCCGACGGCTTACTCAGCTAATGTCCGAGGCCCTGGGTCCCATCCCCAACACCACACATCCGCGTAAGGAATGCGCACAGGCTCACAGGCTGTCCATAGGGTCAGTGTCTTTCCCTCGGGCAGTGTGTGTGTTTCCTGGAGCAGAGCTAGAGCTTTGCCACTCAGCACATCATCTGAACAGGTGTCTGCACAGCCGGAAATAAGATGTGTGCCGGTCTTACTTCCTTTCCGCTGTGTAGGAAATTCCATGGATGAATTTTACCCTCGGGGTTTCAGAGGATTAAAATGCAAGCCCTAACAGGTCATTGGTGGACTATAAGACTCAGAGTCCCCAAGAGTCATGGCTAATAGGCATTGGGGTTCTAAACTCTTTGCCAACCCCCCTGAGTCTCACAGAAGCCCCATGGAGTGTGTGTGTGTGTGTGTGTGTGTGTGTGTGTGTGTGTGTGTATGTGTGTGCGCGCGCGCGCGTGCGTTTGATTCTACTATACTTCTTTGTGGATGAAGAGCAAGGCACAGAAAGGTTAAATAAATTGCTTAAGGACTCTGTACGTAGTAGGTGACAGAACTGAGTTTGGTTCTAGATTGGTGAGGTCCAGAATTTATACTCCTATCCCTTCTAGGTCTCTGCCTCTAAATCAAGAAGGGAAAGGAGTACCTTCCCAGGGCATTCATCAAGACTGCCTTTTATAACTGCGCTCTCCTTGACTTTGTTCTGGGATGGGCCTGATGGCTCACATGACCCAAGGCTCAAAGGTCTCGTCCATGTGAGGCAGTGCACAGGTCCAGCTCAACACCAGGACTCACCTTGTCCTGATCTGAGATGGTACGGAGGTGAAGATTATCTTCTCTGGGTTTGGCTTGAGACCCACCCCTGAAGACTCATATCCTTAAAGCCTGGGACTGGACTTCATAGGGAGCCATAAAAGACACCGTGAAATCTACTGTAGCTACCAAGAGTCCGTCCCCTGCACCTAAGGAGAGGAGCTGACTCTCATCATTTGAGAGAAAAGTCTACTCTCTGCCCGTGTGGAAGACCACCCGAAACACAAAAGACCTCTGCAAGGGAAGAAGGCAGAGGCACGTAATACAACCCAACACACACACACACATACACACACACACACATACATCACTTCCCACACACAACACTCTCACGACAGGTGTGCCCTGAACACCACACTCACGCACTACGTGCTCTTCCCTTTATCAGCAAGCCCTTCGGGTCGGCATGGCCTACACGCATTCCAGAGACAGCTCGGTTCACTCCCCTGCCTGCAGAAGGCCTAACTCCCACACTCAATCATAGCAACTGTCACGGAGCGAGCAGCCGGTGGGCCCCACCCTTCTCACAGGAAGTGAGAAAGAGCAAATAGCTAGTTTCTCTACAAGGGCCGGTGCACACGTTAAATAAGTGATTAAAAGGAGAGGGGGAGCGCTGTTTAAGAGGCGGTGACAGCTCGGCAGAAGCACAATAGGGCAGGATCCAGGCAGCAGCTTGGCAGAGACCACAGGATTCCTATAAAGTCTTTTATGAACCGGGTTCTGAAATTCCAGAGCCTGCAGGAGGTGGCTCCCTCTTGGGTTCAGTGGGGGCTGTGCTGCCAAGAATGCACAGCCCCTTCAGTGCCCCTGGGACACCTGAGCAGGTCAGGGAGGTGGCCCTAGTGAAGGCGGCCAGGCTTGGGCCTGGGCTCTTTGGGCATTAAAAAAAATCAAGGTGTGACATCTTACTCCAACTGTATCTCAGAGGGCCCGACAAAAAGCAAAGCTTGCCTACGTGCCTTCAGGACCCAGAGGAAGGTGGGACCTGAGAGGCCTGGAGACATCAAGGTCTGGTTGACAACATACCGCCGTCTATGGAACTGTGATCCATCACTCCGCCGACGAGGACCTCCTGTTGCCAGGTCTGCTCTAGCCTCTATGCAATCCGGACAGACTCGGACTTTGCAGAAGCCGGCTCAGCACTTACAGTCCCTGAAGAACAAAAGCAAACAAACAAAAAAGAAGGACCTACAAGCAGATAGCTCTGGAATCAGAGGATTGGCAGTTAAAGGCTCTGGTGTATCGGGAAACAGACTTCGGAATACAAGGCGCTTTGGTCCCATCTGGAGTCTTGTTAAGATGTCGGTTTCAGGATCAGGGAGACTGTTCATGCAGTCAAGTGCTTATCAGTCAAGTATGAGAACCAGAGATTGAGGCCTAGAAGCTATGTGAAAAACTGGATATGGTGATGTGTGCCTGCAATTCCAGGACTGGGCAGGCAGGGACAGGGGCATCGATGGGGCCCATTCTCCAGCCAGCCTGCTCTAATGGGCCAGCTCCAGAAAAAAGTAAGAACCCTGTCTCAAAATCAACATGGAGGGGCTGGAGAGATGGCTTAGTAGTTAAGATGTTGCTCTTGCAGAGGACCCAAGTTAGGTTTCTAGCACCTATGTTTGGTAGCTCACAACTACCTGTAATTCCAGCTCCAGGAGATCTAACACTTCTGGCCTCTAGATGTACCTGCACACAACACATGTGCACACACACACACACGAATGCATACATGCACGCAATTAAAAATATATAAATATCTTGGTGGTAGGGGCATACACCTTTACCTCCAATACTCAGAGGGAAGCAGATTTTGATTTGAGGTCAGCCTACTTTATTTGGCAAGTTCCAGGCTAGCCAGGGCTATGTAGTGAGATTCTGTCTCAAAGACAGTAGTGCTGGACAGAGGTGGGTGGATCTCTGTGAATTCAAGGCCAGACTGGCCTACAGAGCGAGTTCCAGGACTGGCTCCATAGCTACTGGGAAACTGTGTATCAAAAAGAAAGAAAGAAAGAAAGAAAGAAAGAAAGAAAGAAAGAAAGAAAGAAAGAAAGAAAGAAAGAAAGAAAGAGAAAAGAAAGAAGAAAGAAAAGAAAAAGCCAATAGTAATACAAATATTTTAAAAACAAAGTGAAGAGCAATTGAAGAAGATATTAGAGGCCGACCTCTGGCCTCCATACACACTTGTCCACATGTACACACATGTATGTACACACCAAGAGATACGTGTTTCAAGGAGGGTCTGGTATCTCAACCAGTCAGTGCCAAGGCTTCTGGGCCTTGAACTCTTCTTTGAATATCAAAGGGGCCAAGAAAGAACCTGGGAGGGTTTGGTAAGTAAGGGTTTCCCTCCTTGTGCGCAGGCAGCAGGGAAGGCTTCCTGGAGGAGGGGTTGGATGGTGTACTGTTATAAGACTGCATGGAGAAGGTGATAAGGATACCCCAGGTCACCCGATACGTGACCTCATGCGTCTTCATCATGCACGCCGGTCACTGTCTTGTCAAGGCCAAGGATGAGATGACTCAAGACCCCTGGAGAGGAGAAGAGGAGGCAGAACAAGCCTTGGTGACCGAATTTGCTGTTTAGTAGCTGGGAGACTAGGCAGGCTCACTCACACTCAGCCTTCTCTGGAAATACGAGGGACACAATCCCCAGTCCCCAATGACTGGGGCGAGGATTGAACCAAGTGATGTAACAACGTGCTAACTCTAGAGCCTGGCAGAGGTCGTGAGCCATCGAAAGAACCCTTGTTAGGACTGTTGTCCTCTTGTTACTAGAAGGGGAGGGGTGTGTGTGGAGAGGCAGGTCTCCTGGTGGCTTCTATGCTCTAGGTCAGCCTACTCTATACCCCATGACTTCCTGTTGAGGCATCTGCCGTCCTCTCCTTGCCTGTGGTTCTTGGGGTGCAGGACAGTCATGACTCTGGGATGGGTGGATATAGCAGCGTTGTCCCCCAAGGCCAAGGGAAATCCACTGCCTCTGCACGGAGCAGAACTCAATCAGAGCAGGCAATCCCAGCCCTGGAAAAGGAGAGGCAGGAGGATCAGGAGTTTCTGGCTATCTTACTTACAGAGTTTGAGGCTAGCCTGGTCTACAAGAGCTAGTCCAAGACATGCTCCAAAGCTACAGAGAAACCCTGTCTCAAAGACAAAAATAAATAAATAAATGCCAAAAATGAAACAAACCACTCAACCAACAACAACGAAATGCCACCAAAACAATCTAAATTGCTCTGCTGGTCTGCCCAGAAAGGCAGGCTGTCTACATCACAAAACAGAGCGGGAGAGCTGTAAGAAGAGGGGGGCCCAGCTTAGGACAAAGACTCTTTAGTCATGGGTGAGCTAACGTCTATTTCCCCAGCTTAGCTCTCTGCAAAAGAGCAAGAGCTTCAGGAACAAGGGTGCTGAGGGGCTGGCAACGGAGGGTGGACAGACACATCTTCCAAACATTCCCTTTGACAGATAACCAGCCCAGGAGGTATCAGGCACCAGACGGACCCTGCTGGGGAGGAGCAGCCAGGCTCACAATGGCATGACAGGAATCTAAACACAAGTGATTTATTTCTCCAACTCGCTGGCAGGTTTCAGCCTTACGTTTTTCTTCCTGTCCAGCAGGGCAGAGCGAACGATCTTTCGGTCAATTGGCCATGTTCCATGTTTTGTTTTGTTTTCTAATGTATTTGTATATGAAACTTGAGTCTGTTAAGTGGATGGTAGTAGACAAAGTGTCTCCCTTTTCTTTATTCTTTAACTGTGTCTGTTGTGTGTGTGCATGTGAGGGGGGGGGTCAGAGGTCAACCTGGGATGTCCTACCTCCGAAGCCAAACTCTTTTTTTTCATATTGATAACATTTATTTTGATCCTGAAAAACAAATATATATTATAATATTTAATAGGTTTTAAATTTTTGATAGACTTAAAGTACAAACTATATTTTATCAACTTAAAAATTTTTACATTTAAAAACTTTACACTTTATTTTATTTTTTATATTTTATCATCATCATTATTATTAGGTTTTTAAAACAGAGTCTCTCTACATAATGGCTACTCTGGAACTTGTTATGTAGACCAAGCTGCCCTCAAACTCACAGAAATTCACGTCCCTCTGCCTTCTGGTGCTGGGATTAGAGGTGTACACCACCACCCCTGGCTATAATTAATTTATTTTTTACAATTATAATATAATTACATAACTTCTCCTTTCCCGTCCTTCTCTCCAAATCTTCTAATATATCCCTTCTTGTTGCCTCTCAAATTCATGACCTCTTTTTTCATTGTTGTTGTTGTTGTGTGTGTAAAGCAACTTGCTCAGTCTGTATAACGCTATTTGTGTGTATATTTTCAGGGCTGAGCACCTGGTATTGGGTAATCATTTGGTGTGCTCTTCCCTGGGAAAAAAGACTTTTTCTCCCACTCCTGGCATTCCTTAGCTGCCTGCAGTTTTTTGTGAAGGGCTGAGACTTTAATCTATCTTGGTTTTTTTTTCTTTTTTTCTTTCGAGATAGACTCTCCCTGGAACCTGGGGCTCATTGATTTGGTTAAGCTGGCTGGCCAGTGAGGCCCCAGGGCTCTTCCTGTCCCTACCTCCCCAGCATTGGGGTTATAGGCATGCACCATCACGTCTGGTTTTGTACATGGGCTCTGGGGGATGGAACTCAGGTCCCCACGCTTGAGCAGCCAGCACTTTAACCACTGTGCTATCTCTCTGCCTCCTGCTCCTGTTCTTTATCTGATCTTTAAGGAACTGGCCAGATACTGCTGTTTCCCAGGTACTGTTCCATGCTGAGCACAGAGCCCTACTCCCTGTCAGTGGTTGTCCCTGACCCCATGCCTTCCTAGAGAGCCCCACACCTGCCTCACCTTCCTGGGGAGCCCCGCCTAAGAGAGAACTCCCTGTCCACTCTGGCAGTGACTCCAGTGAGCCAAGTTTACTGGCGCTAGAAGGCCCTCCCATCTATGGACTTCCCTCGAGATTTGTGCCATAAAAGATGTCATCACACTGGAGGGAAGGGTAGGTTGCTCCTCTCACCCTGAGTCATGGATGCATTTAGCAAATGACCTGATAGGGGACTGGCAAACAAATAGTAAATAGAATACTTGTTGCTATTATCAATGCCATTAGGTTAACCAATAGAAACGATGGAGGACCGGCCACAGCAGACATAGCCCAGTGTGGTGGGTTTGCCGGCCTGAGGAGGATGTGACCCCTGCCTCTGACTGCTTTCTGATCACTGGGAAGTGATTGCTAGGGGTCAAATTACAGAAATTAAGGGTGTTGGAAGTGAGCATGGGAGTGGTGGGTTCTAGGCTCCCTGACCATGCCCAAGGGACAGGGGGACTGTGAGAAGCGAGGAAGATGACAGCAAGTTGATTTTTCTCTCCAGAG
The DNA here is from genome assembly GCF_037038515.1 of Microtus pennsylvanicus. Taxonomy (NCBI): domain Eukaryota; kingdom Metazoa; phylum Chordata; class Mammalia; order Rodentia; family Cricetidae; genus Microtus; species Microtus pennsylvanicus. The sequence continues at coordinate 211,889,368 of NC_134579.1, forward strand.
AGAGACAAGAGGAAGGGACATGAAGGAAAAGAGAATCCTGAGAAAGCAGAGAGGGGAGAGAAGAGCAAGGCCTTTGGGGAGTGACCTCGACTAGCTTGGCTGGAGTGGAGTGGGGACAGGAGGCAGTGAAGTGAAGGAAAAGGAACATTGCAGCTAGCTGAGGAATGTCCCTCTGTACCACCAGGAACCAAAACCTGGTCCTGTGAACATCGAGGAACTAAGAGAACAACGGCCTTTGAGAGCCATGGCAACTCCAGCAATAGGAACCGGGAGGGACCTACAGGGGAGTGCGTTCAGGGAGGAGCAGAGGAAGAGGCCAGGGACTCCCAGGAGGGAAGTTATGTAACACTTAGCTCAGTGGCACCCACACACACCCAGTGTGTCATCCATTGGGGTCATAGGTGACACTTCCCAGTGTACAGATAAGAGAAACACTGTCCCATCGTTTTGCTACGCTCTCCCACGTGACTCTACAGACTCCAGTGTGAAGTCCACAGCTCTTCTCCGGGGTTTTATTCCTTGCTGCGTGTTCTCTGCATGTGAACCGTGATCCCTGAACCAATGGGTCTGACTGGTTAACAAAGCCACAGATCCCTGGCATTCGACAGAGTCAGCCCGCCACATTCCTCGGTCTCCCCTTGTTTCTCAGAACGCTAGCATCTTTGAGGACAATAGATCAGAGATTCTGTAGACCTTTCTTCAGTCTGTGCTCGTCTGATATTTCCTAATTGTCAGTAAGTGTTTGGGTAGAAATTTCACCCAAGCGGTTGGTGTTGTTACTGCAGTTTATCAGATGGAACATGATTCCATCTGGCTGTTATCAATGCTATTTATGTTTTTCCACAGGTCCTGGTTCATATTTATTTACACAAATAGCATTTAGGGATAACAGCTCTGTGTAGACAATAGCCCAGGAAGATAGTGGTCTTTCTGTTCTCACAGGGATTGGCGAAGACCTCTGTCCCAGAGTCTTCATGGGGACCAGGGTTCTTGGCCTTGGCACTGGCCAGCAGAGCTGGAGATGCTAGTGCTGCAGGCACCCATGCAATGGGGATGTAAGGTGCTTCTGCAGCTTGGGGTGGGCAATGTGGACAAGTTAATTGAACTTGTGGCTAAAGCACTGTCAATTTTGACTTCCTTGGGATTTACCAGGGTCTGGATAGCAATGGCAAGTGCCATAGCCTTGGCACTTGGCCTATAGCTTCTGGAACCTTCCGATTCTTGGCAAACCATGTGTTTTTCAGGAACTGCTTATGGTTTTCTTTTTTCTTTCTTTTGTTTTTTGTTTTGTTTTGTTTTTGTTTTTCAAGACAGGGTTTCTCTGTAGCTTTGGAGCCTATCCTCTTGTAGACCAGGCTGGTCTCGAACTCATAGATTCACCTGCCTGCCTCCCAAGTGCTGGGATTAAAGGTGTGCACCAGTACCGTCCGGCTCTTTTTCCTTTTTTTGGGGGGGGGAGGTGTTTGAAACAGGGTTTCTCTATGCACAGTTTGAGCTGTCCTGGAACTAGCTCTTGTAAACCAGGCTGGCCTTGAACTCACAGAGATCTACCTGCTTCTGCCTCAGGAGTGCTAGGATTAAAGGCACATGCCACAACCGCCTGGCTGCTTGTGGTGGTTTTCTATGGTTTCCATTTGTCTATGATTTCTGCGCTATTTGGGAGGCTGTGCTGTGGTCCCCAAATTTGGCTGTGTCTACCCAAGTAGCTGGACAATAGTGTTAGCTTTAATTGCTTGTCTCAGGTTTTAGGTTAGACTTTTTCACCATGAACTTATTCTCTTTTCATTTTAAAATAGGGACTTGAGACCATGCAAATGGCCCATTTCTCATCAAATTTGCACTAGATTTAGGATCTGCTGGTGTCTCTTGCTTTAATTATTACTACAAAGGCTACTAAATGGTGACTTTCTTTTTTTTTAAAATATGGAATGCTTCACAAATTTGCATGTCAATTTCACAGGGACCATGCTAATTTTCTCTGTATCATTCCAATTTTAGTATATGTGCTGCCAGAGTATGTGCTAAATGATCATTGATTGGCATGCTATTGTAAGATTGAGTAAGACTATCTATCTATCTATCTATCTATCTATCTATTCATCTATTTATCATTTATGTATCTATCATCTATCTATCTTCTTACTATGCACTCACAGATTTCAAATATATTCAATGGATTTATAATTTTTTGCTGCTACATATATAACTATTTATACTTAAGATTTATTTATTTTTACCTTATGTCTTTAAGTGTTTGCCTGTATGTCTGTTTTATACAGTGCCTGCAAAGTCTAGAAGATGGCATTAGATCCCCTGGAAGTAGCATTAAGGATGGTTGAAAGCAGAGAAAATTGATTGCTAGAAAAAGAACCTGGGTCCTCTGCAAGGACCACTTGTTCTTGTGTTCTTGACCACTGAACCATCTCTCCAGTCCCCATGATGCATTTGCTCTTTGGACTGTTCCCAGCTTCGGCTAATGAAAGCACATTATTCAGGTTGGCGTCTGTGTCCTCCTGACTAATCTCCATCACACTTTGGGAGCTTCCTGATGTTCTAACTCTACCACGCTATTCTAAGGTTATCTTGTACTTTTACTGATCGTTTTAGTTTCATCTCAGTTGCTTTGATAAAACACCACGACCAAAAGCAACTTAGGGGAGGAAAGGGTTTTATGCTGCCTTACAACTCCAGGCCACAGTCCAGCAATGCGGGACATCGGGGTGGGAACTTGGAGCTGTAAACATGGAGGAAACACTGCTTGCTGATACATTGCCCCCCTTTCCTGGTTAGCTAGCTTTCTAATCCAACCTAGGACTACCAACCCAGGGAATGATTCCACCCTTTATGGCCTGGGTCCTTCCTGTCAGTGAACAATTAAGGTAATTCCCTCTAGGCATGTCCACAGGCTGATCTGATCTGGGAAATTCCTCCATTAGAATCCTCTCCTTTGCCTGGTGGTAGTAGCACAAATCTTTAATCCCAGCATTTGGGAGGCAAAAGCAGGTAGATCTCTGTGAGTTCAAGGTCAGCCTGGTCTACAGAGTGAGTTCTAGGACAGTAAGGGGTATAAAGAGAAACTCTTTCTCAACAAAACAAAACAAAAACATAACAAAAACAAAAACACAAAAAATGAAAACAAAAAACCCACACAAACAAACAAACAAACAAACAGACTCCCTCCTTTAAAGGGGGCTTTGGCTTTCCCCATGCCAGGCAGGCATAGTGAGTCTTCATGAGTCCTCTGATTTTCATTCCGATGGATTCTGTGGCATATGTTCATCACGGAGAGTTGTTCTTAGAGAATCTAGATGTGCCATAGGTGTATCTTTTAAAAAGGAACCCTTTGTATAACCTGTGGTGTTAGTGCTAGAAGGTGCCCCCTCGGTGACTGTGGTGTTCTGTAATGCCACCTCCACAGCTAGAGCCTTCAGTGAAGTTCCTGGATAGGTGACAAAAGGGTCATCTTGCCCTTTGTAATGTCAGAGAAAAAAAAAGCCAAGTCTGCATGTCAGTAGCATTGGAGCTGCATGTATTTCATGTGATAATTACCCCCAGTGCTGTGGTGCATTTGCTTGCTCTTCAGGAAAATGATTTCTGGCAGAATGATTGCCCCCAAGCCCTACAAAGTTACCTCAAGTTCTAGTCCTAAAGTAGAGAGCAAAGTACACTACAGAGAATCAAAATACCATAGGGAAGGAAGCTACTAGGAACAGTAGTACTGCTCGGGAGCCCTGCCCACCACATCCGGTCCTCCTCCATGCCTGTCATTTAGCAGTCTCCAGGAAGTGACTTTTCTGATAACACATTGCCTTCAGGATGAGGTCAAATGCCTTTTTACTACAGGCCTGAAGCCACTTTTTGTTTAATTGCTTCATCACAGACACTCAGGATCCCAAGGCTTTGTGCATGGTGTTGTCTATAATCTCCATTGCCTCCTCCATCCTTTCAACGTTGTGCGGATACTTAGTTCCTGCTTGTGTGTGATTTGCTTGCCTCTCTCACCCCCATGGGCTGCAACCCCTGCCCTTCTGTAACAGGAGCCACAAGTCACAATCCTTAGCATACACCTGGAACACAGAAAAAGATCAAAAGTCCTTTGTAGGATGGATGAATGCTTCTAAGGAGTCTACTTAAAATGTAGATTGGAGGTTGAGAAGATGACCCAACAGGCGAGGCCATCGTTATCAAGCCTGACAACCTCGGTTCAACACCCGGAACCCTCATAGTAGAAAGAGAAAAGTGACTCCTTCAAGTTGTATACATACACAAATACATTAAACAAAAATTAATGTAGATTGAGCTCTAAGGTGAAAACTGTGTCCTTTTGCTTAGGAAAAAATAAAGCAAGCTTTTACTACTTCTCAGTTTTATCAACAAAATGTTTTCTTAAACCAGGCAGTGGTGGCACACACCTTTAATCCCAGCACTTGGGAGGCAGAGACGGGTGAATCTCTGTGAGCTCAAGGCCAGCCTGGTCTACAGAGGGAGTTCCAGGGCAGGACCCAAAACTACAGAGAAACCTTGTCTCAAAAAAACCAATAAAAACAAAACAACAACAACAAAAATACCTGTTGCCAGGCAGTAGTGGCACAGGCCTTTAATCTTAGCATTTGGGAGGCAGAGAGATCTCTGAGTTCAAGGCCAGCCTGGTCTACTTAGTGAGTTCCAAGACAGCCAGGGCTGTTACACAGAGAAACCCTGTCTCAAAACAAACAAACAAACAACAACAACAACAACAACAAAATGTTGTTTCTTTGACGCGTCAGTAAAGAATTAGAGGAAGTGTCGGTTTTCAACAGCAGCACCTGGTTGGAGCGATGACAAACACGAAATAACTTGAGTCAAACAACGCCTCAAACCACTGCCCACAAAGACGTGAGTTATAAGGAAAACCAAGATTATTCCATGAAGACATATTGGCACCGGGTATTTGTTTTATTTCATGTTCTGTTTGGGTCACTATTTTTTGGTAGCTAACTATTTGTCAGTTATTATATGGTGGATGCTAATTTCTCATCACTAAAATACAAATCTTGAGCAAGATTGCTAAAACTAAAAGTTTCGATAATATAGTCTAAGAAGTGAGCCTGTCTCATTTCTTTTCTATTGAATTGGCTGCTCAACAGATGGAATCAAATGATCCAAATAAGCACATGGGTGTTAAATATATGTTGTACAAGTCACATGGTTGAGTCAGGCAAAAATTATTCCACTTACATTCAAACCATTTAGTTAATATTTTATATGTTTCTGTTCAGTTTACTAAAAACATATTTGGATATTGTATTAGGGTGCTCTAGAAGGATAGAATTTATAAAACAAAGTATATACTAAATGGGGGGATTATTTAGACTGGATTATATTATGCTTATTATGAATATTAAATTTAATAGATTGGTTTATATGCCAGAGAGGCTGAGACTCAGTAGCCGCTCAGTCTACAGATGCCTCTGCCACAGTCTGGCACTAAAGTTCCCGATCTTCAGCTCACATTGCAAGTCCTAAGAAACTGGGTTCCCATGGTGATGGAAGATGCAGCAACAGAGGTGATACAATCACCAGCAGGAAGCAAAGATGGGTAAGGAGAAGCCTGCTTTCCCTCTGACCTCTTTATTCTGGTCACCTCTAAGCCTCGCTGTAAATACCCTCAGACTCTCCCAGACCCCAGACCTTCCCAGATGTGAGTGCCTTAGTTAATCCCAGATCCAGTCAAGCTGACAAGCAAGGTTAACTGTCACTGATAGGTAAAGGCTTGTGTCCTGACTGAGCAATGCCAGAAACACAAATCAGCATATTTTTCTTTCTACAATGTCAGAACAACAAAAAAATTCAAAAGGTACATCAATTTTGTTGACTTAACTCACCAAATACTTCTGATTACATTTAGTATTTAAGACCATTGACAGTAATGGATTCTTTTACTCTAATCCTAATCAATAATATTAATTCTGAGAACACACCACTCTACACAATAGTATATAGGTTACAAAATGACTAGAAATGGTTAATTAAAACTGTTGGTGGGGAGGGCAGGCATGGTGGCATACATCTTGAATCAGGTATAAGGGTCTTCTAAATTCAAGAAGTGAGTTCCTGACTAGCCAGAGATACACAGTAAAAAGAAACCACTGTTGTAGGGCTCAGAGGGCTTACGGGAATAGAGAGTTGAAGGTCACTGTAGTTGGTTAGTTGAGTAACACTCAATTACAGAGCTGGCTCCAAGCTTGCTGGATCTACACCCACAACAATTCAAATAGTCTTAAGTCAGGTAGGGAAGGGGTCTGCTCAGCTGAAGCCCCAAGGACAGAATCAGGAAATTTGGCCTTTGTTGAGCCAATCACTTGTGCACCAGATGGTTTGATGATAGCCGGTGGGTGCTAGCATAACCAGGATAAGCTGTGTTTCCTACACAGGTCCAGTTGAGGGGGTTGCATGCTGACTGGCTTACTGTGCTCAATAAATTCACTGGCCAGTTTTTTCCTGATGTGGTTTTATTAACCCATGTGTTCTTGATTTAATCTGGTAAATTCATAGTTGATGCTCTTTTTATTTGTAAAGCTATCTTATCAGTTTGTGTCTCATGGACAGACAGTGACTATTAACTTACACAAGCGAGATGCAGAGTCACTGTGCTTCTGCATCTATATTCACAACCGAGTCAACTGCTCTTCTGAAATGGAATTACTTAGGACAAGACATGTAAAACTCCACCCGTTCTGTTCCATACTCTACTCGATAGGCGCTATGGGAACTAGGCTGAAAATTTAAAAACACACAGACAGAAACAGACAGACAGACGGAGCCATGGGGACATCCTTGAGATAACAATGTCCACTTTATTGTGCTCAGGGGCAGCTTATATAGGGCTCTGGCCACGCCCCAGATCTTTCAGCTGCAAACTCATCAGCACCCACTCCCCTGCCATCAGGCTTCTCAGAGCAAAGAAAAACAAGTTGTTTACAAGAAATTCAGGGTCTGGTGGTCTGCAGTCACCAGCAAAGACACGGTCTGAAAGGAGTAACCAAGCAAGAGTAAGGTTTTAGGTTTCTATTGTTGTGAAGAGACACCATGACCACAGCAACTCCTATAAAAGGAAGACATTTAATTCAGATGGCTTACATTTTCAGAGGTTTAGTCCCTTATCATCATGGTCCAACATGGTGGCATGCAGGCAGACATGGTGCTGGAGCGGAGAGTCCTACATCTCATAGACAAGCAACAGGAAGTGGTCTGTCACTCTGGGTGTGGCTTGAGCATATATGAGACCTCAAAGTCCACCTCCACAGTGACACACTTCCAACCAGACCATACCTACTTTAACAATGCCAAATATCCTAATAGTACCATTCTTTATGAGGGCCATTTTTTTTCAAACCACCACAGACTTGATCTCAAGTTTGTCAAGTTTGCTGGTAACTTCCACTACCACCCAGTGTTCACCATGCCCACTCATAGACACTGCCTGCTTTACAGTTTGGTGGTTGAAAGACTTAAGTCTCTTCTTTGATTAGCAACATTGGAAACAATTTTTTATCTCTCTTTTTTGAGACAGGGTTTCTTTGTGAAAGAATCTTGACTGCCCTAGAACTCACTCTGTAGATCAGGCTGACCTTGAACTCACAGAGATCTGCCTGCTTCTGCCTCCCAAATGCTGGAATTAAAGGCATGCTCCACCACTGCCCGGTTCTTTTATATCTCTTATGCAAAATCAATTGGCAAAAAATTTTAATAGCTTTGATGGTGAAAAAACATCCTCTGAAGTGTGTGCATTTGTATTTATATTTATACTAAACAGAACATCTTTACTTTTTGTTAAAATTTGTTTTCTGTTCTGTTATTTTGTGTATTGTTTTTAGTAAATTTTTGTTTCCTTTTGTATGTCCTTGCTCTTGCCAGATTGAGTCATATTCATGAAACGTTACAAGGTTGGACTCACAGAACAGAAAGAAAACACAGCATTACCATAAAGGCGACCTTTATTTTCCTGAGGAAACCAGGCTCTTTGTTTGTCAAGCAGGCCCTTTGGCTAGAATGTTCTCATTAAGTTCTACTAAAGATTAACAAATACGGTATGTGAAAAGGCTCACAGCTAACGGCACTTGCCCTCACATCTGAGCTCTATCCCTGGGATCCACATGGTGGAGGAAGAACACCGATCCCCCAAAGTTGCTCTTAGATCTCTACAGACACATCACAGCCCCCACACATAAGCAGACATTAATAAAGGAATAGCTGTGTGGTAGCTTGACTAAACATTGCCCCATAGGCTCATAGATTTGAATGCTTAGTGGTATTTGAGAAGCATTAGGAGGTCTGGCCTTGTTAGAGTAGGTGTAGCCTTCTTGGAAGAAGTATGTCACTAGGAGTAGGCTTTGAGGTTTCAAAAGCCCAAGCCAGGTCCAATGTTGCTGTCTCTTCCTGCTGCCTGTGGATTCAGATATAGAACTATCAGCTCCTTCTCCAGCACCATGTCTGCCTATGTGCCACCGTGTTCCCTACCATAATGATAACGGACTAAATTTCTGAAACTGTAGGCAAGCCCCAATTAAATGATTTCTTTTATAAGGGTTGCTGAGGTCATGGTATCTCTTCACAGCAATAGAGAACTGTAATATAACTTTTAATTTAAAATACCAAATGTCTTATGCCTGATAGATTTGCCAAAACCATTTGCTAGCACAATTAATGACTGTGTCTCTGTAGAAGGAACAAAAAATAAAAATGCAATGGTCACAACTCAGATATGTTTTCTTCTTAATCATTCAGAGGAAAGGGCAAGAGAGAGAGCTCACAGTTGTGAGTGCCAAGACATGTCATTCACTAATTTAGGAGTGTCAAAGGCCTCACTCAGTCAGTCTTTTCAGTAAGTAAGCTACAGATAAGGAAATGGAAATTCAGAGGTTTGGAAATCAATACAAAACCAGACAGAAGGGAGGTTGGGGTTAAACACAGGCTTTTCACCAGGCAGCTCCCACCTTAGCTTCCTCCATTGTAGTCAGAGCACAGAAACTCTGTCAGGTAGCAGGAAAGCATAGAATATTTGAAAGTCATTCTCATGACCCATTTGCTTCCTAGTTCCTAATCCTAAACGGATCTGAGGTCACTCTGTAAACAGCTCCGTCTCCAAGGCTGTGACCACAGAAGAAACCAAGGTCTTTTAAAACTCTGTCCTGCAGATTTAATATATTGTTGGTCATTGTCCCTCTTACATCAGCAGCGGGACAGATGTCTTCTTGATCTCAACTCCTACTGTGCCTGCCTTGGACTTAGTTTCCAGGTAAATCAGATGAGGGAGCACAGGAGAACAACATTGGGAGAAAAGGAAGACCACCGTGGCTTCAACCTCTGATGTTTCACAGCACCATGCTGAACAGAGCATAGGGCTCTCTGTAACCTCTATAGTGGCGGGAGCCACTGCAAAGAAGACAAAGGAATAATTTGTCATTTCAGTGGAAAACAGATGGTCACTGAAGGTGACTGTGGAGTTTGGATCTGGATTCGTTTTGTCAAATCCAGATACCAGCTGCTCTAAGAAATTAGGATGGCCAGGAAGTGATGACTCAGGCCTTTAATCCCAGCACTCGGGAGGCAGAGGCAGGCAGATCTGTGAGTTCGAGGCTAGCCTGGTCTACAGAGTAAGTTCCAGGAGAGGCAGGGATACACAGAGAAACCTGTCTCAAAAAAAAAAAAAAGCAAGTAAGCAAACAAACGGAACTAAAAATGCTTTCATTTGTTTATTGAACAGATAGGATTGCTTGGAGAGATGATGACTCGGCCGTTAAGAGCACTTACTCCCCTTGCAGAGGACCCAGGCTCAGTTCCCAGCACTCACACAGCATCTCACAACTCAAGCGGCTGTCCCCTCTTATAACAGGACTGACCCTAACAGGGCCAACTGGTTTTTTGCTTATTTTATTTTTTTCCCCAGGACCCAGTTTGCTAAGACCTCTGCCCCATATTACCTCACCATCCATGTTGACTCGTGTCTGGCTTCAACCAGACCCTCAGGGAGTACATCCAGCCCAGTAGCCAATCAGGGTCCTTCCCAGTCACAAGCAGGAACCGTTCTTGCTTTTTTCGGTCACACAGACCCCAGGCAACCCCGGACACTAACACAGTTGCCGACCAGATGTCATGAACCAATCATAAAACGATTCCTGTACCAGTAAGGGTCTATGCCCAATCATAAAACAATTCCTGTACCAGTAAGGGTCTATGCCCAATCATAAATGATTCCTGTACCAGTAAGGGTCTATGCCCAATCATAAACGATTCCTGTACCAGTAAGGGTCTATGCCTAATCATAAAACGATTCCTGTACCAGTAAGGGTCTATGCCCAATCACTTCACAGTGCACTTCGCCACAGCTGGAACTCCCCTAATCCTGCGAAGGGGCTTGCGAATACAATTTGTGTGTTGTCATTTCGGGTGTAAAGGTAGCAGTGCGGGAGCCGGGCGGGACGAAAAGCAGGCCTGCTCACCTCATCACTACACTCTTGTTGATTGCATACAGGACTGGTGGTCTCTTATGGGACTTCTTGTAGACCTTAACAACCCTCTGTAGCTCCATTTCCAGGGATCAGATCCTCTCTTGCAGCTTCTGAGGGTATAAGGCATGCACTTTTGCGATGGACCAGCTCAGCTCAGGAATAGGTGGGTAAGGAGTCGCAAATGACAGACACAAAACTCAAAGGAATTGCATCTGAATGTGCCTTTACTAGGCATGAGATACATCATTTATACAGAAAAAAATTGCTTAACATCATGTATTGTTTTTCATGTGATACAGATTATTCTTAGAATCATTATATCAGATACATGAGAATAAAATTTCATCAGAGAGATGTCCCCAGTGTGAGTCTGCAGTTGGTCATGCTAGACATGGCTTGGCATTAGTTTCGATATAAATCTTTATCCAGGCTATGAGTTCATGACATTTTGAGCTAAGAGCAATCAGTTGTGGTTAATAGTCACACCGTCTACAGTCTTTTTATATTTCTGCAATCTATGCAGAAGAACTTCTGCTTTCCTTCTCCTCCATATTTCTAACTCCTTTTCAAACCTTCCCCAAAACCAATCTCAAGACGTTACAGGCATTCATCTCTCTCTTCTATCCTTATCCCATCTTTGCTGAATCTATCTTAATTGCTTAATTAAGTTTGCCTTTTGTTCATTATTTACTAAGCACCAGATTAAATCTGGAAACCTTTTTCCTTTGAATGTTAACCCATCTTCCTCCATTAGCATCATGTACTCCTGTATATGGCAATGGCTCATCAGTAGACTCTGGAAACTTAAACATACTGTCTTCCCTTCCAGAAGAAACCAGACTGTGTTCCTTAGAACATAAGCAGGTAATGCCAAAAGTGCAAGGGCTCTGATGTAGGAAGCCCAGCACACACACCTTCTCTGCGGGCACTCTTCCTTGAAGCGTGTGCCACAGCCTATGTGAGAGATCGTGTAGACTCCGCAGGAGGTAGCTGTACACATGCGGCACACATGCACATGTGCAAGCAAAATACTCATGCATAAAATGAAAATATTTAAAAAGAATATTCTAAGTGGTTCAATGGCTTTAAAACACAGTTCAAGCCTTAAACTCAGATAGCAAACTATATACCTGTTTTGTTTTTAAAAGGTTAAAAATGTTTTTGTTTTTACGTGCGTGTACATGTATCATTGCATACAGGTATTCAAAGAGGCCAGATGACGGTGACATCTCCTGAAACTGGAGTTACAGTGGGACTGCTGTGTGTAACATGGGTGCTGGCACCTAAATCTTATTCATCTCTGAGAGCAGCAAGTACTCTTACCAGCCGAGCCAACTCTCCAGCCTGCAACTAGGTATTTGTAATCCAATGAAATAAAAAAGTAAGACAACATCCAGGCGTGGTAGCGCAGGCCTTGATCTCTTCAGAGGCAGAGGTAGGTTGCTCTCTGTGAGTTCAAGGTCAGCTGGTATACAGATCAAGTTCCAGGACAGCCAGAACTACTCAATAGTGAGACCTTGTCTCAGAAAACAAAACGAAATAAACAAACAACAAAAACAGCAAGAAAATTTTCACATTTTAGTAGTTGAAGGTATATGGAGTCAAAAGGCCTTAGCATGGCTCCATATTAACATGACATTTCTATCAAGATATGTAAACCCCTTCTGGGAAAGGGACACAATAACATCTATATTATGAGGGGCTGGAGAGATGGCTCAGTGGTTAAGAGCACTGCCTGCTCTTCCAAAGGTCCTGAGTTCAATTCCCAGCAACCACATGGTGGCTCACAACCATCTGTAATGAGGTCTGGTGCCCTCTTCTGGCTTGCAGGTATACACACAGACAGAATATTGTATACATAATAAATAAATAAATATTTAAAAAAATCTATATTATGACAATAACATCTATATTACAAGCTAAGTGAAAGGGCTATTAAATATTCATCATTTTGGCACTGTGCAAATACACAAAGAATGGTATTTTGTTTTAGTTTATGTGGATGGATGTTTTGCCAGCATGTATGTCTACCCACTACATGTGTGCAGTGCCCCTGGAAGCCAGAAGAGGTCGTAAGAGCCCCTAGAGCTGGAATTATAGTCGGTTGTGAGGCACCATGTGGTACTTTGAGTCGATCCCATGTACTCTAGAACAACAGCAATTGCTCTTAACAGTGAGCCATCCGTCGAGTCCCAAGAGTTGTCATTTTTTAGATGATGTATACTCATCAGTTCTAAATTCTGAATGTTTCTTCAACATTTCCTCCCTGCATTCAAATGCAATTATTTTCAAGGTTGTGTATTCACAAAGTCCCTGAGGACCCAACCTGCTCGACTCCCCTGAGTGGTAGTTCTTATTTTGAGAAAGAAAGATTCCTTGACAGAATGTTTTTAAAGCAAAGTTCCCACCCAATATAGAGTAGAGGCTACCCAATAGTCTCTCTAATCTTAAACAAACAAAATCTGTGTGCGCACGCGTGCATTTATGTGAACGGAGGTGCGATCAGTGGATGACCTGCTACGTAGGTTATCTTCGTCTTCTCCCTTGTTTGGGACAGGGTTTCTTCCTTGTTCTAAGGTGCCTTTGCCAGGACAGCTGATTCTGAAGCTTTCCGGGATTCTTTGGTCTTGTCTTCAGAGCTCTGGCATACAGTCGGAGGTAGCAGAGTTTGGGGACGCGCCTAGGTCCTCATGGTAGGACAGCAAAGTCCTTTACCCACTGAACCATCTCACCAGCTTTTTAGAAGTATCCTAAGGATATCTGGTGACTCACATGGGCGCTTCGCTTAGTCACCAACTCAACACCACTTGAAACCTGTCTGTCCAGGAAAGACATTCACATGCCTTGATACTCACATAATAAGGCCTATTAATGGACAGGCTGAAAGCAGAACACAATCAGAAAGTCCCCGTTTGCCCTGAGCACCGTATGAAATTGGGGTAGAAATGAGAACACTTTGTTATGCCTACGCGAGGCGCCACGTCAGGCCAGGGAAATGGGGAAAGACTCGCAACTGGCAGATGTTGAGGCCAGGACATTAGCTGGTGGCTTAGTAAAAGGCCAAGTAAGGATGGCAGAAAACGGCGGGCAGACAGACGATTTAAGGTAGCTCTGGGCTCATGTCTGGGTAAGTTTTGCCCCCCGAAGGGAGAGGCTGGCTCTTGCCAGGCCCCGGGAACACACAGATTTTCTTATGGCGACACGACCACGAGAACACGGCTCAGTAGCTGGAGGCCGCCCCACATACCACAAAGGTACAGCGGTGCGGACCAGGCAGCCGGAAGCACACGTCCGGCGACTCTCGCTTCCACCTCTAGGCGCAAGGGGCGTGTCGTCACCCCGGCTGGCCAATCAGAGCACGCGACCAAAATAGCGCCGTATAAATACTGACCGGCGGGAGCGGGCCGCGCAGAGCCAGCGCCGGGCGGGGCTGCGCGCGCAGGTGAGGGCCCTCCGCCCCGCCCACTGCACACCTGCTTCCGCCTGACGTGGACCCGGAAATTACTGCACACACTGGCGGTTTTGGGTTTGTGAGTGAGTAACAGGCGCGCACTCGAAGCTCTCCCGCCTCCCTTCTGGCTTCAGAGGGAAGGCCGCCGCCGCCTTGCGTCATCCAGGCCGCTTTTCAGCGCGGGTGGTAGCCGCGCGTTCGGTGGGAACGCGCCCCGCCCCGGTTCTGCGGAAAGACAAACCCTTCTCCACCCTGGGAGCGTTCCCGCTCCCTTCCAGGTCTTTCGAGGAGGCCTGAGCTCTGGAGGGTGAGAAAGGACAGAGGCCCTGAGCCCTGCTCACTTCTCACCTGGGCTTCGTCATCATCCGGTCTGTGACGTCACTGCCCCGCAGCCCCTGCTCACAACTCCCCCCCCCCCCCGTTATCTGTAGAACATTTAAACATGTCTTTATAAGGGAGCCTGTGAAATATTTAGGAATAGGTTATTGGGCTGGAGAAGTGGCCCAGAGGTTAAGTAAATGAGTCCGGTTCGCGCAGCATCCACGTTGCTCACAGCCATTCATAACTCCAATTTCAGGGTTCACAGGGGTGGTCCCATGTACCTTCTAACCTCCTCAGGCACCGTACTGCACATGCAGCAAAACCCACTCACCCACGTAAATAAATCTAAAGAAAATGAAAGAACAGAATACCAACAACGTGAAATTCTAATATATTTCGAAATTATGATGGGAGGTAGGTGGATCTCTGAGTTGGAGGCCGGTTCAAGTTAACTGCAGTATAGTCACACACTAGGATACCATCAGCGAAAGCAGTCTATAAACTAGTGGCATATCCAAGGTTGAGTCTTAACAGCATACTGAGTAACAGAAAAGAGACTAAAACACATGGCTTGATTACAGTTATATGAAGTATACAGAGGGAGTTCCAGGACAGCCAGGGCTGTTACACAGAGAAACGCTGTCTTGAAAAAGAAAGAAAGAAATTATGAGCAATTGTAATTTTCTGGATATATTTAATGACATTAACTCAATTGAATGATGCAGGGCATTGCACGAGCCCCCCCCCCCCTTTTTTTGAGCCTTTCCCTCCATTCTCTTTCTATTTTTCTCCATCTTTATTTTTTCAAAGACACAGTTTACACACAATAAACTCCACAGATCTTAAGAAGACAGCCATGTAAACATCTGCATAGGAGTAGAAAAGGAATTAGCCCCTTGACCAAGGTCTGGACCATTAAAACATTCCAGGTTTCCCAATGTTCCTTTCCCACCAGTACCATTATCCCCAGGTCATCACTACTCGGACTTGCAGTGCTGTTTGTCCGTTCTTAAACCTCATACAACTGTAATCAAGCCATGTGCTTTATTGTGTTTGCTTCATGTTACTCAATATGCTGTTACAATTCAACCATGTTTATATATGCCACTAGTTTTTATAGATTGCTTATCGCTGATGGTATTCTAGTGTGTGAATAAGCTACAGTTAATTCTTTCTACCATTGGTGGATATTTTGATTATATTCATTTTGGGACAGTTAAGAATAAAGATGCTGTGAACATTCATATAGTCTTGGTGAAAATACACAGATTTAAAAAATTACCACTGAAAGTGTGTGTGTGGTGTATGTTTGTATTGTGTGTTGTGTGTATGTGTAGTGTATATGTGTGCTTGTGTGTGTGGCAGATTGTGGTGTGTGTGGTGTATTGTGTGTATGTATAGTATATGAGTGTGTTGTATGTATGTGTATGTGTGTGGCAGATGTGATATGTGTGGTGATAGTGTGTATGTGTAGTATATGAGTGTGTTGTATTTGTGGTGTGTGTGTGTGTGCATGCATGTGTGTGACAGAGGAGGCTGTTGTCTTGTTTCAGGGCTATTACTACCTGCCTTGTTCCCCTGAAATAAGGGTCTGAACCTGGAGCTGGCTGGCATGTGGGAAGCCCTAATGGTCTCCTCTTGTCTCAAATCCCCATAGTGCTAGGGTTTTAGGTTGACTTTTCATGTGGTGCTGGGGATTGCATATAGTCTTAGTACATCACCATGCCCACATTTTGCATGGGTTCTGGGGATCCGATTGCAGTTCTCAAGCTTGCAGAGCAAATACTTCACCATGGAACCATCCTCAGCCCATGCCCGTACATTTTATGATATTTTAATTTGTTTCTAAAACTTTACCGCAATAACCATGCCTTTAAGAAGCACAATCAGGTGATGGCACATGCCTTTAGTGCGAGGCAGGTGGATCTCTGTGAGTTCAAGGCCAGCCTGGTTTGCACAGTGAGTTCTAGAACAACCAGGACCACACAGAGAAGTCCTGTCTCAACAAAAACAAAACAAAAAGACATGCATATTCTATGAAATTTCACATATACACTAAACAGTGTGGTCATTACAAATCAGAATCTAGAGCAGCCCTTCACCCTGGATGCCCTAGTGCCCCCTCTATGTAGACACGCCATTCCAGCCCTTCACCCTGGATGCCCTAGTGCCCCCTCTATGTAGACACGCCATTCCAGCCCTTCACCCTGGATGCCCTAGTGCCCCCTCTATGTAGACACTCCATTCCTACCGTAGCCTTTGGAAAGACCAGTTTCCTCTTTGTTGCTTTGGTTTTGCCTATCCCCAGAAAGTTCCTTTAAAAAGTATCAGACGGTGATTACTTCAGATCTGACTTCTTTCATACCTGTGAGATCTGTCAACTGTTTCATGTTTCAACAGTCCTTCTCTCTTTGTTGCTCAGTAATATTCCATAGTATGATTGTAACTGTTCATTCATTTTTTAGAAAGAAATTCGAGTTGCTTATCTCCTGCCCCCTTCACTCTGCCAGTCTCTGGATATTTAGCCTATGCGGACATTGAACTCAAAACCCTCCTACTTCAGCCTCCTGAGCGCTGGGAATTACAGGCATGCAACACAATTACAGTCTCATTTATGACAGTTAGGACAATTGCCAGAAACAGTTGTCATGTAAAGACATGTTTTTGTTTGCTCTCCCTACAGAGTAAAAAAGCCTAAGTTCAGTATTTGGAAACCCAGCAATTCCTGAGCTTGAAATCCCACCAATTCCTTACCCTGGAAATCTTTACCCTGGAAAGTTTCACACACTCCCCAAGAAACCCTATATAAACCCTGTCTTCTCAGTTCTCTGCTGCTTCTCTCCTGAGCAGAAGCAGCCATCTTCCTCATTTTTTTCTCCCAATAAATCTCTTGTGTGAGGTTTGTTGTGTGATGTGACTTTGGCCCCACTGCAAGGACACCTTTCTCTTCAGAAGTGTAACACTTACATGGGGGAACCCACCCCGGGCAGAGCTGTAACACACTGTGTCCTCACTAGCACTGTCGTCACTCACCACTCTTTGTAACCGTTCTAACGGCTCATACGGGAATCTCATGACTTTTAATCATTTTATTTTAATTTGTGTTTTATCTGCATGTACAACTTTATGCCAGAAGAGGGCACCAGATCTCATTACAGGTAGTTGTGAGCCACCATGTGGTTGCTGGGAATTGAACTCAGGACCTCTGGAAGAGCAGCCAGAGCTCCTAACAGCTGAGCCAGCTCTCCAGCCTGGGATTTCATGGTTTTAAGGAACGTTTTTGGAAGGGCAGGTGGTGTGGAGTGCCATGTCACATGTGTATTCCCCATGTGTTCATTGTAAAAGGTTTGCCCAAGCCTTTTAACATTAGTTTAAAAAGTCAGGTCAAGAGCTTTGGGTGTAGTCAAATAACAGAGTGTAGGCCAAGCCCTGGGTTCTGTCAATAGCATATCAGCTCATCCCCATGCCCCCAACCCTGCCGAAGAACTGGCTGTGCTGGTTAGCTTTGTTTTCTTCCTTCCTTCCTTCCTTTTTTTTTTTTTTTTTTTTTTTTTGGTCAACTTGTCACAAATTGAAGAGGGAACCTCAGTTGATGAAAATGCCTCCAACAGATTGGGCTGTACCACCCTGGGGCAAGTGGTCCTTCCTGGGAGGTGTGAAAATGCAAACTGAATGTGAGCCTGAAGAACAAGCCATTAAGCAGTGTTCCTTCATGGTTTCTGCTTCAGTTCCTGGCTCCAGGTTTCCACTTTGAGTTCCTGCCCTGACTCCCTTCATGATGGACTGCAGAGTGCAAGATGAAGTCAACACTGTCCTTCCTTGCAGCAACAGAAACCAAATTAAGACACTGGTTTGTTTTCCTGATGAATTTTGAGAGTTCTTTGTGTGTTCAGGATGCAACACACATCCTTAGTTAATGAAAGTCATCCTTTGATGTGAGATGTCCTGTATATGTGTTGCTTTTATTGATTGAGGAATAATGGCCAATGGCTTAGCAGAGGAAAGCCAGGCAGGAAATCCAAACAGAGAAAGATTATATATATATATATATATATATATATATATATATATATATATATATATATATATATAGAGAGAGAGAGAGAGAGAGAGGAGATGGAGTCAGAGAGGCACTGTGTAGCTGTGGAAGGAGGCAGAGGCTATGTAGCTGCCCAAGAAGAAAGAGGTAACAAACCATGTGCCTCATGGTAAAACATAAAGTAATAGAAATGGGTTAATCCAAGATGTAAGAGCTGGCTAGACATATGCCTGAGTCATTGACCAACCAGTGTTGTAATTAATAAAGTTTCTGTGTGATTATTTGGGTCTGAGCAGCTGGGAAGCAAATGAACAGTCTCCGTTTGTGATCCTTGCCCTGAATTGACTTTGTGAAAAGTCCCTTGGCTCCACTGCATAGTATTTGTTTTGGGGATTTTCCATTAACCTGTCCATCTGTCCCTCCTCCAGCCCCGCAGCGTCTGGAAGACTGTGGCTTTCCAGACATTCCTAGAGAGCTCCATTTTGTTCTTTCTCAGCTATTTCTACATGCTACTTCCTTTAGCTTTCCATAGAAAATACAGGCTTGTCTTTAAAAAAAAAATCTTTTTTTTGCAAACCAATTATATGGGAACTGACATTTTTTTCCTTGGTGGTGTGTTCTAGAGATTGAACCCAGGGCATCTTTTTGTCTAAACCTTCCTAATTCTCAACCTTCCTAATGCTGTAACCCTTTAATACAGTCCCTCATGTTCTGATGACTCCCAACCATCAAGTTACTTTCATTACTACTTTATAACTGTAATTTTGCTACTGTTATGAATCATGTTATCTGCCTTTTCCAGTGGTCTTAGGTGACCTCTGTAAAAGGATTGTTCAACCCCAAGGGGTCGCAATCCATGAGTTGAAAACCACTGGTCTAAGCACACACTACCACAGAACTACACTCTTAGTCAAGAATTGATGTCTCAACCACAGAGTCTTTTATTCTGTGATTGTAATGTGTCTGTATATTTATTTAGGTTGCCTTTTATTTCTTCACTCAACATTCAGAAGTATTCCTCATATAGTTCTTTTACCTGCTTAGTTAGATTTATGCTGTTTTAAAGCAACATTCTCTCTATTTTTTTCTTAATTTTCATTCCTAAGTGTGTTATGTTATGTGCTATTTTAAAGAAATGTGGTTTGTTTCTGAGTGTCGACCTTATATATATTTGAAACACGGTTGACTGATTTGTCTGTTCTGGAAGGGTTTTTTGAATCCGGGGACTTTCCACATAGACAATTACCTTGTTTGAGAATGAGGATCGTTTTCTTTCCTCCTTTCCAATCTTTGTAACTTATATTAACTTTTAGTGCTTTATTTCATGATGGAACATTGTGACGTTGGCTAGGAGGTGTGACTTGGATGTCTCTCCTTGTTCCTGGTCTTCTGGGGAGTACAACATCCAGTCTCAACATTTAGTATGTTAGTTATAGGCATTTGTGACTGTGTGTATTAGTCTAATTTTTTTATTAGTCTGTTTCTTATTGCTGTAAGAAAATACCCAAGGTGGGCTAAATTTATAAAGTAAAGGGGTTTATTTAACTCACTTTGGAGATTGAATATTCAAGATCAGGAGACCCTGTTGGTTTGGCTGGAGATTGACATCATATTTATCAGAACAAGAGGTCATCTCACCCAAAATCCCTTTTGAGGCTTTGGCCTCAGTTCATGTAAGGACCTCCCACTTAAAGATCCTGCCTGTCCAAATAAAAACTGAGAACCATGCTTCTAACACACTGAGGAGTGTTGTGTTTATTGGGTTCAGTTCCTCACTAGTTCCCACTAAGGAATGTGTGTTTAATCTTGTCACATGTCTCTTTTGTACTAGTTGATGGAGTCTTTGTTCAGATACTCCCTGGTGATGTGGGATTCCCCTCTGTATGCTGCAAATACCATTGGTTAATAAAGAAGCTGTTTTGGACCTGTGATAGGGCTGAATAGAGCTGGGTGGGGAAAACTAAACTGAATGCTGGGAGAAAGAAGGCAGAGTCAGAAGCCATAGCCCTACCAGAGACAGACACTGGGTGGAACTTTACCTGATGAGCCATAGCCATGTGTGATATACAGATTAATACAAATGGGTTATTTTAGGATATAAGAGTTGGCCAGCGATACACTCAAGCTATTGGCCAAACCGTATTGAAAATAATGTAGTTTTTGAGTGATTATTTCATAGTCTGGACAGCTGGGAACAAACAAGCAGTCTTCTACCTACATCCTGGTTTTCAAATACTGCACTAGGATAAATTCCACTTAATGTGTAATTCTTTAATTATTGTATTCCATGTGTACTTTGCATTTGTGTTCATGCGAGTTATTGCTATGTGAGGTTATTTCTTGTCTTACACTTTATCTGATTTTTGTGTCATTAAGTCAGGACAGCTTAAGGGAGGAAAGGTTTCTTATGACTCATTGTTTCAGAGGGTTTTAGTCCCTCATAGCAGGAATGGCAGGGCCCAGTGGCTCTGTCTGTGGAAGTGGTGGTCTGTGGTGGTGGCTGTTCCCATGGTAGTGGATCAGAAAGCAGAAAGGAGGGCCCACTAGATTGTTCAGTGAAGAAAGATGCTTGCTACTAAACATGATGGGATGGTTTGAGCCCCAGAACCCACATGATGGACACAACTGACTGCCACTAGTTGTTTTCTGACCTCCACATATCACTCACACACACACACACACACACACACCCATAAGAATAATTTTAAGGAAAAACAATCCAGAGAGAACTAGGCCAGATCTAGAGGTAGACACAACCTTAAAAAATGTGACATACTCCCCCTCCCTCCCTTCCTCCCTCCCTCCCTCCCTCCCTCCCTCTTTCTCTCCCTTCCTACCTCCCTGCTTTCTTCTTTCCCCTCCTCCCCTCTTTAAGGTTTTTTTTTTCTGAGAAAGGAAAGCCAGGGATTGACTGTCGTTCCTCCACATGGGATGAGTGTCTTTTATAGTACTTTGCCTTGGAGTCAGGCTTGTGCCACAGGGACCCTCTTTCTCAGTGCAGTTCCTTGCGTGGGCTGCAGCCCTTGAGAGATTTGTGGAAATAAAACCCACACATGGGACTCTCTAAGACAGGTCCCATTACAGTTGAAACTTTAGCTTCAGAGATTTTCTAGCTACCTTTCTCTTACCAGATTTCTTAGACATCAGTTCTTTTGAAACTATCTTCTTTTCTTTATTATTATTTTATTTCTTACTGATTTTTATTGAGCTTTACATTTTTCTCTGCTCCCCTCCCTGCCTCTCCTTTAAACCCTTTCCCAAGGTCCCCATGCTCCCAATTTACTCAGGAGATCTCATCTTTTTCTACTTTCCATGTAGATTAGATCCTTTTATGTCTCTCTTAGGGTCCTCATTGTTGTCTACATTCTCTGGGATTGTGATTTGTGGCCTGTTTTTATTTTTTGCTTTATGTTTAAAAACCACTTATGAGTAAGTACATATGATAATTGTCTTTCTGGGTCTGGGTTACCTCACTCAAAATGATGTTTTCTAGAACCATCCATTTGCCTGCAAATTTCAAGATGGTTTTTTTCTGCTGTGTAGTACTCCATTGTGTAAATGTACCACATTTTCCTTATCCATTCTTTGGTCGAAGGGCATTTAGGTTGTTTCCAGGTTCTGGCTATGACAAGCAATGCAGCTATGAACATAGTTGAGCACATGTCCTTGTGGCACGATTGAGCATCCTTTAGATATATACCCAAAAGTGTTATTGCTGGGTCTTGAGGAAGGTTGTTTCCTAATTTTCTGAGAAATCACCACACTTATATCCAAAGGGGTTGTACCAGCTTGTACTCCCCCCAGTAATGCAGGAGTATTCCCTTTACCCTACAACCTCTCCAGCATAGGTTGTCATCAATGTTTTTGATCTTGGCCATTCTTACAGGTGTAAGATGGAATCTCAAGTTGTTTTGATTTACATTTCTCTGATGACTAAGGATGTTGAACATTTTAAAACTTAAGTGTCTTTCAGCCATTTTAGAACCCTCTGTTGAGAGTTCCCTGTTTAGGTCTGTACTCCATTTTTTTTATTGGATTATTTGTTCTTTTGATGACCAATTTCTTGAGTTCTTTGTATATTTTGGAGATTAGACCTCTTCTGATGTGGGGTTGGTGAAGATCTTTTCCCATTCTGTAGGCTGTCATTTTGTCTTGTTGACCATGTCCTTTGCTTTACAGAAGCTTTTCAGTTTCAGGAGGTCTCAGTGTCTGTGATACTGGGGTTATATTTAGGAAGTGGTCTTCTGTACCAATGTGTTCAAATGTACTTCCCACTTTCTCTTCTATGAGGTTCAGTGTAGCTGGCTTTATGTTGAGGTCTTTGATCCATTTGGACTTGAGTTTTGTGCATGGTGATAGATATGGATCTATTTTTATTCTTCTAAGTGTTGATATCCAGTAATGCCAGCACCATTTTCAAATATGCTTTCTTTTTTCCATTTGATATTTTTTGCTTCTTTGTTAAAAATCAGGTGTTCAAAAGTGTTTGGATTAATATCCGAGTCTTCAATTTGGTTCCATTTGTCCTCCTGTCTGTTCTTATGCCAATACCAGGCTGTTTTTAGTACTGTAGCTCTGTAGCAGAGTTTGAAGTCAGGGACTGAGATGCCTCCAGAAGTTCTTTTATTGTACAGCATTGTCTTGGCTATCCTGTGTTTTTTTGCTTTTCCATATGAAGTTGAGTACCATTCTTTCAAATTCTGTACAGAATTTTTCTGGGATTTTGGTGGGCATTGCATTGAATCTGTAGATTGCTTTTGAAACCATGTTCTTTTTGATGGTCCATCCTGGGTATTGATCCCTGGGAAGAAAGAGTTGGCTGAAGAACTATACAAATGTCAGTTTTCAGGTTGGTGTCCTTACTGATATTCAAAGAAGGGTGATGAACTCTCCACTTTCCTTTTTCCGACACTTTAAAGCTCTTAGGTGCATGTGGGTTCAGGTGGCTCTTAATGTAGTGACTCCTTTTTCGCTTGCATGAATGAGGAAGGTATGGGGTTCTCCCTGTGTGCTCCTTCCATTGATCGTCCCACAGTCTCATGGGCTCTGGAAAAGACATCAGCAATTTGGAAAAAGTCGGGGCTTAATGAGTCATACGGGATCAACTGTGGTGTCAGCATTTGTATCAGTTCCTTGAGTCCCACCCAGAGGAGACAAAATGACACCTCCATGCAGTAGTGCATTGTGGGAGAGGATTCTTGACACTGGGGAAGCCATACAGAGTTTTATGATGGGCAGAAGGCCACTGTAGATGAATTCAAAACAAACCCGCTCTTTGCTGGAGAGAAGCCCATGTTTTCCTCGTGGTGTGCACTGTGTAAACATCCTTGAAAAGATATTCAGGTTCCAAGGAAGTCATGGCCACAGTGAGTCACAAGACACTCGGAAATGAGAGGGACTTCAGAGAACAGCTTTCAACAGTGTTGCTGCTTTTTAGCTCTGGTAATCTTTCTTGCCCACAAATCTGCGTGGATGTGAACACAATGTGTGACTGTATAGGTGAGAGGACCATCTGCAGGGCTTGCTTGTTTGGGGGTTTTTAGTCTTTGACACTGTTGGCTCTGGGCTTGTGGTGAGGCAGGAGGATGTGGCCGACTCATCCACTCACAGTGGACAGAAGGGACTGGGAACCAGGTGTCACTTCTAAAACATGCCCTTAGTGGCCTACTTTGTGCAGCAAGGTCCCCACCCCTGGTTTTTATAACCTGACCAGCTAGGGACCAAGGTACTGCCCTTGCAAAGACCTGGATTCTGTTTCCAACATCCATATAGGGTGGCTCACAACCACCTGTAACTTCTGCTTCAGGGGGTCTGCCATCTCTGGCTTCCAGGAGAACTGCACTCATTTGCACATACCCATACACAGATACACACAAACATGCACTTAAAATAAATCTTACAAACAGACATACAGAATCTTGGGTCTGTGGGGACATTTTATACACAAGTAATTACTTGTAGTTATTTGAATTTTTTTTTTTTTTGGTTAGTACTTGTCTGTTGGTGTTTTGTTTTGTTTGTTTTAAGACAGGGTTTCTTTGTAGCTTTGAAGCCTGTCCTGGAACTCATTCTGTAGATCAGGCTGGCCTCGAACTCATAGAGATCTGCCTGCCTCTGCCTCCCGAGTCCTGGGAGTGTGCCACCACTGCCTGGCTTGATATATCTGTTCTCTCCTTTTCTTTTTAAACTTCTTATCTAATTTAAAGTGGGTTATGTATGTGTGCTTGTGATTGGTTGTTTTGTAGATAGCATATAATTTTTCATTAAATATTTTTATTTATTTGGTTACTTTATACCAAGGGTTATAAATCTTTATAAAAGTCAGTCATGTTTGTTTGCTTATGTATTATTTTGGTCACTTTCAGCTACAGAAGCAGAGGTGAGCATAATTGCAACAGAGACCATATGCCTAGCATCTAGCCCTCTAAAGAAAAATTAGGGTCCCTGTTTATGTCATTTACACTTGATTATTGAGATGTGTGGAGTTAGACTATATTTATCCTATTGTTTCTTGTAAACTTATCCCCTTTGTTCTTTATTCCTCAGTTTCTCTTTTCTTGCCTTATTATTGATTATGATAATTTTGTAGTATGCCATCTTAATTTTCCCATGTTTCTTTGTATGTATTTTTAATGGTTGTTCTAGGAATAGCATGTAAAACTTAACATCCCTAAGCCTCACTTACACTAATATCTTATCAATGTTTGATAATGGAAAAATTCCCAGTTTAATCACAAAGGTTGGAGGATGAGGCCTAGGGATATAGGAAGTAGTCAGCAGCTACAGACCAAAGAAAGGACTGTTGAGATCCTGACTTAAATGACACTCAGGGCAAGGTCACTGACTGAGTTTATGTATAAACTTTACATATTGTTGACCCCAGCCAGTGCAGAGGTCATGGTCACATCTTGTCCCAAAGCTTTCTTTTCTCACAGCAAGAGTGTTTGCCTTCCTTTTCTAAAATTTCTTTGCAGTAATGCTTTAGTTCAATGCCAGTAGGTGTTTCCCCAATTGCTGCGTGGCCTGGACTGCTGGTAGTCCTTGGAAGTTTGTCCCAGGGACTGGCCCTTCTGCGGGCTAGCATCTGGAAAGAGCAGGTCAACAAACCCTTTTATTTCAAATATCCTCACAGATCTGGGGCAAGTGGTTTCTGTTTGTCAGGAAGGCTCTTACTTTCCTTACCTGCCTCTAACAGTCAGCTACCTCTGCCAAGGGCATTTAGTTCCTGATCAACCCAAACAGCCTAACCCAGTTCAGACTTCCCATGCTAGTGCCCAGGCTGTTTTGACCTGTACCCCACCTCTTGACACTGCTTTCCCCTCCAGTTGCTAGGCTCTGCCCTCTGAGGCAGCCTGGCACTTTAATCCCCTAATAAACTGTTCTTTCTACCCACAGAGTGGTCCAGTTAGGTGGTTTCACTCAGGCTTCCAATTCCTCTGAGAAATGTACTGCACTTCTCAGTGGAGAGCTTGGGTACATCGCTTCTCTAGATTTATTTCCAGATGTTTATGTTTTGATCCTATTATGAACGGTAATTGTTGTTTTTCATTTAAAGTTTTTGTTACTGGTATGTGGAAATACAAGTTTTTTTTTAAAACATTGTATAGCCTGTGACTTTGATGCATTTATTTATTTTAAAATTTGCCAAGCAGCATATAGGCAGAGGTTTCTGTCCTACCCATTCCTGCAGCCATTCAATCCCAAATAAATACACAGAAGCTTATATTAATCATAAACTGCTAGGCCTATTAGCTCAGACTTATTGTTAACTAGCTCTTATAACTTGAATTAACACATAATTCTTGTCTATGTTTAGCCATGTGGCTTGTTACCTTTTCTTAGTAAGGCATTCTCATCTTGCTTCCTCTGCATCTGGCTGACCACTGCATCTCCGTAAAGCCTGCTTTACTCTAGGTACAGTTCATGAACCACTGAACTGTTTGCGAGCTGGGCAAGGGCCTGGAGATGGAAAGAACACACAAGACCTGGGTCATTTGTGAGGAGATCAGCCAAATGCCCTTTATTCAAGCTTAGGAAAAACCTTATATACCTAGCTGCTGCACAATGGAATTCCCCCCAGGCAGGTGGGAAATTACCATGCCCAAAGTGGAGTAAACAGGCAGGGCAGAGGGAGCACAGGAAAGCCGGGAAATGCAACAAAATGTCTGACCAGAAACTGTCCTCAAGATGAACCCCAGGAGGAGGGATAGACCCGGGCCCTACACATCTCTGCCATTCTTCTTCCCAGAATTCTCTTAGTCTGGTTGCCTATACTTCCTACCTGGCTACTGGCCAAACTGTTTTATTAAACTAATACGAGTGACAAATCTTTTCAGTTGTACAAGAGCATTGTCCCACAGCAGCAGTGGTGACCTGGGTCTTTAATTCCAGCACTTGGGAGGTGGAGGCAGGTTGATCTCTGAGTTCGAGGCCAGTCTGGTCTACAGAGAGAGTTCCAGAACAGTCAAGCAGCAGTGGTGGCCTGGGTCTTTAATTCCAGCACTTGGGAGGTAGAGGCAGGTTGATCTCTGAGTTCGAGGCCAGTCTGGTCTACAGAGAGAGTTCCAGAACAGTCAAGGCTACATAGAGAAATCTTCAAAAATAAATAAATAAATACAAAAAACAAAGAAAAACGTTCTTTAGATTTATTTATTTTGTGTGTATGAGTGTTGTGCCTGCATATGTATGTGCATTCCATGTTTACCTGGTGCCTGGGAGGTCAGAAGAAGGCACTGATCCCCTGGAAATGGAGTTAGAGATGGTTGTGAGCCACTGTGTGGGTGCTGGGAATGGAACCCAGGTCCTATGCAAGAGCAGCAAAGCTCTTACATCTGGGCCATCTCTCTAGCCCCACAATTATTTAATAATCCTGATTATGGCTTATTTTCTATTTCTATAAGCATGTCATCTCTAAATATTTTTCACATCCTTCATCTCAAACATTACCCTTCTTTTGTGGGACATGAAAGCATGCTTCTACCCTTCCAGGTTCTGTGGCTATGAAAGAACTGACTGAACAGAAGACAGATTGACAGAAAAAGCATTATTTAAATTACAAAGTTATGCATTGTGGGGAGTCCGACAAAACTGTGCACTCAAGGGAGTAACCAGACACTGAGGCTTATACGTGAGCCTGCCATGTAGAGAGGAACAGACATGATTAGAAAGTTTGGGGAGGAAGTGCATGGTGTACCAAAGTTGCCTAGAAAGCAGGCAAGAGCCTGTATGGATAAAGCTGTTTGAAAGCTGCCTTCTTCCTGGTACACCAGAGAAAATGTCCTTCATTGGTATAAATTCCTTTTACAAAAGGGAAAACTCACAGTTCATGCTGGGTCGTTGGCGTCCTCACAGTGTTGCAGTTGCCTTAGGTCAACACAGTAAGCAGCCACCTAGGAGCAGCTGGCTCCCAATCCCTTTTTAAAAATAATTTCTTGCCTTAATGCACTGTGTGGGAATGGTGTACAACGGTAAATAGAGATGCAGAGAGTGGCACCCTGCAAAGGACTTGGAAGGATGAGGTTGACCCACCCACCCATGTGTGTCGGTTAGCATATCTCACATGGGCCCTTATTATTTCCTGAGACATTAACTCAGGCTTTGGCTGGCTCCAGGGAGGCAGGAGGCCCTAAATTCTGTGTACGTTGGTTCTTTTGTCAATATCCACTCCTTTGGCCAGATCATAAAAGCCAGAGCTCTTTTCTCTGAGCTGTTGTTGACTAGCCATGTCTTGGAACACAGTAAATTGAGTGCGAATTGGCTCCCTCCCGCTGTCCCCTTGGCAGGTCCTGTACACATTGGACAGTCTAGGGAGGACCAGGAACCTAGGGAACCTTCCTCAAGGACCCACCGCTTCCAGTTCTGTGAAACAGAAGACACGTCTTTCAGTGCTTCATAGGGTTTCTGACCCAGATCAATAGATGGCAACCTCTGATGCACACAGATATTACATTCCTCAAATTAGAAAATAGCTTCTATCTTCTCCCTCTTTCTGCTCTTCAACTGGACCTTGGGAGCTCAGTCCAGTGCTCCAATGTGGGTCTCTGTCTCTATCTCCATCCATTGTCAGATGAAGGTTGTGCAGTAGAAACAGGTCCCAATGCCATTATCATTGGTTTCTTAGTCTGCCCCCATTGGCAGCCACATTTAGAGAGTCCGGTTTGATCACAGGCTCGTTCAGTCCCGGTCCAGCTGGCTTTGGTGAGCTCCCATTAGATCAGGCACAGTGTCTCAGTGGGTGGACCAATCCCTCGTGGTCATCTTCTCCCTCCTTCTGCTCTTCAACTGGACTTTAGGAGCTCAGTCCATTGCTCTGATGAGGGTCTCTGTCTCTATCTCCATCAAGATGATAATCAGTGTGATAGTGGGGCAAGGCCAGTTCAGGCACCCTCTCCTCTGCTGCCCAAGGACCTAGCTGGAGACATTCCCATGGACACCTGGGATCAGGACCGCAAGGGGTTCGTCCACCCACTGAGACAGTGTGGCTGATCAAGGCCAGCTGGACTGGAATTGAATGAGCATGTGATCAAAACAGACTCTGAATGTGGCTGACTGAGAAGCCAATGATAATGGCACTGGGATTTTTTTTTAAAGATTTATTTATTATGTATACAATGTTCTGTCTGTATGTGTGCCTACATGCCAGAAGAGGGCACCAGATCTCATTACAAATGGTTGTGAGCCACCATGTGGTTGCTGGGAATTGAACTCAGGACCTCTGGAAGTAAAGTCAGTGCTCTTAACCTCTGAGCCATCTCTCCAGCCCAGCACTGGGATTTGATTATACTGCATGTACTGGCTTTTTGGGATCCTAGTCTGTTTGGATGCATACCTTCCTAGGCCTGGATGGAGTGGGGAGGACCTTGGACTTCCCACAGGGCAGGGAACCCTGCCCTCTCTTAGGACTGGAGGGGGAGAGGGAAGGGGGAGTGGGAGGACAATGAGAGGAGGTGGAAATTTTGAATGGTGTTATTTATAAAGCAAGAAGAAGAAGAAGAAGAAGGAGAAGAAGAAGAAGAAGAAGAAGAAGAAGAAGAAGAAGAAGAAGAAGAAGAAGAAGAAGAAGAAGAAGAAGAAGAAGAAGAAAAGAAAATTGCTTCCAGTCCCAGAATTAGGAAGACAGAGGGCTCTCTTCACCTTTTGGTCTCTGGTGTCGTTTGCATTCCTCCCTCTAACCCCTCACAGGCTCCTTACAGCTTAAGTGTGCGTGGTCCCTGTGCAAAGGATTTGAGCCGAGGTTCAGCTGGATTTAGAGGTCAAGGGAAGAAAGCCTGGATTGGGAGGTGAAAGTTAAGAAACATTCACTCCCTGTAGCAGACAGATCTCTAAATAGGCAGATACCTAAACTCTCCACCTGGGGGCATTCATTCTTCCCTGGTTTTCTATTGTTTTGGTTTGTAATTGTTGTTGTTATCAAGGACTGGAAAAAGTTTCTGTTATAAAATGTAAATGACCCTAGAAGGAAAAGACACTTGAATTCATTACCAGCTTTTAGCAGCGGCTGTGCCTTCATTAGCACACTAATAAGTATTTATCGGTTCACTTCCCAATGACCCAGCATAGTTTTGTTGGCAGAACAGGTGGGGAGGTATGAAGACAGTGCCAAGGCAGTCTCATATCTGCAAAATAAGGGAGTGTGTACTAAATCATCATTCCCAGCTCCCCCAGCTGGGATTCTCAGCAACACCTGCACAGTGGGAGGAGGGAGGTGAGAAGCAGAGACGTAATCACACTAGTGGTGCCTGGGGCCATCTGATCCTCCACCACAGCTCCCGGGAGGGAGTCCATCTACCTAGAGGCGTCTCCTCAGTGATCCTGGCTCCTTGAATGTTTTCCAGTCTTTCAGCTCTCTGAAGCCTTGCCAGAGGGTGCTGACAAAGCCAGGGGTGTGGGTGTAGATGGCAATACTCATCAAGTGGGATTAGAGACCTTCCTTTATGGCCCACAACTTGGTGTGCTCAGAGCTGAGCATTTACAGCTGCCTGTTGCTTTGCTCTTTCTCTTTAGGCTTTTAGTCTCTAAGGCAGATCTCTCTCTCTCTCTCTCTCTCTCTCTCTCTCTCTCTCTCTCTCTCTCTCTCTGTGTGTGTGTGTGTTTTATGTAGTCTGAACTCCTAGTCTTCCTGCCTCTACCTCCTGAATGCTGAAATTAAGGGTGTGTGCCACCGTCTGGTTCCTCCCTCCAGCTCTTTTGCACAGGGTCTGCCACATAGTAAAATCTCAACACAATATTTGGTGGATGTGATGTGATGTGAAAGGAATAGGAAGGTGGGTTGAATTTCTTGGGTCTATAGTCTCACTCTTTTTGATTCTTTCCTTTCTGTGGACCACTCATGTCTAGTTAAACACGAAAATTCAATGGCTCTGATTTCATAGTGACTGTCTTTAAAGCTGCCCCTACCCAAGGTGCTTTCTCTCCTGTGTAGAGTCTAGTTCCCTCATTACAAGATCTTCCAGCATCTCTGTGCCAAAACCAACCTTGGCTGTGTTGTATGACCTTCTTAATATGTCTTGAACTCCACTTGCAAGAGTAGGACCCAGCTGTGACAAGCTCCTTAGAGGCCAGAGTCTCAGTAGTTTGCCCTGAGGCAATACCTGGACCTCAAACTGAGATTACCCAGGCTCCACCCAGGAACAGACCATCCAAAGGAAATTCCTAACATTCCAACCATTGTAGGATCACCTCCCAGCACACACCCATCTCTTTTCACCAGGACACCCCTAGACAAATGTCAGCCAATCAGGGGTCCTAAACCTTAGAAATTCCTCACCCCCATCTTTGCTACTATAAAAACCCAACTTATACTGAGCTCTGGGCTCTCTGATCACTCCAATACATTGGAGAGACGGGAGTTTTCAAACTTGTGTAAGAATAAAGGTTCTTTGCTTTTACATACAGGACTCAGTGTCCTAGTTGGTTTTGGGGGGACTTTGTTGGGGGGGGACTCTGTGATCTAAGCATAACAGCAAGGATTTTATTGGGATTTTTGCATGAATATTCATCAGGGATATTGATGTACAGTTCTTTTCTGTTAATCCTGCCAGGTGAAACTAAAGCCACAATTTGTGAACAAGCTTTATTAAATACTGGCCAGGATGATGGACAATGGCCAGGCCCATGCCTGGGATTCCCAGAGTGTTGCTCCAAATTATATTAGACAAGGGCTTGTAAAGGCAAACCTCACAAGGCTGTGTACTTCCCATGAAGAACCATTCTGCCTCCATCTTAGAGACAAACTAAGTAGGTTCATTCCTGTTTATGATTAAACCTCTGTTTTACAAGGATTGGGCTATGCCCTACCTGTAACCTTAGCTACAATGGTTCTATACTGCATGTTCCAAGAATGGCAGCCACATCTTTGTTTCAAAAGTTGTTTAAAACTATCTTGCAACCCTACTTTTGTTTCAAAAGTTTATATGAGCATCCTTGGCTACCTGATGTTATGGCTACCTTGTTATGCCCAGCTTGCAACCATGTCTTTGTTTCAGGAGGTCATTAAAATTAACTCCTGTAACCCCACCTATTTTGCCCACCAAATTCCCCATTTGGAACCCCCCTACCCCTGAGCTGTAAAAGCATTGTCTTCCTCAGATACAATGTTGGCCTCACAAACCCTACCTTAGGGGGAGACAGCCCATATATACTAATAAAAAAATCTTCCTTTATGCTTTATGCCTGCCTGTAGTGGCATGCACCTTTAATCCCAGCACTTAAAGGCAGAAGCAGATAGATCTTTGTGAGTTCAAGGCCAGCCTGGTCTACAAGAGTTAGTTCCAGGACAGGCTCCAAAGCTACAGAGAAACCCTGTCTTGAAAAACCACACACCCACAAAAAAATCTTGCTTTAATTAATTGCTTACTTTAATGAATTTGGCCATGATGATTTGAGTCAGTGGTCTTTTTCCTCCCATTTTTAGAATTAATACCCACCTTCACCCAATCAGGAAAAGCATACATGTTGATGTACTCCCTGCCTACATCCCTCCCCTCTACTGGTCAAGCACAGCCTGTGCATTTAGAACAATCAGTCTTGTTTACAGAAGTGAAAACTTGTTATCTTACATGAACAATAGCTCCAGCATTCTGGGGAGTTATCTGTCCTTGGGCAAGTGGGGCTTACAGGTTAGAGACATTTTATCTATCTATCTATCTATCTATCTATCTATCTATCTATCTATACCTATTAATCAATCTATCTATCTACATACCTACATACCAATCTATCTGTCTGTCTATTGCTCTCTTAAGCACAGTAATTTAAACTTAAAATGTAACTTCAGCCTTCACAGCATTTGTCTGGTTTTAATGTCAGAGTGATGCTGGATTTGTAGAACGCATTTGGTAACATTCCTTCCCTCTTTGTTTTCTGGACCAGTTTCAAGAACATTATTTCTAAAGGTTTGATACATTTTTACCAGTGACTCTATCTGGTCCTGAGCCTTTCTTTGTTGAGGGACTGTTATTACTGCTTCAGTCTTGTTCTTTATTATGGATCTGCTTAAATTGTTTGTAACTTCTTGATTTAATAGGTCATATGTTTCTTGATTTAGTAGGTCATATGTTTCTAGGTGTTTATCTATTTCTATAGAGTTTTTAAGATTTTTGAAACTTAGGTTTTCAAAGTATTCCCTAATAATCCTCTGGATTTCTTCACTGGAATGGATTATATCATCCCACTTTCATAAGTTTCATTCATTCTGGCCTGTTCTTTCTTTTGGTTTGATTGGCAAGGGATTTGTCAATTTCTGCTTTTTTTAAAAAACCACCTTTGTAAATATTTTAAGTACTGTTCTATTAGTTTCCATTTCACTAATTTCTTCATCTATCATTTCTTGCTACCTAATGTCTTTCCAATTTGGCTTGTTCTTGTTTTTTTTTTTTCTTTTTTTCTCCTGGATTTTAAGTTGCATCATTAGGTTATTTAGTTGCGATCTCTCTGACATACTATAATGTAAACACTCATATTTATCCTCTTAGAATTCCTTAGCTATGTCTCAAAAGTTCTGGTTTTAGTGTTTTGACTTTGATTTGATTCTAGAAATTGTAAAATATCCTTTCTGTGTCTTTCAATGACGCAATGATTCTTCAGTTTCTCCTTTGAGTTTTAGTTTGGATGATGCACATAAAGGTGAGAGTGAGGAACTGAAGTTACTGTATCAGAGAGGATTCTTTCTAATCCTTTGAAAATGGGGGATTCCCCCCTAAACAGGGCAGGAGAGACCTTGGAACTTGTGGACTCTTGTTGTTCCCCACGAGTTTTCACTAGAAAGGCCTGGTAGACAAGTGTCTAGTGCCTGCCAAACATGCCTTCATTTTAGTACCTTCCTTTCTTTGCATACAGAGGTCACTGCTAACCACACCTCAGTTTGCAAATCTGTGGGCTGGGCAGACCCTTCCACTCTCTCAAGACTCCTTAGTGTTAACCTCATGGGGTAGCTGGTGTTCTAGCTTTGGAGTTGTCTTCCAAGTGCTTTGGGAATGTTGGAAGCAACCATGGCAGGGGAGTTTGTATGGGTGACTCTGTTTTTGTCTTGTCAAATCCTTCTAGATAGAGTTAATCAGCCTTCTAGAGGGATGTGGCTGTGCACAACAAGTAGTCTTTGCTCTATAGCAGTGAGTCTCGTGGCAAATTAGAGGGCATATCCATTCACTGACCTTAGCCTTAGAGCAGTCAGACTGCAGAGGAATTCTCAGTCATTGAGGTTTGATCCCAGACAAGAGGGAAGCCATCTTCCCCTATCTCCCTCAGTGTCTAGGCCAAGTCTCTTGTTCTTACTGTTCTGTTTGTCGGTACCAGGCCCTCCTCCTCTCCACAGCTTCCTCCTAAGGCTGTCTCTCATCCTGGCACAGTGGCAGGTTGAATTTAGGCTCCCCAACTTGGGATTGCCTTATTCTCAAACCTCCAAGATAGCTCAGTTTTGAACAACAGGGTATCTCTCCAGAAGGTGCCTGAGACACTGGCGAAATGATTAGGCATTTAAGAGCCCTTACTGCTCTTGGAGAGGACTCAGTTCTCGGTATCTACATAGTGGCTCACAGCTGCCTGTAACTCCAGGGGATCAAACACCTTCTCTGGCCCCCACAGGCTCCTGCCTACCTGTGATGTATGCAAACTCATTAAGGTAAATACATGTGTACATTAAATAAATAAATATTTAAGCAAAATGAGGAAGTACCTGGCCTCAGCCCTCCACTGCGACCATCTTACTTGAAGTCCTTGTCTTGTCAAAACCACAACTGGGGGGCTGGAGAGATGGCTCAGTGGTTAAGAACATTGCCTGCTCTTCCAAAGGTCCTGAGTTCAATTCCCAGCAACCACATGCTGGCTCACAACCATCTGGAACGAGGTCTGGTGCCCTCTTCTGGCCTGCAGACATACATACAGACAGAATATTGTATACATAATAAATAAATAAATATTAAAAAAACACAGCTGGATTCGAGGCTTGTAGGTGATGTTGTAATCTGCTGGGCTGCCCTCTCACCCAGGTACCCTGTCCCTTTAAGAGACAAGCCTCACCCACTCCCAATCTTTCCCTTCCTGCAGAGGCAAGCTTATCTCCCACCTTCTCGCTCTGTCCATCCCTCTTCTGAAGAGATAACTACTGCTTCTCCCTCCCCCTTCCTCTTCTCCCCGTTTCTCCCTCTATCTCTCTCTATTTCTTTGTTCCTTCCATAATCTCCTTACCCATTAAATAAACTCTATACCCAAGCTCTCTCCACGTGGCGTATCAGTCTGTCTCCTGCCCACCACAGCCTCAGGTCACTGAGTCATTAAAGGTGTCCTCTTCACCAGGCCTGCCTGGCTTATCTTTTGGGTGAAGTTTCTCCTTAACTCCCTCTCAGGGAGCTTCAGGATTGGAGCTGTGTTCTGCCTGGCTTTCTTCTGTTGGTGCCCTGCCCTGTTTCTCTGCATGCTGTTCCAGCTATCTGATGAGTCTATGAATTTCTGAGGCTTTTTCTCTTTCTTTGGGATGGAGTCTATTTTTAATTATATTGATGCTTTTCTTTTACTGGGTCACAAAGAGGTAGCTTCCAGTCGGCCGTCTTACCCCAGAAGTGTCAGTTCCTGTCTGTTCTCTCCAAAGTCTTAAGCATCTAATCAAGCTTCTGAGAGGAAAAAGTCCTTGTAAATATTTCTGCTCATGACAGATTGTTTTTAACATATTCCTGCCTCTGAGTTTTAGACAAACCATTGTCTTGTCTGTCCCAGTGGTTTGCATCTTCCTGTGACTCTGTTACCTGGCATCTCAAGGAAACCTCTTGGAGTCTCCCAAGCCACATTCAGTTTTCTGTTTGGCACAAGGCACAGCTCTCATCTGTGATCCTAGCATCTGTAAGGCTGAAAGAGGATAACTGTCATGAATTCAAGGTCGGTCTGGGCTATTTTGAGGAATCCTAGGCCAGCCAGGACTACTAAATGAGACCTGTCTCAAAAATAAATCTCTTTGGTCGCACTTGGCCACAGCAATGCCAGTTACTAAGCTTGTTGTGTGAGGCTGCTTGTTTGTTCCAGGATGTTCAGCCCCAAAATAATCACACAGAAAGTGTATTAATTAAATCACTGCTTGGCCTATCAGCTATAGCTTCTTATTGGCTAGCTCTTACATTTTAACCCATTTCTATTAATCTGTGTATCACCATCCCGTGTCTGTCTCTGGTAGGACTATATGGCTTCTCCTGACTCTGCCTTCTTTCTCTCAGCATTCAGTTAGTTTTTCCTACCTAGCTCTGCTCTACCCTATCTCAGGCCAAAGCAGCTTCTTTCTTTATTTTTTAAAGATGTATTTACTATATATACAGTATTCTTAGTATTATGCATGTATGCCTGCAGGCCAGAAGAGGGCACCAGACCCCATTATAGATGGTTGTGAACCACCATGTTGTTGCTGGGAATTGAACTCAGGACCTTTGGAAGAGGAAGCAGCGCTCTTAACTACTGAGTCATTTCTCTAGCCCCAGCAGCTTCTTTATTAACCAATGAAATTCACAGCATACAGAAGGCTCCCTTCTCAGGCCTTCAATGGGTTTGAAGGTTAGATAGTCATAGTTACTGTCTTCTTCTCATCTAGCCAAGCCATTTCTAATACAAGACTTAGACTCCTTAGGATAGAATGTTTATTAAATCACTTAGCATATGTTCCTTGCTTAATATTGTTTATACTGGTTGTAATTCTAATCTTGTACTTGTTACCTGTTCCTAGTGTATATAGTTTTGTATTGGGTTTGGAACTCTCTTATTTAAACAAAAGGGGGAGGTGCTGTGGGAGCTCCTTCAGCCAATAGCCTTTATACCAGCCCACTTGGGCGTGGCCTCTTATACTATAAATGCAGCTGTAAAGCCTGCACTTGCTCTCTCACTTCCGGTTCTCGCTTCCAGCTGCTAGATTGGGTTCCTGTTCCCTGTTCATGCAGAGACTGTGATCTAGGACTGTGATCCGTGAGTCTACCCCTAAATAAATAACCCTCTATTGTATGTAATTCTGAACTAGTGTGGGATTATTTTGTAACTTCCATCATCATAAACTGAGTACAGAATGGGAATTAATCAATGTTTATATGACTTAAAATCGTAGCAGCAGCTCTGGGCCATCTTAAGCAGAGACAGGGAAGCAGAAGCAGTTCGCGTGGTGGGACACGAGTTCAGTCAAGGCTGCAGTGGGATCTAGAGCGGTAAGGTCCGTGAAAGCTTGTGTGAAGTAAGTTTATGGCACCAAGTGGGTCTTCGCCTGTGCCGTCATCACCACCACTTGAAGCAGTTGGTTCAATCTAGAAACACAAAATGAGACTTTCCGTAGACCCTGAGCCTTTGGGGGCCTCCCACCCCTCTCTAAGTGCTTTCAAATCAGTCTGAGGAGTCTGCAGAGCCAGCTCCCTGGTAGCGTGGTGGTCACTCTTCTCATCATTGCTTTGCCCAGTTGAGTGCAGAGCTGCAGAGCCCGCACCCTCTTCCAGAGCTTCACCTATGTTGCCTTCATGGACAAATATGAAATCTGAAACTACTTAAATCACCCAAGAGCAGGGCAGGTTGACCCCAGATCAAAACTAAACAGGATGTGTTGAGAGCTGGTGAGTTCTGTGTGCACTTCCTGCAACAGCATGTGGTTTAAGT
Source organism: Microtus pennsylvanicus (assembly GCF_037038515.1). NCBI lineage: Eukaryota > Metazoa > Chordata > Mammalia > Rodentia > Cricetidae > Microtus > Microtus pennsylvanicus. The sequence continues at coordinate 211,926,776 of NC_134579.1, forward strand.
GCGAGAAACACATAATGCCTTCCTTTTTCTTGAAAAAGCAATGCATGTTTGTAATTTTAAAAATTAGAAAACAAACTAACAAAAATATCATCCATAATCCCATGGGGTTCTCATGTACGTCTATGTATCTCCTCCCTCCCTCTCCCACTCTTTCTTCCTTTTCTTCCTCCCTCCCTTGTCATCCCTTCTGCTATTTTCTCAGCTCATGATAATTTAGGAAGAAATTTACCCATATGAGTCAGGTAAACAGAGACCAAGGCAAACCTCAGGAATGGACATTGCTGATGGCTTTGGGGATGTCTTCACTGGACTTGCGAGGGCAGTGGAATTGGCATGGCCCTGGGCTTAGCTGAAGGAGGAATGTGGAAGAAACTGGAGGTTCCCTGGAGTTCTCTGGGAAGATGACTTTCCCATCCCTCCAGACAGCCCCCACTGACGTCTTGTTTCACTGTTCTGTATGGTAGTGGTAGGCTTGTGTAGGAAGTGAGACATCTTCACCATTTTGTTGCGGCTCCGCAGGAGTCATACAGTGAAGTACAAAAAGAACAGTGCTCTTACTAGTGCATACCACTATTCGCATTGCGGTCTTATTCAAGTTGGGCCACTATGACAGAACCCCACAGCCCAGTCATGGCTCCAGTACTAAACCCGGTTTGTTCATGAACGAGTCAAGCCTGAGGAGACAGGACAGCAAGTCTCAAATGTGCTTCTCCAAGGTCAGGGGTTAGGGTTACTTATGAGCTAAAGACGCAGGGGAGCTTTCTGTGTGGGGCAAGGTGATTGGAGGTCGGGAAATGTGAAGAGACGGATGGTCTTCACATGCACTATCCAACTCCACGGCTCATCACAGGACACGTGTTCAGAAAATGGCGGCACTAGCATGATTAGTGGGTGGAACTTTTTATTAACATTTTTCATACAATATATTTTGATTATGATTTTCCTCCTCCACCAGCTCTTTCCCACCTCCTTACCCACCCAACTTGGAAGGTGGAATTTTTGGCCCTTTGACATGAAAGTCATGGCCCACTTGCACAGACCTGGGTGGGAGGTTGGCATAGACAATCCACAAGACAGTATCATCAGGAGTGGCATGTCAGAGGATTTACAAAAAGCAATACTTACTGTAGTCTGAGAGTATCTGGCTTAACTGCTGCACCCCTTTAATACAGTTCCTCATGTTGTGGTGAACCCCCCAACCATAAAATTCTTTTGTTGCTACTTCATAACTAATTTTACTACTGCTATTAATTGTAATGTAAATAAATATCTGATATGTGACCCCCCCCTTAGGGGTCGTGACCCCACTGGTTGAGAACTGCATGGGCAGAAGTGTAACATCTTTTAGGTGGTAAATTTTAAAGTCAACCAAAGGCAACTGAAGCAAAGCAAATAACTAAAAGCAACAGAATGGGTTAAATGTAAATAATTCATGCACCGTAACTTAGTGGGAAATAGGAAGCAGATGAATTGTTGGTCTTTTTGAAGGTGGATAAGATGTCTGTTGGAAGAGTGACAAGTAGCAGCAGACCGAGTGAGCCAGAGCTAGGGTGGCAAACACAGACTGGGACACTTAACTGCCACAGTCACTCAGCTTGCAGAAGCCAGAAAGACCATTGTCCTAACTCTCTAAAGGCAGCTTTGGTAACTTCTTTAGAAAGGAATTAAAAGGAATAAAGACAGAAGACCGAAAAGGAACAACCAGTTCAGAGATAAGGGCCTTGATTCATGTCCTCAGCCATATACAGAAAATGCCTTTGAGCCTTTCTGCCTGAAGGCCGCAAGGGTCAGTTTTCAGGACTCTGATCTCTGGCTTGATTCCTATGATTGTAGGTTTCTTCCTAAGCTGAGACAATGATGAATATACCGAGTAGAAACTGGCCAGGCAGAGCAGGGACTCCTCACCTCAAAGAAGTTGTTCTAGGAAGTTGTTGCAGGAGGCAGGAGCACCCAAAGGGAGTTCCTGGCTCCTGCTTTGTATTCTCCCAAGTGAGCACTTCTGCCCACACAGTTCTCAACCAGTGGGGTCACGACCCCTGGGGGGGTGTCACATATCAGATATTTATTTACATTACAATTAATAGCAGTAGTAAAAGTACAGTTATGAAGTAGCAACAAAATAATTTTATGGTTGGGGGGTCACCACAACATGAGGAAGTATATTAAAGGGGTGCAGCAGAGAGAGGGAGGGAGATTTCATTTGAACCCTTCCTGCCTTCGAGGGACTTGGCTGGGGCAGCTGGGGTGGCTGGGGCAGCTGGGGTGGCTGGGGCAGCTGGGGTGGCTGGGGCAGCTGGGGTGGCTGGGGCAGCTGCTGTGGCTGGGGATGCCAACACATCGTCCCATGGCTGGTGCATCTGAGCCTGGGCGGAGCCCCTATGAGGATCCTCTTGGTGTGTCCTCCCAGCTCAGTTGCTCACTGTGTCAACAGATCCTCTTTTCCTCAACCCTTGACCAGCAAATACTTGTCTGGAAACTCTTCAGTCTCCCAGACAGGACGAGAGAGAATCCCATGATCAGACTGGAATGTGGACTAGAGTGGTTAAGAACAGTTCCACAACAGACTTTAATGTATTGAATGCAACCATAGAAAACTTCCGTTGCTTGAACACAAATCTTAAATATTTAAATATTGCCTTCTCTTCTGGCAGTTCTTTCTGGTGTCTGGGATGATGAGACATCGCCTGAGTGAAACCTCTTGAGTTAAATAAACTGTACTGGGAAACCGGCCCTTCACGAGTCCCCTCTGGAAGTGACACCTGTCTCCATTGCAAACATTTTCTTCTCCGAGCGGTTTCAGTTTCAGGCCAAACCCGTTCTGCAGCGTGCTTTTGTCCCTTTCTGGGACCTAACGGTGTCAGCTTGCCAGGACTTTAAACCCCCTCGGGTTCTTTCATTACTTAAGAGCCTCTTTTCAAAGCTTTTCAGTAGACCATAGAATTACCATCTAAAAAGCCATGGCAGCGAACCCTAGAGACCTGGCCAGGGTGCCACCTTAGCATCTCGCTGACCTTCCCGAGGTCGGTTTGCAAGAGGAAGGGGCTTTGCAGGTGGGAAAATGGTGACCTTGAGAGACAGCGAGGAACAAGACCAGGTATTAGTGACCTAGGTCAGAGCCCCAAACTCCCAGTCCCTGTTTTCTTTTCTTTCTTTCCTTTTCCCCCCTGTTCTTTCCTTTGCTCAGTAATTCTCACAGACAGGGGATTAAAGGCCTCCCTCCCCTCCTTTGTAGTTCACACTTTCTCTAGCTCAGTTCAGTGCTGGCATCTCCCTCCCAGTGCTGAGGGAGAAAAAAATAAAAAAGTAAAAAAAAACAGATCGGGGAAGTCAGTTTTATTGTTTTCATTCTTAAATGTTCAGTCAGTTTCGTTCAGTGTAAACTATGTTTGAATGCACACTTTCCATTCATTTCCATTTTATGAAATGCCAGACAGCGGTTCTCTTTAATGGAGCAAGGATAATCTGGGGGTCTTATTCAAAGAGTCCGATTAACCAGGCCTCAGTTTACCCCTGTAGTTGAGGCTTTCTTCTTTCATTGTCTCCATCTTTCCAGCCTGTGGACTTCCTGGAGGAGACGATGGTGCCGAGGCTGGGGTCGGGCGTGGTCTCCAGTCATCTTTCTTTGTCTTGAATTTGGTTCCTGACCTTTCTTGTAGTTCAGGGTGATCTCAGGGAAATCTGACCACCGTTCTGTTGGTAAAAATGGCATCTTGTCCTGTTTGGTGTCATGCTGCTGCCTAAAGCTGTGGGCCTGGGGTGGACAGCCCACCTCCTGCTGGGCCCTGGGAGGGAGATGGAAGTCCATCCTCATATGTACACGTTTCGTTAGACTAGCAAGCAATCGGGATGGAGGTCACAGGTCTGGAGGGCTGGGAGTGCGCCCGAAAGCTGTCTCCCTGCAGAGTGTGTTATATATATACATCATGTTGTCGGCAGCCTGTGGGAGTCACGGGAGCAGTGCAGAATGTGGTGACTGCAGTCCGTGGGGGCCCAGGAACCCCAAAGCGGTGGTCACAGGGCGCGCTTTGTCTCTTCAGAGTTGCTGCACACGGCTGGTCAGATTATACTTGCAAATGCGCTTCAGCATGTTGGCAGCAGTTAGGGGACATCAAGAGCACCAACAGTGTGGCCTTTGTTCTAAGGATACTACGGGAGGGGCTCTGGAGAAGAGGCAGATTTGGGAAGCATGGTTCATGCCCGGTGACGTCTGCTACATCTCGTGGGAAGAGGACTCCCAGTCTGGGCTCCTGGTGGCTTTCCTCTTTCTATTTGGCCCTACAGTGAAATTCCACATCAAAGCATTTGTTTCGGTTGGCTCCAGTTGTGCAGTCTGGCTTCTTAGCGGAGGTGTCCATCCTCCTCTTTCTGCATGGACCTACATTTTTCTCCATGGTACAGTTTAACTTGGGCCACCAGGCTTCCGTGAGATGGCACCTTTGCTGTCATCTTCCAGCCCCTCCGAGGCTCCGTCTTCGTCCTGTAGACAGAGCTTAGGTCTGCGTCTACCTAGACTGGTCTTTAGTGGGTACCAGGGTCACTGGATTTTTCCTGTTCTCTCTCTGACTTCTATTTCCCTTCCTCTGTTATTCTCTCCTTGTGTTCTGGCATTCACAGAGACAGGTTCAAATCCTAGTGTTACTGGTCATGCCTTGGAGGCCTGGAGCGAGGGACATGCCCAAACCCCTGCTCTTCTGGGGGAGGATTCTACAGGTCAATATTTACAAAGTGATTCACGTGGAACATTCCACAGAGAACATGCTTGATGTATGCTAGCTAGTGTTACTGTCAATCACTTCTCATTCTACTGACTGCCCATCTCGCCTCTCCTGTGTTCTGAGCCCCTGCACCCCAGAGCACTGTAAGTGCTGCGGAGAGGGTGAGGGGAATCTTGCTTGTGTTAACTGAGGGTAGAGTCCATGATAGTTACTGAGAGAAACAATGCTGGTTTCTACTCTCTCCTTCTCGGCTCAGCCCCCAGAGCCAGGTGAGGAAGAAAGGTTTGCTGCTATGGTCCTTTAGAGAGAGGCGTGTGACAGAGATTCCCTCCTGGCCAAACACTAGCCAGGCTCCTCCAACTAGATATGTCCAAGTGCTTAGATTTAGCAAGAACCTTTTTAGGTCAGTTTATCCAGAATCAACTGCCAGTTGATAATCAATCATTCTAAGTAAACCCCTCATCCTCCCTCCCCTACAACACCAGATCAATATCCAGACTGTTATTCTGAATTCCAGACTCTTCAGTGTGGTCAGAATCACTCCCATCCATTGAGAGCCATCAGCGCTAGGCACAATTCTCCACTGTTTCTGCGACTGGACTTGAGACCAGTGTCCTCCCCAATGTTGCAGAAGTCCTGAGGACTCTGAAGAGCCTTCATTGTTTCTTCTACACTGACAGAGCAGTTGCAGCCTGCCAGGGAAGGTCGTGGTCGCCATCCGAGTCTAGGTATGAGTGACAAGAGACGTTGTTAAAACACTTTGTTTTACCATAAGGGAAAAGACAATCATTCCTTTTCTTGATCCCAGGAGGCAGCCAAACCCTTAAGGCTTCCAACAAGGCCTGCCAAGTTCACCTCTATAGGAACAGGTTGGTAGTGTAGGTTTGTGAAGTGTCTCTGGTTCTAGTCGGCAGCAGAGAAGACTTGGGAACACCTGTTCTGTGGTGCTGTGGGAACTCCTCCAGCCAATAGCCTTTAAGATACCAGCCCACTTTTGGGCGTGGTCTCATGTACTATAAATGAAGCGGGGGGGGGGGGGGGGGGGACCTGCATGGGGTGGGGGTGGGGGTGGGTTGGGGGGGTACTTGGCTGCTGGATTTGATTCCAGTTTCCCGCTCATGCAGACGACTGCAGCTCACTACCAATTCTGTGAATCTACTCCTAAATAAATAAACCTTTATTATACTCCATTCTGGGCTAGTGTGGAATTATTTTATTATAAATTGCAACACTGTGAAGCAACATTAGCAACCTACTCATGGGCCTTTGGGAATGTGAACCTGGGATGGTCAGAGCATTGGATTAAATATGTGTGTGTGAGAGTGTGTGTGAGTGTGTATGTGTGAATGTGTGTGTGAGTGTGTATGTATGTGTGTATATGTGTGTGAGAGTGTGTATGTGTGTGTGAGTGTGTATGTGTGTGTGAGAGTGTGTATGTGTGTGTGAGTGTGTATGTACATGTGTGAGTGTGTATGTGTGTGTGAGAGTGTGTATGTGTGTGTGTGAGTGTGTATGTGTGTGTGAGTGTGTATGTATGTGTGTGTGAGAGTGTGTATGTGTGTGTGTGTTTGTATGTGTGTGAGTGTGTATGTGTGTGTGAGTGTGTATGTGTGTATGTGTGTGTGTGTGTATGTATGTGTGTGTATGTGTGTGTGTATGTATGTATGTGTGTGTATGTGTGTGTGTATGTATGTATGTGTGTGTGTGTGTGAGTATGTATGTGTGTGAATATGTGCTGTGTGCCTGCATAGTCTCCGTGTTGTTAAGTTTCAAACCCTAAGCAAAGGATTGAGGTGCCTGTTTAACATATCAGAGTGGACCTGACCTTCAGGTTTTCCCCAGCCCTCTACCCTGAACTCTGCAGCCTAGCGGCTGCGCTGCCCTCCCCCAGAGGCATTTTGGTTACCTGTCCCTTTTGTACTTTTGGCCTCCAGCTGCTGCCCCAGTTCCCTCAGTTCCCCGGTTCCTTCTCCTCTCCCCACACAGCCTGGTTGTGTCCACTCTGAACTCCTCCAGACTGCTCCACCTCTGCCTGTGCTTTCCATTTCATCCACAATGAACTTTCTCCTCCACCAGACCTGGAAGCAGCCATGTCCTCTCCTTCCCTTTTTGTCTCTTTTTTCATTTAGACCCACAGAGTCACCAGTCCTGTCTGATATCTGAAACCCTAGACTACTTGGCTCTGATCTTAGCAGTGGTCTAGTCAGGAAAGGGATGGTACAAGTCGTCTTTACGAGGGCCACTGTCACAGGCCCTTCCTCAAGGTCTCTGAATTAAATGGGCCCAAGAGCATCTGCTTTGAATCCAAAAGGGTATATACAGGGGAAACCACTGTGCTGGTCAGTTTCAATCACTTTGATATGAGCTAGAGTCACCTGGGAAGAGGGACCCTCAATTCCTGGGAAGAGGCACTGCCTCCATCAGATTGGCCTGTGGGTGGGTCTGTGGGGCATCTTCTTGATTAGTGATTGGTGTGAGAAGTCCCAGACCCGTGTGGGTGGTGCTGTTCCTGGGCAGGTGATCCTGGGTTATATAAGAAAGCAGCCTAAACAAGCTATGGGGAGCAAGCCGGTACACAGAGTTCCTCCATCCTCTATTCCAGTTCCTGCCTCCAGCTTCCTGCTTTGAGCCCCCGCCCTACTTCCCTGGGTGACAGCTGTGACCATGAGCTGCAACAGACCCTTCCTTCCTTCCTTCCTTCCTTCCTCAGGTTGATCTTGATCTTGATGTTTTATCGCAGTGACAGAAGGCTCACTGATCTCTACCTAAAGCAGCTCAGGCTAAATCATATTTAATTAGTATAGAAAGGGAGAAGGGAAGTAGAAGAGGGAAGGGTAGGGGAGAAGGTGGAGAGGGGCGGAAAATGTCCCCGGCATCTCTGTTTGTCAGAACACGTGTGTGCTTAGTGCCTCCAGATGGGACCTGGTCCGCAAGCCTGAGGACTCTGAAGACGAAGTCAAAGCCACCACATAACGATTGTCTTCCTCCTTTCAAGCCTTTGCCCTTGGCGTGCATTCTAGGCTTTTGGCCACTATGCTGCTTTCTCCCACGAAGACAGAATTTAGGAAACCATACAGCCTGGCTTCTTTGTACAGATGCATCGCCAGCTTGTGCTGTCCAACCCACTGGGTTTTATTGTTCCCATTTGGTTTAATACGTCCTCTTCCTCTGACTCCAGGTCCTTAAAATAGAATTTAATGATGTTTTTGCAGCACCCTTTTTCCTTGCTTGCATTTAGGACTTGGAAGCAGAGGACATTTTATTATGAGTTTTTTTTTCTTTTAAATTTTGTTTTATGTGTATGAGTGTTTGCTTGCATGTATGCATGTGTTCCATGTGTATACAGTTCCTGCAGAGTCTGGAAAGGGACTTCAGAATCCCCTGGAACTGGAATTACAGACGATTATGAACTGCCCTGTGGGCAGTGGGAACCAAACCCAGGTCCTCAGAAGTGCAGCCCGTTCTCCTGATTTCCAAGCCTTCACTCCAGCCCCTATTAGGAGCTTGTTATCCTGAAGTTCCTTTGCACTGTTAGAACCTTCTGGGATGGAAACAATGCCACCGTGGCGTTTGTCAGCAGTGTATACTAAGCACACAGTTCTCAAAAAGGGCTGTTTATATGTAAAATAAATGAGGTCCAGAACACTGCATCCTGTCCATGGCGCAGGGGAGCATTCTCCCGAGGAGTCTTGTTTCCAGAGGGCTGAGCGGATGGGTCTTGAATGATGGTCCAGCTGTTTACATCCGAGGCCTTGGAAAGGTTTCTTGGAAGTGAGTTTGAGGGCGGTTGCTCTCCGTGGTCTGTGCTATTCTTCTCACATGGAGTGGTTCCATCAAGGCGGAGAACGCCATGCTTTCATGAATTTTGGGTTTCAAAGATGTCGGCTGATGCCTTTTAGTGATGTGCGCCACCAGGATGCTAATGTTGTGTTGTGCCGTGTGCCCTCTGCCCCTTCCCACTTAGCCTTCCTTCCCTACACTCTCTTGAGTTTTCAGCTTCATTATAGCTCACTGGCATCAGATAGTGTTAGCCAGTCTGATGGAAAACTCCACTTTTCCCCAGTGTGAGCTGGTTAGCTATTAATTAGGCTCTCCAGATGTGTTAGTGTCAGATCACGTTAGGATTCGGGAGGGGCCGCCTCTCCACCTCTGCGCTGTAGTGCACAACTGCTCCTCTCTCCTTCCTGATGCATGCTGTAAGGTACTTCTTTGCAGTCCAAGCATTGGGCAGGCTGCTGAGTATGGACTGTCCTGTGGCTCAGAAGGTGACTCTGAGGACACCAGGCTGGACATGGCTGCCATGTGTCTCATCACGATGACCCCAGGGCTTCTGAGAGAACGCAGGAGTGAGGAATAAAAGATTTCTGCTTGGAAATTTCTCTACTGACAATAGAGTCCTGGGGCTGGAGATGTAGAGTCCGTAATCACTGTGTGTGGTTTCCTCGGCTAGGTTTCTAGCTTTGCATAAAGCGGCATGGTGGCCCATGCCTGCGACCCCAGTACGGTAGAGGCAGAGAAAGGATCAAACGTTGAAGATTATCTTTAGCTAAAAATAGTTCAAGGCCACTCTAAGCTATATGAGACCTATCTAAAAAAGTAAAATGATAAAATAAAGGATTTCTCTACTTTGTTTTCTGTTTTAGAAAGTGTGCATGCGTGTGGGCGTGTGTGTGTGTGTGTGTGTGTAGAAAAAAGAGAGGAAGAGGAATAGGAATTTACTCTTTTTCTTTCCCATGAATATCGATCAGATCTTTTAAAAACTGTTTAAAGAAATTGGTTTCCAGCTTTATGTTTGGTTTTACTGAGCAGTCTTGGTGAGGTGGATTGCCCAGTTGCTGTGCTTGCAGGTCTGGGGAATTCCACCTTTTCTACAGCTCCAGGGGCAGCCAGACAGTCAGTACAGGTCCTTCTCCTGCCCATTGGTGGTGGGGTGGGTGGGTGGGGCTGAAGTGCTTTCTTTTCCACACAAATCTACTTGAAGCAGTCCTTGGTTTAAAGAACAGGTTTCTGCTGAGACTGCTGGTCTCCCCCTTCTGTGATGGAGCAGGCTGAGGGGGTGGGCAGGCTGGCTCCTGGACCCGGAGGACACAGTCCTTGCTCCATTGGGTTCCAATCCGAGAAGGGAGATTTTAGCTCCTCCATAAGGACATCCTGACACTGACCTTGCTTGGGACAGTGAGAGACAGAGAAATGTGGCAAGTGCAATGAGGCCAAGGGAGGGGGAGAGATTTGACCCAGATGGATCTTTACAATAAGGGTTTCTTTGGTGAATACTTGTCCATTTGAACTCAAGCTTCCAGAGAAACAAAAGAGGAGGATAAAAAAGAGGAAGAAGAGGAGGAGGAGGAAGAAGAAGAAGAAGAGGAAGAGGAGGAGGAGGAGGAAGAAGAGCCACATTATCTTATTCAGGGTTACTATTGCTGCGATGAAACACCATAACCAAAAAGCATGTTAGGGAGGAAAGGTTTATTTGGCTTACACTTCCACATTGCTTTTCATCATTGAAGGAATTCAGGACAGTAACTCAAGCAGGACACAAACCTGGAGGCAGGAGCAGATGCAGAGGCCATGGAGGAGTGCTGCTTCCTTGCTTGTTTTCCCCGACTTGCTCATATTACTTTCTTATAGAACCCAGGATAACCAGCCCAGGATGGCACCACCCACAATGGCTGGACTCTCCCCCATTGATCACTACTTGAGAAAAAACCTTACAGCTGGATCTCATGGAGGCATTTCCTTAAGTGAAGCTCCTTCCTCTCTGATGACTCTAGCTTGTGTCGAGTTGACACAAAACACATCTACAATGAGGATTCTTCTATAAAGCTGATTGACCAATTAGAATTTGGAGACTATGGAGAACTGGATTGTTAGATACAGAGCCAGACCCCCTTGGTCTACCTGCAGCTCCCTTAGTAACTGTTCATTGCCCATGTTGTCTGACCTCACATCACATAAACCCTTGGGGGATGTGTGAACATATGAGACGCCAACTAGCTCCCACAAATTCAAAAGCTAAGGATGTCGTTGGGTAGCAGATCAAACCTACGGCAGAGATTTCTCAACTTGCTATAACCTGCCTTTCTGAGGTTTCCACTAATGTATTTGAAAGGTATCTTGAGTTATGACTTTCTTTGTTCTGTTACTATAAAAACTTCATGAGCCCAGGTATAGCGTACCGTGATCTTGGCTCAGTTTCAACACTATAGTGCCGACCTGCAACCAAGAAAGACAGGCCCACTCTTGTTTTAGCATAAACATTGATGGATCATTTCTTTTTCCTCTTCCTGTCTAGAAGCCATTCTGGAGGGGCCTCACATTGATTAACCACTCCAAGAATCATCAACATGTTTAAAAGCAGACCTTGGGTTCACACTCTTAAATCCAGTCTTGGAATAAAACAACAACAACAACAGCAGCAGCAGCAACAACCAAGCAAACCCCAACAACAAAAAACAAACAGACAAAAAAGCCAAACCAAATAAACAAACAAGTCACAAAAGAAAACCAAGGAGGAACCCAGTGAACAAGCTGCTGCTCAGGTATTCCCATCAGGAAAGTCTCACGGACTGTTCTTTTAAACTCTAAGAAAGCTGTCTTAGGGCTTCTAGAACAACGGTAATACCAACAACCCTTTATGAAGTTGTTACTACCCTAGAACATGGTGTTTGGAGCAATGGGAGTTTTCCTGGGCGGTGGCCACTCATAATTGGCTCTAGAGTACGCCATCTCTGTTTCCTCTGAGGTGAGAACCATATCTTGTGTGTTTGTGTCAATAGTCATGTGTTAGCTTTTGCTAAGACGATTCACCACAGGTAGGGGCCAATGAGATGGCTCAGAGGATGAGGACACTTGCCACCAAGCCTGTCACCTGAGTTTGATCCCTGGGACCCACATGGTGAAGAAAAAGAGCTGACTCCACACCCACTCCCCACACTCAAATAGACAAAATAGTTTTGTTTTGTTTTGTTGTTGTTTTAGATGGTATAGGGGAAAGGAGAGTTGATAATTTTCATGGCATCAACCTCCTGCAGGAAGGACTATGACTGTAAACACCTTTGCAAGTCATTGAAGCCACTGTCCTGTTGATATTTGGGGGATAACAAAAAGCAAAGCCATTTGGGTAACTGCTGAGGGCACCAAGCTGCCTGCTTGCCTGCATTACTGGGGCAACATTATCCTTTCACCAAGTTTCAGCAGGTCCCAGGCTCTACGCCAGCACGAGCAAACACCCTACCTCCGCAGGATGCAGGAGGCCCTGTTCAAGCTGCTGTCTGCCTGCTGACCTATTTCACCCCACAAATGCCCTATGTGGAAGATAGTCCTTTCCAAAGTGGGGAGCACAGGCAGCCAGAGGCCGGAAACTGGACTAGCAACAATGACTCAGGTGGCAGAGCTGGCTTGGCACAACCTGGGTGACAGCTCCTACTGTCTGGCTGCCTTTCTGGGCAGACACTGGCACAGTCCTCAGTGTGAGGGTCACATAAAACTCTGTTTTCAAAACATACAGCAATTCTGCACCACAAAAGATGCAGGGTAGTTGGACACTAATCACTCTTTACATTCATGCAGTGATCTTGCCTCTCAGAATGTGCTCACTGATCCATGCTACACCCTGAATGTTTATTGTGGGCCCAGCCCTATGCTAGACCTGGCAGTACCTTGATGTCCTGGCTAGTTTCATGTCAATTTGACACAAGTTAGAGTCATCTAAAAGGAGGGAGCCTCAAATGAAAAAAAATGCCTCCATAAGATCTGGCTGTAGAGCATTTTCTTAATCAGTGATTGATGGGGGCTCAGACCATTGTGGGTGAGGCCATCCCTGGGCTGGTGGCTCTGGGTTCTGTAAGAATGGGATAAGAAAGGGGATTGAACAAAGCAGGAAGCAGTTCCCCTCCATAACCTCTGCATCAGCTCCTGCCTCCAGGTTCCTGCTCTGTTTGAGTTTCTGTCCTGACTTCCTTCTGTGAGGAACAGTGATGTGGAAGTAAAAACCAAACATGCCCTTCCCTCCCCAAGCTTTGGTCGTGGTGTTTGATCACAGCAATGGTAACCCTGACTAAGACACTTGCTATTCATATAGTGATGTAGAATGTCCTTCTGTATATCTGATGCTCTTATTGGTTAATGAATAAAGCTGCTTTGGCCTATGGCAGGGCAGAATATAGCCAGGCTGGAAGAAATATAAAGAATAGACAGAGTCAAGGAGACACCATGTAACCGCCAAAGGAGAAAGATGCCAGCTGCCAGCCAGAATATTACCCATAGGCTTCACGGTCATACACAGATTAATAGAAATGGGTTAATTTAAGATGTACGAGTTATCTAGAAGTATGCCTGAGCTATTGACCAAACAGTGTTGTACTTAGTATGGTTTCTGTGTTATTATTTGGGTATGGGTGTCCGGGAAACAAACGAGCAGTCTCCTCCTACAAAATATGTAGAAATATGAAGCGGCGGGCTGCGTTCCCGCCACCCAGCTAGCTTTATACCTGAAATAATTACACGGAAACTGTATTCTTTTAAACACTGCTTGGCCCATTAGTTTCAGCCTCTTCTTGGCTAACTCCCACATCTTGATTAACCCATTTCTATTGATGAATGTAGCACCACGAGGTGGTGTTTTTCTGGGAAGATTCTAGCCTACATCCGTCTCGGAGAGGAGAGCCATGGCGTCTGCTTGAATCTGCGTCTTTCTCCCAGCATTCTGTTCTGTCTACTCCACCTATCTAAGCTGCTGTCCTATCAAAGGCCAAGCAGTTTCTTTATTAACCAATGAGAGTAACAAATAGACAGATGACCCTCCTCCATCAAATATAGGCACATGGATAATGCAGGGCTTACTCACAACAGACCACGTTCTCTGTCTCAGTACCAGGCACTTGGAAGCTGCTTTGGATAAAAAGCACGGAGTCCTCATTTGGACCCACAAGATCACTAGAAGCAGGATGCAAGCATGGCCTCACTGCCTGTATTATATGTGTGTCTGCTTTACCTGACTCCTGCTTGACTCTGCACAGGCATGCTGGTCACAAGACGGGTCTGTTTCCTTAACTAATGATCTTGTCCTCCTTGAAGGCTGAAGACACAGAGTTAAATTGTCTCCCTAAACCTGCAGTCACCCTGGGGTCCAGGAGCAGCAAGGCCTCACAGGCAGGCAGAAGGACAACTTATGATGGCTCTGGTGCAATCCCGAGCAAACATCTTGTAGGATCAGGTTGGTCTCTACTGCTATGGGCAATGGCTAATAGATCAGCGTTTTTGGAGGCAGCCCAGGCTGGCCTTGAACTCACTCTGAACTTGGGGACTTTGACTCCTGCTCCTAAGTTCTGAAATTGCAGGCATGTGCCAAGATGCTGGACTGGTCATCAGTTTCTTATCTAATCACTTTCCTGAGCTGGAGCTGAGGCAACCACGTGAGGTGCCATGCCTCCAGGAAGGCTTAATTGGACACACTTTTTGCTCCCGTCCTAATTCTTCTATTTAAACACATCCATGTGTACAGCACACACAGGAAAATGGAAAAAGGAAAGAAAAGAAAAAAAGAGGTCAAGAGTTTTGGGGCCTTACCAGAGTAGCTGTGACATAGAAGCTGCACTGTGGTCCCTCAGCCAAACTCCCCTAGGTCCCTTTCATTTGTGTCTAGCAGTCTTTTATTCTTGAGTCTCAATTAGCCCATACTGTGTTTCTGATATGTTCTTGATTTTAGGTCCAGAAACCATCCATCCATCATGCACCCATGCAGTCATGCATGCATGCATCCATCCATCCATCCATGCATCCGTCCATCCATCCATCCATGCATCCATCCATCCATCCATCCATGCATCCATCCATCCATCCATCCATCCATCCATCCATCCATGTATCCATCCATCCATGCATCCGTCCATCCATCCATCCATCCATCCATCCATGCATCCATGCATCCATCCATCCATCTATTCCATCCATCCATCCATCCATCCATCCATCCATCCATCCATCCATCCATGTATCCATCCATCCATCCATGCATGCATGCATGCATGCATGCATCCATCCATCCATGCATCCATGCATCCATCCATCCATGCATCCGTCCGTCCATCCATCCATCCATCCATCCATCCATCCATCCATCCATCCATCCCAGAGCATCTTCAGCCGCTCATTAAACAGCCTTCTGGTTGTTGAGTCCTCCATGGCAGTAGACACTGCACAGGCTACAGGGCACACAGAGGAAGCCAACACCTCCAGATATGGGCAGCTCCTGAAGCACCACATAAATTTGATGCTGTGTTCTTTACACGGGTTAAAGGTTGAAAATTGAACAAGTGTCACCTTTAGAGGGACCATCCTTGCAGAGTCCACTCTTATGTAGGGTAGCAGAATACTAGAATACTAGATCAGGAAGGGAACTTATGAGGTTGCCCAGAAGTTCCATGGGAGAAACCTGATGGTCTTCAGTGAGAACGTTCTCCTTAACTGTTTCAGATGCTGCACAGGGGCTGATGTATGGTCTTAATCTCGCTAGCACGGATAGCTTCTAAGCAGTTCTCCAGCCGACCCTACCACTTTAGATGTAGACAGAGTGATCAAAACTTCAGCTCTTAAAATTAAATTCTCCTCCTCCTCTTCCCCCTCTTCCTCTCTTCCTCCTCCTCCTTTTTCTCCTTCTTCTTCTACAGGGTCTCTCTATTATATAGCTCTTCCTATCCTGGAACTCTATGTAGGTCAGGATAGCCTGAAACTCACAGAAATCTACCTGCCTCTGCTGGGATTGAAGGTGTGTGCCACCACACTGGGCCTAAATTAAATTCTTGACCCAAAGAAACAGATAGGGGAGGAGCAGTTTGAAACCTTTTCTACTCTCCCCTTCTATTCTTTTGTCTCTTCCATTCCTTCTTTCTTTCCTCCTCCTCCTCATCCCTTCTTTCTCCCTCATCTCCATTTCTATTCTTGTCTAGAGAGCAGAGGCTTCTGTGGCTTTGCTCATTGAAGCCTTGTTAAGAAAGTCCATATTACTTACATCACAAGGTCCTGTGCTCAACTATGTTCATAACAGCATTATTTGTAATAACCAGAACCTGGAAGCCACCTAGATGTCCCTTAACTGAAGAACAGATAAAGAAAAGTGGTACATTTACACACTACTCAGTGGTAAAATCAATGACATCTTTAAATTTGCAGGTAAATGAACAGAACTAGAAAGGACCATCCTAAGTAAGGTAACCCAGACCCAGAAAGACAAATATAGTATGTACTTACTCATCAGTGGATACTAGACATAACGCAAAGGATAACCAGCTTACAGTCCACAACCCCAGAAAAGCTAGAACCTTATTCCTGAAACAGACAGAAGCAGATGCAGCGATCCACAACTAACCCCTGGGCCGAGCTCCCGCAGTACAAACAGAGTGGAGGAGGAGTGATAATACAAACAAAGGGTTCAAGACCATGATGGGGAAACCCACAGAATCACTGACCCGAGCTACTGGGACATCACTGACTCTGGCCTGACAAATGGGGAAACTGCATAGGACCAAACTGCATAGGACCTGAATACAGGCGACAGTGGTGTGGCTTGGGCAGTATATGGGGCCACTGGTGGTGGGGTCAGGATCTAACTCTAATGCATGAACTGTGGAGCCCGTTCTCTATGGAGACATACCTTGCTCAGCCTATGCACGGGAGGGAAGGCAGTGGTCCTGCCTCAACGAAGTGATGGGACAGACTTAGTAGATTTCCCAGGGGAGGCCTTACCTCTCTGAGGAGTGAATGGGGGGTGGGGAAGCTGGAGGAGAGGAGGGAGGGGAAATTGGGATTGATATGTAAAATATAAATAAATTAATTAATTAGAGAAAAAGAAAGTCCGTCTTAGATCAGAAGTAAATGGGGAATTTGCCGGCTTTTGCTTGAGGATCATGTAGGCGTGGCTGGCTCTGGCTGCTAGCATATGGAGCAGTCTTAGAGACAGAAATAGTTTCTGATGACTCCTTTATTATAGAAGACCATTCAGTTACCCATTGCTCTGTGGACTGCAGTACGGAGCCTGACCCTGGGCTAGTTATGCGGGCTGAGTGGTTAGTGCAGGACAATCATTCAAACTTGCCAAGGGCATTTTCATGTGAACTTTGTCAGCAATTTCTTGATAAGAATCTCATAAAGCAAGATCTTCCCACTGCCCCGCCCCATATGCATGTCCACGTAGACTTGGCCTTCCCTCCGTGTGGCTTCTCTGGTGGTAGATTCCACCAGGCAAGGAGAGAAACTGTTTTTAAGGCTTGCATCGGCACGGAACTTTCACAGCTTTTGTACTTTTCGTTATTCCCTAAACGGTGCGGTGGAACTGTTGATTTATTGTTTGTAAATAGTTTGGCGTTACAGGCTGTCTAGAGTTGACTTAGTGTAGATGGCAGGATGTGAGAAGGTCATACGAAAACACTAGACCGACCATGTTACTTAAGGATTTGAGTGTAATGGGGTTTTAATATTTTCATAGGGTCCTGGAACCAGTTCTTCATGGATACCAAGAGATGCTTGTGTAATCTCTATGTACATATGTATAAGAATGTATCTTTTATTTGAAGCAAGGCCTCTTATAGCTCATATGGTCCTCAAAGCTACTGTGTAGCCAAAGATGACCTTGAATTCCTGATCCTCTACCTATACCATCCAAGGACTGGGTTAGAGGCATGAGCACAATGCCCAGCTCTATGTGTCTGTCTGTCTGTCTGCCTGCCTGTCTCTGTATGTATGTATGTATGTATGTATGTATGTATGTATGTATCTATCTATCTGTCTATCTATCTATCATCTGTCTGTCTGTCTGTCTGTCTGTCTGTCTGTCTACCTACCTACCTTCCTATCTGTGCTGGCCAGTCTTATGTCAACTTGACACACAAGCTAGTTATCTGAAAGGAGGGACCCTCAATTGAGAAAATGCCTCCATAAGATCGAGCTGTAGGTAAGTCTATAGAGCATTTTCTTAATTAGTGTTTGATAGGAGGGGGCCCAGTCCATTATGGGTGGGGCCATCCCTGGGCTGGTGGCCCTTGGTTCTGTAAGAAAGCAAGCTGAGCAAGCCATGAGAGCAAACCAGTAAACAGCACCCTCCATGGCCTCTGCATCAGCTCCTGCCTCCAGGTTCCTGCCCTGTTTGAGTTCTCAATGCTGAGATGATGAACTGTTAAATGGAACTGTGAGTAAAATAAACCCTTTCCTTCCCAAATGCTTTGGTCATGGTGTTTCATCACACCAATAGAAACCCTATCTATTTGTCTTCCTGTCTTTCTTCTTTATTTCTTTCCTTTCTTCCTTTCTTTTTATCTATCTATCTATCTATCTATCTATCTATCTATCTATCTATCTATTATCTATCTATCTATCTATCTATCTATCTATCTATCTATCACCCATCGGCTATCACTTGCTTTCCCCTTTAGGAACTATAATGCTTTAAAAGAAACAATAATTCACAGGAATTCACACCATAGCTAGGTGAGGCTTTGTGATCCACAAGATGGTTGATTTCTTCCCAGGGACTTCTTACGGATGCGGGAGCCTCCTGCCAGTGTTCTGGTATGAAGCACTTCTAGGATTGCTGTGCCATCCTTGATGCCGGCCCAAGGTTCAGATGTGAGAGGAAATGAATCATCATCCCTGTTTTACTAACTTGATTAATAGGATTAAGAAGCTCATATATGTTTCTAGTAAGGACTGGGTCATAAGACCAGATGATCTTAGTCTGTTCAGGTAGCTATAGCAGCATCCTTAGACTGGATAGTGTATATGGGACAGGTATGAATTGCTCATATTTCTCGAGACTGAGGAATCCAAGGTGATTATGTTGTCTAGTTTTTGTTTGTTGGCTGGTAAGGGATTGCTTTTTGCTCAGCAAATGACAGCTTATTACTTCCCCCCAAACACGGCAGAAAGGGACAGGGAGCTTGTTTAAGACTTTTTATGAAGGTGAAGATCTCATTCATGAGTGCAGGAACTCTTGTGACAGTCGTTGTCCATAGAGTTCTCTTTCTTCATACTATCACACTGAGTACTAGGTTCCAAGTTTGCCTTTTGGGGGAACACAAAAGTTCAGGCTATAGCAATAGTGTCCCTCAGCTGCTGAGTCAAGTTCATCAGTGGAATGGAATTCTGTCTAGCAATGAGCAGAATGAGTTATTGTGCCTGGGAAAATGGGAGTGAAACTCTCACTTTTCTGAGTGGAAGAGGCCAGCTGAAAACTGTAATATGGCGTGATGGCTAATTTTTACCGTCAGCCTCATGAGGGTTAGGATAACCTGGAATGTAAACGTCTGGGCATGTCTGTGAGAGCATCTCCAGAGATGCTGAACTGAGGTGGGGAGACCCACACTGAATGTGGGGGGGCATCACATGATTTAGTCCCAGAAAGTGAGTGATCAACATTCGTCTCTTGCTGACTGCAGATGCTGCCACCATTTCCTTGCTGCGATGAACTCTACCTTCAGATTGGGAGGCAAGATAAACTGTTCCCTTTTTACATCTTCAGTGTTTTGTGGTGGGTAAAGAAGTAGAGCAACCATGTATGTGATCCAGCTATTCTGTTCCTGTGGACACACCCAAAGGACTTCGGGCCCTCTGTATCCCTAGGGATGCTTGGCCATTCATGTTTATCATTTCTTTGGTCATGGTAGTGAAGAAATGGAACCAGCCTAGATGTCCATCAGCAAATTAATTCAATTGTAGTCTACATGATCTATACAATGTGAAAACATTTGCCATAAAGAAAAATAAATTTATGAAATTATAAGAAAGTGGATGGATCTTGAAAATATTATTTTAAGTGAGGTGACTCAGATTTAAAAAGACAAGTCACATGTACTCTCCCAAATGCAAACCTTAGTTTTGAGAATGAGTGTGTGTGCGTGAGTGTGTGTGTATGTTTGTGTGCATGTAAGTATGTAGTGAGGAGCAGCGGGCCGCTTCCTGCCACCCAGCTCCTGGCTGCCTGGCTAGCTTATGCCCCGAAATAACAACACACAAACTGTATTCATTTAAACACTGCTTGGCCCATTAGCTCTAGTCTCTTACTGGCTAACTCTCATATCTTGCTTTAACCCATATCTAATAATCTGTGTAGCACCACAAGGTGGTGTCTTACCAGGAAGATTCTAGTGTACGTCCATCTTGTGCCGGAGCTTCATCGCATCTGCCTCAGAGAGGAGAGGCATGGCGATTGCCTCACTTCCTCCCAGCATTCTGTTCTGTCTACTCCACCCACCTAAGGGCTGGCCTATCAAATGGGCCAAAGAAGTTTATTAACCAATGAAAGTAACTCCTCCATCATAAGTGTGTATGTGTGCATGTGTGTATGAGTGTGTGTGTGTGTGATAGAATCAGAGAGTTGGGTAATAAAGCATCTGTGACATAAAAATGGATAAGAGGATGTGATGGGTGGAAGAACAAGGGGTGGCAGGAGGTTAAAGAAGAAAAGGCAGAAGGGTCAACAGAAAGAAATTATGTTTTAAAATTCCACCATGACACCTAATACTTTATATGCTAAATTAAAATAAAAAATGGCATTTACTTACAAATTTTTTAAAAGTTAATGATGTATCCTAACTTGAGTTCTGGAAATTGCACTTGGGTCCTCTGGAAGAGCAACAAATGCTCTTGACCATTGCACCATCCCTTCAGCCCACCTTCTTATGACGGAATAGATAGAGAGAGCTGGTACAAACCTGATTTAGTGGTGTAGAGAAATATTATAATCATTGGACCATAATTGTGAAAATCCAGGATTCTAAAAATCAACAGTTCGTTTTAAACAGATGTTTGCTATGTTGTCCAGGCTAGCCTTGAACTCATGGAGATCCTCCTGCCTCAACAACCCTTGTAATACTGAAATTAAGGTGTATTCCACCATGCCCAGCTAAAATCTATATATTTTAGATGGAATGTTCAAATCCACCATTTTAGCCGGTAAATATGAGCAAATTTGAATAGTGGGAAGTCATCTGCCCTTTGCCTGCAGTGGGAAAAGGACACAGCATCATGGTTTTGTGACCATCGGCACAGCACACCAAAGGACCAATCTTCCTATGTCTGTGTACGTGACTGCAGAAACCAGAGAATTATCACCATAGCTGAGGATGACCTTGAGCTCCCAGTCTCCCACACTGTACTTCCCAAGTGTTGGAATGCATGAACCACCGGGTTTGGTTTATGCATCACTGGGGATTGAACCCAGGCTTCACTCCTTCTAGACATGAACCTTCCCAACTGAGCTACATCTCCAGAATAGACACCTTACTAAGAAAGAATCCCTTTGACATACGGTCAGGCTGTGTTAGTACATAAGCCATGAAAGTACAACCAGCCCGAGAGAGTATATTTGAGCTAAGGATGGACTAGTCAGAGGGGATCACTAATCTTTCTGCCTGGGAAGACAGGGAGAAAGGACCACTAATCGGCTGTCAGCATCCAGTATGACATCACCCTCCCGGAAGATTTCTTCATTCCCTGCACTTCTTTCCCTCCCACATCCATTCTAGCTTTGGGGTGATCCACTGGTGATTTGCTAAGATGGTGTGGTTTCAAGTTCCAGAAACCAAATCTGCAAGTATTGTGAACGGAAAGGGGATTTACTGGAAGGAAGCCCCGTGGTTTCAGGGCGTGACTCTGAAAAGGGCGGGGCCATTGGCAATCGTAGACCCTTTCTTCAGCATGAAGTCCTTAGTGCCACTAGGGTGTTGCACAAGGCCAGCTTCCTGTGCAGCGTGCTTGGGTCACTCGTGTGCCTATGTGCTGGCGGTCAAGGCAGGGGGCACAGTGGTGGGGAGGATGAAGGAGACAGCGAGTACTAGGCTTTACTCTTTCTCCGGGACCCTTGGCGTGCTCTTGCTGACAGCTTGGCTCTCCTTTTATTTAGCCAACTTTCAAATCACCCTGCCTCTTCTGGCTTTGAATGCCCCACTCAGTATCCCTTGTCTTTGCCTGTGGACACCCAGTTCACAGGGATGTGCCCCCTTCCTCCTTGAGTACCTCCTGTCTATACCTGTGGACGCCCACTTCACAGGGATGAGCCCCTCCCGCCTTGAGTACCCTTGTCTATACCTGTGGACGCCCACTTCACAGGGATGTGCCCCCTTCCTCCTTGAGTACCCCTTGTCTATACCTGTGGACGCCCACTTCACAGGGATGTGCCCCCTTCCTCCTTGAGTACCCCTTGTCTATACCTGTGGACACCCACTTCACAAGGATGAGTCCCTCCCGCCTTGAGTACCCCTTGTCTATACCTGTGGACGCCCACTTCACAGGGATGTGCCCCCTTCCTCCTTGAGTACCCCATGTCTATACCTGTGGACACCCACTTCACAGGGTCAGCTTTTCCTTCATTGCTTCTGCTTTGGCCACAGAGTGCATCTCCTCCGGTGTGACTGAGGATATGAGGGAGGTCAAATGCCCCACTACTCAGGGAACTGCCAAGCTTGAGGGAACTGCCAAACTGGTTCTGGCTGGAACCTTTGTTTTGAACCTGAAGAAGGATAGGAGGAAAGGCCTCCTGGGTAGCTAAGCCTTCCAGAGGCGCAGGTCGGGCGCAGGCAGCTAGTAGGTCAAGACAGTGGAGTAACCAGAGATTGTTATGGGGGCTGAGCAGTTCTCCAGTCCCCAGGGGTTTCTCTGTCTTCCTGGGCAATGGGGCTCCCCTAAAATTGTCAGTGGGTGAGAAGTGGGCAGGACCATGTGGCCCAGCTGCAGGCAGATGTTGGTGTCTCTGTGGCTCCCCTTGCCCGATCTGTACTTGAAACAAACCCCAGCGTTTCCCAGCCATGCTGTCTGTCCTGAGGGGCTTCTTCTCATACCCTTCCTGACTCTGGCTCCTTGGAAAATATCCAGAATACTGTTATTGTTTATTTACTTACTTATTTATCCAAGATGGGCTTTCTTCTCTGTTGTCCAGGACTGGCCTTGACTCTCTCAGCTCAAGTGATCCTCCTGCCTCATCTTCCCAAGTAGCTGAAACTACAGACATAGAGATGCATTAGACCAAGTTGATTTTAGAGCGTTCTCTTCCCTCCCTCCCTTAACATAATTTGCAATCACTGTAGAAAGTCTGAGTACGAAGGAACCCCAGCTAAGTCGTTCAACGTCACACTTAGATACCACGGTCAGGTGCTGTTGTCTCTCACTACCTAATGATTCTGCAACCTCTTTCCAGCCACTGTGACTGCACCTAATGCATGACTTTGCGTCCCATCCCCTAAGGACTTGATCCCTGGATCACAATACATGTCCTTCTGCAGCCTTAGGACGGGTCCCACCATGGCATCTAGTTACCTCACTATTTTGTCCACCCGGAAGTCCTCTTTCCTACCACTGCCTTACTGCTACCCTTCCTGAACCACTGGGCTCCTCTCTCATGCTGGATCTGGCCTCACACCCAGCTCTGCTTACCTTATGGTTTTGCTTGTGCTCACTACGAGCAGAACTTCTTCTCAGAGGCTCTGGCCTGGTGTGGAGTGCATGCTGCTGTCTGCCCCGAGGCCCTCATGGGGCTCGCTGTCTGAGGCCCTTCTTGTGAACGCCCGTCTTCTCATGGATGTATTCACTGGTGGCAGAGTCTCTCACAGCCCCTCCGTTAGGTCACTTCCAGTGACTCTGCACAGGGCTGTCAGGCCTCCTCATGCCATGGTCAGCTGACTGCCCTTCTGAACCTTTCCCATCAGGCCCAGCTGCAGCCTGTCAGTCCATCTTATAGATTCTTATACCTGCAAGCGTGTACTCTAACCCTTTCTGGAACCAAAGCCCTGACGCTGGGTCCTCCCAGGGAACACAGGGTGGGATATCCCCATTGGCACAGGCCCTGGTAAGCCAGCCTCTGACCCCCACCCCGTACAGGTTCTGACTGTGCCCATACCCAATGGATTCTTTCTCTGCTGAGTTCTTCATTCCCAGGCCAGTTAGTGATGATCACCCTTGGGCTCAAAAGCTCATTCCTTCCCCTACTGTGAGGTCCATAGTGCATGTTACGTCAACTTTCCCACACAAGTTCTGCTCTGGTTCCCCATGTCCTCCCTGCCATCACTGTCAGGGTCTCACTCCAGCCTTGGCAGTCACCTCCCTGCCTCGCTGTGGGGACCTCACTTACTTCAGTACCCTGCACTTCCCTCCATACAGGTGGTTCCCTCAGCTTGAGGGTCCTCTCTCTCTTTGGTACTCCCATTTAGCATCCTGCCTACCAGGGTGAATTGTGGGTGTCACCCTGACATTAATTCTCCCCAGAAATGCCCTTCTAAGTCCTGTGCCTGTTTTCTGTGATGAAACAGGTCACTATATGTGATGATTTTGTTAACTCTTCTCCACAGAAGACAGCGAATTTAGTTGAATCAACTGTTATCCGTGCCTTTCCCAGAATCTCAGATGGGGAGGTCCAGGAGGCAGGAGTTTGAGACAGCTGGTCACATTGTGTCCCCAGTAGGGAAGCAGACGGAGATGAATACCAAGCTAGTGCCCAGCTAGCTTCCTCCGTTTTGTGTGGTACATGATGCCCACCCCTCGTCACGGATGAACTGTACCCATGAACTGCCAGCCAGAGCAAAGCCTGCATATTTTAAAGTCCCTTCTGTCAGAGACTTTTATCCCAGCAGGAAAACTCACTGAGGTAGCCACAAGTGAGACATGTCTGGCATTTGCCCCCAAAGGGCTTGGGCTCTCCCGTACTCGTAACTGAGATCCTTCTGCAGCAAACGACCGAGGAAGGGGTGGACAGCCAAGCCACGCCCCCGGAGGGCCCCGCATGATTACTTTATTAGCTCCCATCTCCGATCTTTGGCGGTTATAGAGCAGGCAGAGGTGGCTAGCGTCTGGTCACGTCACAACTCCTTAGTTCCACTTCCACTTTTCGCTAACATCTGAGAATTATACTCTAGGCACAGTGAAAACAAGAGGCTGGTGTTGAGAGAAGAGCCGTGTGCAGAGGTCTTTCTCTGTTGTCTGTGACTGCACAGCCCACTCAATGAAGAAGATTAAAAACCAATGTTCAGACCCTGCCCAGACTGGCTGAATTATAACTTGTATGATCACTGGGGAGAAAAAAGAACTGCTTTAAAAAGTCCTTTCAGTGGGGCTTGAGAGATGGCTCAGTGGTTGAGAGCACTGACTGCTCTTCAGAGGACTGGGGTTCAATTCCCAACACCCACATACTAGTTTATAAGCACCTGTAACTTCAGTCCTGGGGAATCTTCCAGCCTCCACAGGTACAGGCACATAAGCATGCACAGATATACACATAAAAGTAAATACAAGAAACTACTTTTGGGGTGGCCTTTTTTTAAAAAATGTGACCTTGGATGTGTTATCTTTAACACCCTAGTCAACCAACCAACCAACCATGAGCTCCTTTAGGAGCCTCTCACCTCAGTCATAATGAGGCTTAAGAAGTTTGCCTAGGGAGGGAGGCAGGACTGTTAACACTGCTCAGGAGCCGTAGCAAGGGTGGCAACCTCAGGTATCTGCTCACTGTTGTGTCCTAAGTCACCATGAAGGGTCCCGACACACAGCACACACTACACAAGTGTTTGTTGACTAAGTCAGTGGCAAAGTGTACAGATCTGCTGTGCTCTCTCCCATGATGCAGACACACTCCCTACACTCTTCCCTGTGTGTGCAGCTTCCCCCATTACACAGCGGGATAGCATCACAATTCCTAGGCTATGCTTTTGTATGGGTGTTTCTTCATTTTGAAAATGCTTCATTTTGATGATGTGTTATAGCTTTTTTAAACAATTGAAAACAATGATGTCTTAAAAAATATTTTTAATGAATAATCCACAATAGGTAAATAAAATAACCACAAAAGAAAAAAACAAACCCTTCACATTTTCATTTTTCCCTCGCCCTGCCATCAAAAATGAGCCAATGGTTCCTAAGGCTGCTGTGAAAGTTATCTTGATATCCAGGGTGAAGGTTGTTCTTGGAAAGATTCGTACCCCTGTAAGACACAGATACACAATATATGAATTAATGAAGAACAGTCATGTGTTGAAGAAAGCTAAGACAGGAGCCAGGTAATGTGATTTCCCATGAATCCCACTTCTCAGATACTGGCGTCCAGCCAAGAGTTCAATACAAGTAGACACGGGGATACACTCCAGCAGAAAGAAACACACAATGCTTCCTTTGTCTAAAGGTTGAAGGGATGTTAGCACAGCAGACTCAGCCTGCTGTGGTGACATACACCTGTAAAGCCAGGCTCTGAGAGACTGAGGCGTGAGGATGATGAGGTCTAGGCCAACTGGGCTATATAACAAGACCCCTCTTGAAAAGCCAAATCTGGAAACAAAAAGGTAACTTATATATTATGAATGACTAATATCGAAGCAGTTCTGATGAGGTAATGAGTGGACCTTCTAAAGTTATTGTACACTTTATGATATTTTGTATTAACATTCCATGCATTACGGCCTTGTTAGCGATAATATTACAGCAGGGACACACAAGAAGTGAAAAATGCTAGAAATAAGTTTACATATTGATGAGTCCTTTGCATGATGTATTAATCTATCATACTTAATTTGCAAATTCTACGTTTTTCTCCTTAGAGGAAATAAGGTTGGTTTGTCTGTCTGTCTGCCTGCCTGCCTTATTTATACAGTGACTGGAAGTAAGTGAGTCATTTCAGGTAAACTCGGTTGCCTTTATTGATTGAAAATTGGACAGCGAGACTCCAGGAGGTTTTAAGTGTAAAGGGGGGCAACTGGATGGAGAAAGAGACTATGTGCCAATGTGCGGACTTAGTCTGGATCTCTGGCTTTCACCTAGAAACCAAGTGAACCTTGCAACTTGCCTACAATTCCAGTGCTGAGGAGGCAGAGACCCGGGGCCTCAGGGTAAGTGATGAGCTAGAGTAGCTGCTATGTCTGGGTTCAGTGAGAGACCCTGCCTCAGTAAATGAAGTGGAGATCAATCAAGGAAAATTCTCAATGTCTACTTCTGGTCTCCACAGGCACACACATAGACGCACGCACACACATGCATATATGAACATCCACATGTTTAAAATGATAAATGTTCATTAGAGCCAGGGATATTTTATTTAAAAATACTACACAAACAAACAAGAGCCACATTTCTTTTCTTTTTCTTTTGAGACAGGTCTCACTATATAGCTCTGGCTGTCCTGGAACTCACCATGTAGACCAGGCTGCCCTCGAACTCTTGTCCCACCAATAGCCACACTTCGGGACAAGCTGCTCTCTTGACATCCTGGAAGTCTATGGGTGTAAGCTCCTGCTCCATTTCTTCACTAACATGGAGACAATAAGTCCCATGTGAAACACGAGAACATAGTCGCTTCTAAATGTCAAACGTGGTCCACCTGACATTCTGTTCTGTCTGCATATGGTCCACAAAGTAGCACTGTGGGGAATCTGGAAACCCATGGCTCAGATGTCACTTGTAATCATGAGCAAAACTAACATTAACATAATTTCTTTAGACAAATTTCCTGTCTCCCTAATTCACATAGATAGTTGCTGTGAGTTGATCACTGCTGCTCAGCTCTGTAGGGAAGGTGGGCACTCTGGCTTTACCTCCGAGTAGTTAGTTCTCTGAGCTTGGGCCAATGATAGCCTCAGTTTCCCTTGTGTATAGAGGGGGATGATGGGATATCCCTCTATCCTCATGAATGCACTATCCGTGGCACTCACCATGTATGGGCACTTGGAGGCCGCAGTGAGAACTGAGCAGACTTTCTGCCCACACTTGGCAGCCTTCCATATTTCTGTGCACACACAAATGCTTGATTGTTACTGCTGGTGGCCCACTGCCTTCGGATGCAGTGTGACCGGGGGGCTTCCTCTCCTGCCACCACGCCTTCCCCACTATAATGGAATGTATCTCTTAAACTGTAACCCAGATTAATCCCTTCCCTTTTAAAATTGCTTCTTTAGATATCCTGACATAGAAATGAGGAAAAGCCAACACGGAGTCTGTCTGGACAATCTAGGGTCCCCTTTCTGTTCCAAAGCTGTAACAATATCTCTTCACAAAGTCTCCTCTGCCATGAGCGCTCACAGTCACAGATTCCAGGGATCACAGTAGACAGCTTTGAGGGACAAAATAGAGGTAAAATAAAGTGCACAAAGATGGAAAATACACAGAGATGTATATTATGCTATTAAATAATGTATGCTATTATGCTCTGTTTGAATTGTTTGAATGCTGAGAAAAGAACAACAGCTGCTAAAAGATATTTGTTTATAAATGCTGCTGAACTAATCCAACATAGATATTTTGAAAATGCCTTGACTTTGAAATTTGGATCTAAGGACATGATGCTTTGGAAAGGAGTTTCTTATTTTGTTTTCACAGAGGGTGAGAGTCTGTGGATTGCTTCTGTCCCAATATGGTATGATGGACCACGCCCTCCTGAAGGGTTGCTGTGAACACCTTCAGAAAATTGCTTCACTCAACTGCCAACTGAGATGAAACTAGCACACAGGTTATACCATGAAAGACCTAATTAACGATGCTCCCATTCAGCAGGAAGCAGTTTGGAGAGAAAAAACTGCGCCCATGTTCCCAAATAAGGTTTATAAATGTTCTTTTACATTTAAAGGGGGATATGATATAGATATGAATAATTTGCATTAGTATAGATTTTGCTTTATTGATAGAGATTTAAGGTCAATTTTGTTATATGTATACATATTTCTGATATTTATTAAGGTATTGTGATTGTGTGGTTCACTTAAAAATGTAATATATATATAGGTTATCAATGGATAATCAATAATAGTCAAGCTTGTAGTCATGTTAGTTAAGATTTTCTAGATGTACATAGATATATTTTAGATAGGCATTCTTCATATTTTTCAAAGATTATATAATATGGCATTTTAAATGTTTTAATAACTTAGGGCTCTTCATGACAATGAGACACGTCTGCTCCTGGCAGCACCAATCTACTTCAGGAAGAAGATGGGCACCGAAGAGGATCCTTATGGAGTTTGATAGCCATTTGGGCAAGAAACTGCTCTTGCCTGGACTATTGCATAAACTGGACACAGAGAACCCGCAGAGAGAGGACTACTGAACTTGCCTAAAGGTGAGATGATCTTTCAGGGTTCCTGATCCATGAGAGTCTGCGAGACATTCTGCAGGACACAGCAGAAAGTGACTGAACTGTCTTTGAAATTTCCTGCTTCATGGAAATGTCTGCTGGATACTATGGGCCTGAAGGCTGAAGATGGATGCCCCAATGATACAGAGGAACTTTGGGTGACTGTCCAGGCAGTGAGATGTATCTGTCATTTCTAGAGTTTTGGATTTCTTGTTTGCTTAGGTAAAATTATATCCTTCTAGAGTCTTTGATGGAGTTGAAGAATGGTTAGTTATAGTTATAGTTTTCCTTAGTTATGATAAAAGATAAAATAGATATAAATATTGTAACTGTAATTCTTACTTGATAACTGTTTTGTTATATGTAATTTTACTATGTTAAAGTTAAAGCCTTTCTTTTTTGTTTAAACAGAAAAAGGGGAAATGGTGTGGGAGTGATTTCTTATTAATAAAGAAACTGCCTAGGCCCATTTGATAGGCCAACCCTTAGGTGGGTGGAGTAAACAGAACAGAATGCTCGGGGAAAGAAGCTGAGTCAGGAGTCGCCATGATTCTCCCTCCCGACACAGCCGCAGGTTAAGATCTTCCCTGGTAAGCCACCTCGTGGGCTACACAGATTATTAGAAATGGGTTAGGTCAATATGTAAGAGCTAGCCAATAAGAGGCTGGAACTAATGGGCCAAGCAGTGTTTAAAAGAATACAGCTTCCGTGTAATTATTTCAGGTATAAAGCTAGCCATGTGGGGGGCTGGGCGCCAGGAACATAGCCCGCTGCTCCAATTACAACACCATCATTTTACCAACTACAGGCATTTCTTCTTTGGGGGAGTTGTGGGCATAAAAACAAAGTGACAGCTCTACCCTAAATGACAAACTAAATAGAGTGTGTGCTAAATAAACCAAAACCCAGCCACTACGGACTTCTCGATGAAACTGACATGCATTCACGAAAACTATAACTCTCCTTCTATATATGTCAGAATATCATTTTGGATCTCAAAATGTGACATGATACAGATGATTTCTTCCATGAAATATTTATATGTATGGGACATATATGTCTATATAATTTTTCATATTTATAAATTTTGTTTTTATTCATAAACCACATGTCTCATGTGATTTCTAAACATAAATATTTATATAACTCCTTTATAAAATCTGACTTTTATGTGCTTGTTTTACAATTTATCATAAAACATGGCCTAAAAGAACTCTGACAGATTCCTTAAGAGCAATGTCCTACCTGCCAGTCCACCTCCTTGGTCCCTATTTGTTGTGGAATATTCCTTTACACTGTGTGAAGATATTTCACTGTGATTGGTTTAATAAAAAGCTAAATGACCAATAGCTAGGCAGGATTTGCAGTGCAGAGAGATGCTGGGAAGAAGGTGGAGTCACCAGTCAGATGCAGAGGAAGTAAGACATGTAGGAGATGAGGTAACAAGCCATGAGTCATGTGGTCACACATAAATTAATAGGAACGGGTCAATTTAAGTTGTAAGAGCTAGTTAGAAACAAGCCTAAGGTATCAGCTGAGCTTTCATAATTAATAAGTCTCCGTGTGGTGATTTGGGAACTGGCTGGTGGGACAGAGAAAGATCCGTCCGCTACACCCACTCCTCCTGTTCTTCTGATTAAGCCCTCTGTGGATTAGGTCATCCGCTCCTTCCCTGGCTCCTCTTCTCATCCTGCACGGCATCCTTTCACTGTCTTCTACGGCTGTCTCCTGCGGATGTCTCCACTCTTCCAGCCTCTGAGGCTTCATTTCCTTCCCTTCTCTCCTTCATGGCTCAATGTCCCTGAACCAATCCAGTATCTCTTGCCCAGACATTTGTCACTGAGTAGTTTACGTCCTCATCTATGGAGTGTTTCTGCAAAACTCTTTGGGAAGAGGAAAGCTTGATCCACAGTTATGACCCAGCCACAGAAGAAGTAAGATGTGACTGCCTCGCTGAATAAGGTTCTGAGCCATGTGGCTATCATAGACAAGAATAATGGGCTAATCTAAGTTATAAGAGTTGATAAGAAGCTTGAGCTAATGGGCCAATCAGTTTATAACTAATGAAGACCTCTGTGTGATTTCTTTGGGGCTAAATGGCCGTGGAAACCGGGCAGGACAGAAACCCCAACAACACAACTCAAACCCTCCTGACTCCAAGATGGCAGCTGCTGTCTTCCCTGCCCTGAAAGCTATTGCCGTTGTTACTGCCAGGAGTGCCCTATTCTTTAATCTTCTACTGTCTCTACTCACAGTAGGGGGTTCCCAATGGCTGGCCCAAGTGTCAGAGTCTAGGTATGCATACCACTGAGGGTGGAGATCAGGTCCATTTTGATTACACCATCATCTCTGAAACCAGAGGGGTAGTGCCCAGTTGAGACAAACACACAAAACCACATCTATGACACCAAGGACAGCCAGCTGCATTTGCACACAATGCGCCTTTGTTCTGGCACAGAGGTTTTTATGGGAAAAAATCTTTAAAGTAGAAAATAACCAGTGTTTGCTTTCTGTCCCTGGAACTGAAACATTTGAGTGGCACCTGTTTCACTGCCCAGGATGCCTAGTAAGTCAGAAGCCACACTGTCAAATGCCACTCCAGGAATGGCCTGGTAAGTCAGAAGCCACACTGTCAAATGCCACTCCAGGAATGGCCTGGTAAGTCAGAAGCCACACTGTCAAATGCCACTCCAGGAATGGCCTGGTAAGTCAGAAGCCACACTGTCAAATTCCACTCAGGAACATAAAATCAGACTGAGTTTGGAGCCCAGTTTCTTCACCAGAACTTAGCTTCTCCTCCCGGTCCTGTCTCACAGACAGACATCCCCATCCCTCCCAGCTGTGTCTCTGGCCCTGGCATTCAGTACCATCCTCGTAAAGCCTTCCTCCTTTGTCTTAACAATAGAATATTAGCACTTAACCTTCTTATTTCTATTCTTCTCCAAATTTTACAGATTTGCTAAAGTTATCTTTAAAAAATATAAGCATGACACCATTTCCTGGTGAAGGTCTGCCCTACTTGTCACCAGAAAATGTCAGTCTACACAAGACGGAACAAAACAATCTTTCCTACAGCTCAGGATGAGGGCTGAGGTAAAAGTAATTTTAGTCCGCATACATTTCTAATTAGTCTCCATGAAGTAGAAAATCCTTTGAAAGAACTGGTAGTTCTCCACCTAATCATTTGACAAGTGCAAGCCATCAAATGGACTCCTGTAGGTGTGTAGCAGACTAACCAAGCAATCCTTAAATTGCTTAGGCCTACTGGTAACTAGGCAGTAATTCCTATGATTAAAATCAGCATTTTTTTCTTTTTTGTTTTTTGAGACAGTGTTTCTCTATATAATAACCCTAGCTGTCTTGGAACTAGCTCTTGAAGATCCAGCTGACCTTGAACTCACAGAGACCCGCCTATTTCTGCCTCCTGAGTGTTGGGATTAAAGGCCTGGGGTGTGCCACCCAAAATTAGCATTTTCTAACCATACACAATGTACTAGAATGGTCTGAATAACCCATCAGAGACAATACTGGCGTATTCCTAGACCTTTTACAGACAGATAAAACCATAGTGTTTTATGACTTCATTGTCTGGATAATGCAGGCTGCGCTATGACCCTGGTGGATGCCATGTTTGCACACCGGTATTGGATTTTTATGATGTGACTGCCAATCGCAGCACGGTGGTTGCCTGTCCTGCATCTCTGGGCTCATGACTGTTTTAATATAATTCTCTTATGCTTAGCTGTCAGATCTTAAATCTTAAAGTATCATTTGTTCTTGGAGAGCCTCAGTTACCTTCATTTCTGGCTATGAAACCTCAGGCTATGAATGTTCCATACAATTTTCAAAAACAACATAACCAGATGTAGTTCTACAAAAACAAATAATACACTCTCACAGCTACCATAAGTGAACTCAGTTCAGCATTGTACAGGATGCTCCAAGTTCCTGTCCCACAGGGAAGTGTCTAAGCGTCTATGGAACCTTCCTAAAGGCGTCAGTGCAAAGGAGAAGAAGCCACACTTTGTTCCTCCCGTGGGTCACAATGGCTTCTGTTATAAATTTAAAGGACCTGTTGGGATGCTGTTGGATGCCAAGTGCTAAAATTGGCCGTGGTAAAGTGGCAGCTTGGTGGCCTTGTCTGTTTAAAAACTCAATGCTCTATGAGCATCTGTTTGCCCTCCCTTCATGTTATGTTTAGAGAAGATAAATGATTAGAAACAAAGAACCCAACAACAGATGGCAGTGCAAGAATTTGGCTTTGGTCGCTGGCTAACAGCACACTCAGCTCTACACATGCGGTCACTTTACCCGACAGGCTGGACTGGAGAAGGGGGCTGGCAGCAATGAAAAACCTGGAGAGCTGCTCCCTTTTTCCTCTTAGATGAAGTCCTGGGCAGAGCCCACAACTTTTCTGGGTGTTTAAAAATTACATAAAATAGCTGGGTGGTGGTGGCGCTCAGGAGGCAGAGGCAGGCGGATCATTGTGAGCTCAAGGCCAGCCTGGTCTACAGAGAGTTCCAGAAGAGGCTCCAAAGCTATAGAGAAACCCTGATTCAAAAAAACAAAAACAAAAACAAAAAACTATAATGTAAAATAAATAAATTGGACCCCCCACCTCTTCTGTGGCTGGAACCCCCCACTTCTCCATCAGCTAGCTGCAGGCAGGTGCTCGCTGCTTTTTCTCTTTCCACCTTATTGTAGATGCCTGTTGCTTCTGATGTCTCAGAAGCCAGAGGGCCAGAGTGGTGACCGCACAACCTTGCTGCTTCCTCTCAAAGGGAACTGTTGGAAGTTCCTGCCTTGTACTGCCCCCTCCTGTGGGGAGGCGCTGTCAGCCTGCAGCGGCAGAAGGCAGGGCAGGGTGAGGCTTGTTCGGCTCTTGCCAGTGTTCTGTGCAGTGTCCAAGCACAGCTCTGTGTCTTTTGGCATCCCGAGCCTTGGCTCCTGGTGGGGGCTGGCTGAGGTTCTTTCGATGCCATACACCAATGGGAAGAACACTGCTCTGTCCCTTTGGCTACCAGTGCTGCTGAACTAACTGGGTGCTGCAGCACGGCTGACCACTTGGCACAGCAGCCTGCTCCGCCGTAGTGCCCAAGCTGGTTTCTGAGAGGTGCCCAGGCCAGCAGGGACTGTGGGAAATAGGAGGTAGCTGTGCAGTGGCTGCTGGACCACGGCGGCTAGTACTCCTTACCTAGTATCTAAACACCTTGTTTACTATTGGCCAGCAAGCACTGTGTGCTTTGCAATAAACCTGCTCAAGGGCAATTAGCTCCAACTGTGGGAGCTTAGGTCGGACTCTGGAGCACTGCCCTCGCAGCCTCTGCTGCCTGAACATGGTGCAACACACAGCACCTCCCGTACAGGCTGCACCCTGCTCTTCCGTCTCCTCCCCTGCTGCCTCGGGAAGCCAATGCCTTCTTGTAGGTCAGGCAGCACGAAGCACATGGCCACATGCTGCTTGGCCTCTGGAACCCTGCTTCTTTCGAGAAGGAAGTCCCACCTAAACACCTGGAGCATACCGCACCGGACTGAGAACCCAGCAGCGGTACGCAGGCTCCTTTACAGCATGGAGCAACTTGGCTCATCCCAGCAAGGTGACTAAAAAGGAAGGCACATGATAACCGAAAATTATCTTTGAAGAATTTTAAGATGTGAGTAATCTCTAAAATAAATTGTTAGTAGTCATAGTTTTAGTATTGAGGTGAGGTCTCATATAGCTCATTAGAGGAGGATGACCTTGGACTTCTGATCCTCTACTCCGCCCATTTTATCCAGTGTGTGTGGGGGGTGGGGGGGATGAAACCCAGGGCTAAGGCCTGCTATGCAAGGACTCTGCTGACTGAGCCGCATCCCCAGTCCCTGAAATAATGTGTTAGTGACCCATCCCAGAAAGAAGCAGAAAACAGATTTGGGGAGAATCGGTCATTGGAAAGACTTGAAAACCAGGCTGACATGACAGAATTACGCATTCTATGAAACAGTAAGTGAACGGAAAGGTCATTTGAGCAGCTAAACATGAGACTTGTGAAATGAAGTAAGCCAGGCGCCCATGTGATCTGCAAATCAAGGGACTAGAAAAACACAGGAAACAAATGAACTGGGCTTGATAGGATTGAAGTCTGGCCACACTAAGGTCAGCATCACCTGGCTAACCCTCCTTTCATTTATTCAGTCAACAAATACTGTAGATCCCTGTGGATGCTGAGAATTCACACACAATGTACCTCAAGGGCCTCACAGATTAGTGAAACTGGTGAACACTGGCTGTAAATGTCCATATCATTGTGGAACATGACAGACTGTCTGCCTGCTGGGCGTGGACTGCAGGCCCTGAAACTGAGCAGGCCACACTCATCCTGTCAAGATGCTATCCAAGAATGCTCTGCGGCAGCCCATTCTCAGGGTCTCTGAGAAGCCAGCTGTGTTCAGCTTCAGTGACACGGTAGTGTCCACTAACGGGAGAATGGCTACCGACTGCTTCTTGTGATTATACATGGTCATTCCGCGGGCCCACTATGACCAAGCAACCTCCATTGTGATGACAGAATGTTCTGGTGGAATATAGAAGGCCCCTCCATTCTACAAGTGGTTTCATTCTTGGTTCTGTATAACTGAGTTGACCATAATGAAGCCATTCTCAGCTACGCTTAGCCAATGGTTTGTAAGACTCCCAAGTCACTGATGTCAAATGGACTGGACTAGCCGTGGCAGTTCTTGATGACAAGGCCACTTCACACGCAGGGCCAGTCATGGGTGTGTCTACCCTGCCATGTTGAATAGGATCAACATCAGTGATGAGGGGGAAAAAATCCAGGAACACGGAAGAAGGCTGGACAGGCCTGAATACACCATTTGAGGTGCTCTTTGCCAAATGAGAACAGAGCCCTTGCTTAAAGATGAAGAACTTTAAGACTATGACACAGAAAATCAAGTCTTGTTGGGAACCTTGTGAGTACTGGTTTCTGTGTGGCTCTGAAGGTCACATAACTTGAGGCTAGCTCTCTGAGCTGTGTGACAAAAAGTAAAGGAAGTGGCCACTGTGGGCGACCATCAATAGGAAAGCAAATGTGAAACAGGACACCCGCAAGTCACAGAGTTGGACCCACAGGTAACAATTAGAGTCAATTGATGGAACAGGCCCTGTGGCCCATGGTCTGCCTGGTGGTGCTGCTTTAGATCTATGAAGGCCTAGATGATGGGACGTCTAGGAATGAGGCACGCTTTGGATGTGGGACTGGACGTAGGTCAGAGTGGACTTATCCCGAACTTGTCTCCTGCAGATCGGCCTTCCAGAGATGGGGCTGGCCTCGTGGCCTGTGATCACAAGGGTCCAGCCTCTGTAGCCAAGGGCTTAAGACAGTGAAGCAAATCCTGGTAGAATTCGCTGGAAACCTTGACCCACCTATGTTATACAGCTATAGCAATAAGCTTCGTTGTCCCAAGACCTGACTATGCTAAAGAAGGCATGGTACTTCTATCTGCGGTAGGTCATGTCCACTGAAGGCTGCAGGACCAGTGTCCCTCTCCTGGAATCACTAAGGCCAGCTCTGCTCAGCCACAGTCAGTCACTGACTGTGCACAGAGGGGAACTGTCCTTGCATCTACTCTTTTCTTCATGAGTTTTCCTCCTTCCCGTGAGCAACGTGTGGGGTGCTGGATGCTGGAGCCCGGAGAAGGCTTCGCGGAGTAGCGACCCTTGAGCTCAGTTTGTTTAGCGCACAAATGTGTCTCAGCTCCAGAATACCCATTGGTAATTCAATGCTGAGATATTTTATTCTTGACTTCATTTTTGCTTTACTTCATCAGAGACATTTCACAGACATGTTTAAAAGCTGCCATTGCTAGTTCCAGGAGCTGGTACATCTTGGCCTAGGATGCAGTTTTCTCTTTAGAATATGTTCTCTTTTTTTCTATGACAGGTAAGTTGAGTTTTATTGACATATTTAATTACATATTTATGGGAGGTGGTGTGATAACTGATATATGTATGTGATCTGTAATGATCAAATTAATAATTAGCATTTCTATATCCTCACATTTGTCACACATTTCTGTTGGAAGCCTTTAACTTCCTTTCACTTATTTTTTTAAATAAATATTTTATTATTTGCATGCTCCTTTATTTACAAATGTCTAATGATCTGTTACAATCTATAATCTCCCAACTGTGCTCTGCTTGGAACACTAAATACAGCTGTAGCTTTGTGCTCAATAGCTAACTTTTTTCTTCTGCCCCTTTATCCTTCCCACCCTCCAGTAACCACTCTGAGGGTTTCTATATTTAGATTAAAAATTCAGCTTCTAGATGATGAAGACGTGTATGCATCTTTCTGTGCCTGGTTTCATGTAACGTGGTGTTTCCATACCACCCACGTTGCTACAAATGACAGAATCTGTTTGGCTGCATACTACAGCATTATATACATCTATATCCTATTTTAAAAGTCCATCCGTCCGTCAGTGGACCCCTAGGCTGGCTTGGCATCTTGTCTCCTGTGAGCAGCGCCATGAATACTGAGTGTCTGATTGCTGGCTTATCAGTAGTCCCATTTGTTCTAAGGATCCACATACTCTTTCCATGGTGTCTGCTGCAGTTTACCATCTCAGCAACAGTGCGCAAGGGCTCCCCTCCCTCCTTTGCCGGCATTTATCTTTGTCTTGCATCTTCAATACGGTCCGGGAAACGCTGCACATGCTCTGTGGTTGAGGGGTGTGCTCGATGATATCGAAGGTTAATAGTCCATAAAGGAGTTCACACCAGACACTTTCTTGATCTTCCGCTAAGTTATATTGTCCACTATTCAGAGTAGGGGTAAAAATAAACATCCGAAAATAGTGAAAGATTAAAAAAACTTCAATGACAAAAAGAAAGGTGTTTGACATTTCTCATTCTTGGATTTGAGAGTTTAATTCTCACACACTCATAGGTGCAAACACATTTTAAGTGTTGTGCTTTCCTCATGGAAGAATTAGCATCCTCAGATGGTTTCTTTCTCGTTACTCTTAGTCTTCAAGTCAATGCTGTGCCTGACCATTCAGTTCGGCACAGGCCATGCAGAAGGCCTGCTCTTCAGGAGCTGGAAGTGCTCTTTAAGGAGGTGCTAGAAACTTTCGGAGGGGCCCTTCATTGGAAGGAGTACATCACCGGGAAGGCATGCCTTGGAGGGCCGTGGTCTGGTTCTAAGATCCTTCCTCCTCTTCTCTCTGGTTTTCCTGGCAGCCATGAGGTGAGAAGCCTGTGTTCTCTGCTATTTACCACATCTCACTTCAGGTCCACACAATGGACTCACGTGACTGTAGACTAAAACCTCTAAAACTGTAACCCAAATAAGCATGTGCTCCAACTAACTGCCGCCCGTGCCTGTCCCAGCAGCGGGGTCCGAGTGTGGTCTATGTCTCGCCGGCAAGAGCCTCTCCAGCTCTGGTGTGGCCTCAGTTTTCGTCTTGATTTCCAGACTTTTACTTTCGGCTTATTTGTGTCGTTGAATCCCGGGCTTTCCTAGGCGCACCTTAAACAGAGACTCCCCAACTGTGTTAAGTTGTAGCTCTTGCAGACAGTAGACGGTTGGACCATTTTAGTTTATACTCTGCTAGCTGTTGCCTCCTGACCGCTGGGTGTTTAAACCATTTAATGTAATTGCTTATAAGACATCCTCTGCCTTTTTGTCCTTTTTCTCACAGGTCTTAAGTATTTTTGTGCTTCTATTCCTCCATTATTACCCCATTTTTTCTTTAAATGCATGTCTTCAACTACACAATATAATACTTTTGTTCCTTTTTATTATTCTCTTTAAAAGTTATTTTCTTAGTGGCTGCTTTGGGGATTACAGTTCACTTTTTAATTGAATGTAATCTACTTCAAATTAATACAGGCTTAATTTTAATAGTATAAGAACACTTCCCTCTAGTATCATCCCGTTTCTCTGCCTTTGTATCGCTAATCTGAAAATTACATCTTGATACAGTAGGAGCCGGCTGGTAGTTTTATAATGACCACTATGATGCAGTTTCTTCTCTCTCTCTCTTTTGTTTTTTGGAGACAGGGTTTCTTTGTCTAACAACTTTGAAGCCTGTCCTGGAACTAGCTATTGTAGACCAGGCTGGCCTCAAACTCACAGAGATCTTCCTGCCTCTACCTCCCGAGTGCTGGGATTAAAGGTGTGCGCCACCACTGCCTGACCTTTTTTTTTTCAATTTTTATAATATATATGTTTTTGTTGATGCTCTTTATTTGTGTGATCTGAGTTATCTTTCCCTTCAGCATTTAGTAGTTCCTGTATGATAGAGTTACTCGGCATAGCTCTTTTGTGTACAATGAGTCTATGAGGTGTGTTAAGACTGATTAGTTTTTTTACTCTCTGGCAATGTCTTAGTTTTTGATCATTTTGAAGTGTCTCACTGCCTTCTGACCCCCATAGTGTCCGTATGTTGTAAAGTTAGTTGCTAATCTGAGAACACATGCACATGATGGATCATGTTTGTCCTGCTACCGCCGTGAGTTCCTTCTTCTCTTGGAAGGCTTCGGCACATCCCGTGTAGATGTCTTTATTCTCTGGAGAGTTCACTGAGTCTCTTGGATGTGGAAACCCAGTATCTTCCATCATGTGTTATTTTTTAGTCATGCGTCTTCAAATCCTCTTCTGGACTCTTTCTCTTCTTTCCATCTGGTATTCCCTGTGCACATCCTGGTACACCTGACAGCTTTGCACAGGTCTCCAGGGCTCTGTGCACACCCTGGTACACCTGACAGCTCTGCACAGGTCTCCAGGGCTCTGTGCACACCCTGGTACACCTGACAGCTCTGCACAGGTCTCCAGGGCTCTGTGCACACCCTGCTATGCCTGACAGCTCTGCACAGGTCTTCAAGGCTTTGTGCACACTCTGGTATGCCTGAGATGGCTTTTCACAGGTTTCTGGGGCTCTGTGCACACCCTGGTATGTCTGACAACTTTGTACAAATCTTCAAAGCTCGTTTTGTTTTCCTTCACTCATCTTTGCCCCTGTTCCTCAGAGTGGATTTATTTTATGTGACTTAATTTCAGTTTCCGGGATTCTTTCTTCTGCAGAGTAAACCTGCTTTGGAAGTCCTGGAAAGAGGTTTTCATTTCAGTAACTGTACTGTACTTTTTGAACATCAGAATTCCCACTTGGTTCTTCTTGGTTTTGACTCCTATTTTTTTCTTAAGATTTCAGTTTTACTTTCTGCATATGGGTGTTTTGCTTAGATTTCTGTCTGTGCACCACATATGTGCCTGGTGTCTGAAGAGGCCAGAAGACAGTGTCAGATCCCCTGGGATTGATGCTGCAGACTACTGTGAGCCACCATGCGATGACTAGGTTCTGAACAGTGTTCCTCTAAAGAGCAGCAAGTGTTCTTACCTCTGAGCCATCTCTCCAGCACCACTGCTTCTGACTGCCCACTGATTTTGCTATTTGATAAGACCGCAGGCTCAAACTTCAGTTCTGGACATTTTTGTTTCAGCTCTTTGAACATGTAGATGACTCAAGTATTTTTTTTCTGGTAATCTGAAAATCTGGACTTTCTCACACAGCTTCTGCAGACTGCCCAATATACTTTCTGATTTTTGTATGTTTTGTGATTTTTTTGGGGGTAAGTACTGGACATTTTGAGTAAATAGAAGATAGATTCTTGTTCTACTTCTACTTTGAGTTTTTGTTGTGGTTTTTATATTATATTTTATTTATATTATAATAACCTTCCAGCAAAAATACTGTTAAATTCTCTTCTCTGTCATTTCCGACCACTAGTCTGT
This sequence comes from Microtus pennsylvanicus, assembly GCF_037038515.1. Lineage (NCBI taxonomy): Eukaryota > Metazoa > Chordata > Mammalia > Rodentia > Cricetidae > Microtus > Microtus pennsylvanicus. Next base: position 211,967,353 of record NC_134579.1, read on the forward strand.
TGAGTAAAGTTAGTGGGTCAGCAATTAGAATACATATTAACAATGTTTCTTTAAGAAAACATTTTGTGTGGGGGCAGGGTACATGCTACTGTGCCTAAGGAAGGCCAGAAGACAACATTCTGGAGTCAGTATTCTCCCTCCTCTATGTGGGTCTTGGTGCAAGTGGCTTTGCCCACCACGCTGTCTGGCTGATCCTAGAGACTTGAGTGAATCACTGTCTTCCACCCTTTGCTGAGAGGCTCTGTATGGGTTGGGGTCTGCCTTCAATTCCTACTTGTATCAAGGTCAGTCAGAGATGAGTGATCCATGCCATCTCAAGTCTTCCCTGGACATGCACACTGTCACCCTACAAACAGATTACCAGGAATTTACGGGGTTTCAAAGCTCCCCATGGCCTTCACATCCACCTATTCTTTATCCTCCTCTTCCTCTCCTGCTGCTGTCTCCATCTTAGGTAAATGTCACACTCACTCCTGGTCTAAACTATTGAACAACAATGTCCCGGTGTTAGGACCTTTGTTAATAAGCAAACTCTGAGTCAAATCAAATAAAGTCAGGCCCTAACAATGGGCTCTTCCAAGGAGCTGACCCGAAGTCAAATAGTGACAAGTGTCTTTGGAATGTGGCTTTCAGGGACACTGAGTCTATTTTGCACCCTTCAGTGGCTGCTAGGCTACTTCTTGTGTTAGCGGCTATGGTATGTATGAGTCCACTGGTCTCCATGGCCATGGAGCTGAAACAAGACTGAGACAGGACAAACGCCATGGAGTTTGCTGTTCTGAGAGCTGCTGCTTCCAATAACAAGCAGGTTTTGTTGCTGCAAGTCTTTGTTTAAAGTCCAGACTTTCAAACATGCTGATCTGGGTAATTTTTGCCTGCTGCCCCTACTGCGTTTGTGGAGGAGCAGTTTTGAGAAGTCTTTATTTTACCATTTGAGGTGGTGGTGTGTTCCCTTCTATATAAGCTAATTCCTGCACTGTTCCCTTAATATAATGGTATGTTTAGGATGAACCGAAGAATGTTTTTTTTCTAGATTTATTTATTTATTATGTATACACTATTCTGCTTAGATGCTTACAGTCAGGAAGAGGGCACCAGATCTCATTACAGATGGTTGTGAGCCACCATGTGGTTGCTGGGAATTGAACTCAGGACCTCTGGAAGAGCAGCCAGTGCTCTTAACCTCTGAGCCATCTCCCCAGCCCCGGAAGAATGTTTTATTTTAGCCTAGACTGCTATACTTTAGGAGACATCTTTCTATGCCTTTTCTCTTATGACTATTAGCTCTATGGGTATTCTCATAGCAATAAGGTAACCTTATATGTCACCTTTGAGGAAGAGACCTGGTCAGTTTCTCTCATCAACTTAGACCATGAAACCTAACATAGACAAGTTCAACAGAACCACCATATATGGGTTGCCCATGCATGCTTAAGCATTGCCAAGGACATTAATTTTTTTCATTTTCATATGTCACCTTTAACTTGCTGTGGAGTTATTTACCAAAATTAAAATGGTTAGTATATGTTAAGAGTAGACATCAGGGTTCAAGGCACTCTGTGGTGTGTGGACTCTGTGGTGCTGCAGTTACTCAGAATCATTCGGACCATCTCCCTGTGCTCTAAAACAGTGCTCCCAGCCTTTCTAGTGCTGTGCCCCTTAATACAGTTCCTCATGTTGTGATGACCCCAGCCATAAAATTAGTTTTGTTGGTACTTCATAATTGCAATTTTGCTTCTGTTATCAATTGTAAAATAAATATCTGTGTTTTCCATTGGTCTTAGGAGATCCCCGTGAAAGGGCTGTTTGACCTCACAGGTTGAGAAGCACTGTTCTAGAAGATGTGTGTGTGTGTACTGGAGATAGACGGTGTTCACTGTTCTAGACGTGTGTGTATGTACTGGAGATAGACAGTATTCACTGTTCTAGAAGATGTGTTTGTATGTACTGGAGAAAGACAGTGTTCACTGTTCTAGAAGATGTGTGTTTGTATGTACTGGAGATAGACGGTGTTCACTGTTCTAGAAGATGTGTTTGTATGTACTGGAGATAGAGGATGTTCACTGTTCTAGAAGATGTGTTTGTATGTACTGGAGATAGACGGTGTTCACTGTTCTAGAAGATGTGTTTGTATGTACTGGAGATAGAGGGTGTTCACTGTTCTAGAAGATGTGTGTGTATGTACTGGAGGTAGACGGTGTTCACTGTTCTAGAAGATGTGTTTGTATGTACTGGAGGTAGACGGTGTTCACTGTTCTAGAAGATGTGTTTGTATGTACTGGAGATAGAGGGTGTTCACTGTTCTAGAAGATGTGTGTGTATGTACTGGAGATAGACGGTGTTCACTGTTCTAGAAGATGTGTTTGTATGTACTGGAGATAGATGGTGTTCACTGTTCTAGAAGACGTGTTTGTATGTACTGGAGATAGACGGTGTTCACTGTTCTAGAAGATGTGTTTGTATGTACTGGAGATAGATGGTGTTCACTGTTCTAGAAGATGTGTGTGTATGTACTGGAGATAGAGGATGTTCACTGTTCTAGAAGATGTGTTTGTATGTACTGGAGATAGACGGTGTTCACTGTTCTAGAAGATGTGTTTGTATGTACTGGAGATAGACGGTGTTCACTGTTCTAGAAGATGTGTGTGTATGTACTGGAGATAGACGGTGTTCACTGTTCTAGAAGATGTGTTTGTATGTACTGGAGATAGACGGTGTTCACTGTTCTAGAAGATGTGTTTGTATGTACTGGAGATAGACGGTGTTTACTGGTGCTATCTAAATCATGGGGTTAAGAGTCCTATGTGCTCCTTAGCATGTTCGGTCACAGCTGCAACAGCAGATGAGCAAGGACGCAGGAGGAACCTGAGTCAACGGAAGCTCACAGTAGCAGCTGCAGAGCAGGGGATGAGAGGTTGGAAAGCGGTGCCTATGAGGACAACCTAGAATGGCAGTTCACCCAGGGAATGCTTAGGGAAAAGAGAGACACTTCCTGGGGTGTACGACTGTGCTTGGTGATAAGAAAGTTCTGTCCCCTGCCCTAGTCATGCTCCGTGACAACCAAAGTTAGCAATGCAACAGAACCTATGTAGAGGTCAGGTGACAACTCCCGGGAGTCATCCCTGTGCTCCTACTCTGTGGGTCCCCAAGCTTGAACTTGAGTGTCAGGCTTGGTGGCAGTTGCCGTTACCTCGCTCTGGGATAGCTTTAGTTTTGGTAAACAAACAGTCCCAAAGACAAATGTCGAGAGCAAGTCATTGACAAGGCATTTACACTGCCTGGGCTGGGGAGACAGACTGTTCCTAGCTCATGGAGTAAAGCTCCCGCATATTTACAGTGGATAAAGCAAGGTTAGGGCCATGAGGTCACTTAGCATGTGACGGTGCTGACACTCTACATTCGATCCCTAGGATGCTCATGGTGAAAGGGGACAACTGACTCCTAGAGTGACCCTCTGACCTCACAGGCGGAGCTGGTAATTAAAAAGAGTAGCTAGCTGGATGTTGGTGGTGCACGCCTTGAATCCCAGCACTCGGGAGGCAGAGACAGGTGGATCTCTGTGAGTTTGAGGCCAGCCTGGTCTACAGAGCAAGTTCCAGGACAGGCTCCAAAACTACACAGAGAAACCCTGTTTTGGAGGGGGAAAAAAGTAGCAGATAAGACGTATCTCTTATGTATCCAGACTGAGGTGAAGACTGAAGGTAGTGAGTACAGACGCCCAATCTAAAATAACCATTTTAAGGGTCTGGCACCCCAACAAAGTAGGCAGACAATGTTGAAGCAAGATAACTACTCAGAGGGAGTCTGGACCTCCAAGGACTGCAATACATTTTTACATGCTTTCCCACAAGTTATTGAATCAGCACACAAAACATTGACATTTCTAACATCTATGTCATTATACATGGTTCTTACTCACACTCCCCTTCCCACACTCTCCTCCCAGTCCCTCTCTCCCCTTCTCTCTTCTCCTTTCACCTCACATCAATCGCTCTTTCTTCACCCCCACCTTCCTTACACCACGTCCCCACCCCTCAGTTCTTTCCTACCTTACACACACAGCCACACACACAGATACACACACAGATACACACACAGCCACACACACAGATACACACACAGCCACACACACAGATACACACACAGCCACACACACAGATACACACACAGATACACACACAGATACACACACAGCCACACACACAGATACATACACAGCCACACACAGATACACAGATACACACAGATACACACAGATACACACACAGATACACACAGCCACATACAGATACACACACAGCCACACACAGATACACACACAGCCACACACACAGATACACACACAGCCACACACAGATACACACACAGCCACACACACAGATACACACACAGATACACACACAGATACACACAGCCACATACAGATACACACACAGCCACACACACAGATACACACACAGCCACACACACAGATACACACACAGCCACACACACAGATACACACACAGATACACACACAGATACACACACAGCCACACACACAGATACATACACAGCCACACACAGATACACAGATACACACAGATACACACAGATACACACACAGATACACACAGCCACATACAGATACACACACAGCCACACACACAGATACACACACAGCCACACACAGATACACACACAGCCACACACACAGATACACACACAGCCACACACAGACACACACACAGCCACACACACAGATACACACACAGATACACACACAGATACACACAGCCACATACAGATACACACACAGCCACACACACAGATACACACACAGCCACACACACAGATACACACACAGCCACACACACAGATACACACAGCCACACACACAGATACACACACAGCCACACACACAGCCACACACACAGCCACACACACAGCCACACACACAGCCACACACACAGATACACACACAGCCACATACAGATACACACAGCCACACACACAGATACACACACAGCCACACACACAGATACACACACAGATACACACAGCCACACACACAGATACACACACAGCCACACACACAGATACACACACAGATACACACACAGCCACACACAGATACACACACAGATACACACACAGATACACACAGCCACATACAGATACACACACAGCCACACACACAGATACACACACAGCCACACACACAGATACACACACAGCCACACACACAGATACACACAGCCACACACACAGATACACACACAGCCACACACACAGATACACACACAGCCACACACACAGATACACACACAGCCACACACACAGCCACACACACAGCCACACACACAGATACACACACAGCCACACACACAGCCACACACACAGCCACACACACAGATACACACACAGCCACATACAGATACACACAGCCACACACACAGATACACACACAGCCACACACACAGATACACACACAGATACACACAGCCACACACACAGATACACACACAGCCACACACACAGATACACACACAGCCACACACACAGATACACACACAGCCACACACACAGATACACACACAGATACACACACAGCCACACACACAGATACACACACAGCCACACACATAGCCACACACAGAGATACACACACAGCCACACACAGATACACACACAGATACACACAGCCACACACACAGCCACACACACAGCCACACACACAGATACACACACAGCCACACACACAGCCACACACACAGATACACACACAGCCACACACACAGCCACACACACAGATACACACACAGATACACACACAGCCACACACACAGATACACACACAGATACACACACAGATACACACAGCCACACACACAGCCACACACACAGCCACACACACAGATACACACAGATACACACACAGATACACACACAGATACACTCACAGATACACACACAGCCACACACACAGATACACACACAGCCACACACACAGATACACACACAGCCACACACACAGATACACACATCCACACACACAGATACACACACAGCCACACACACAGCCACACACAAGCCACACACACAGATACACACACAGATACACACACAGATACACACAGATACACACACAGATACACACACAGATACACACACAGATACACACACAGCCACACACACAGATACACACACAGATACACACACAGCCACACACAGATACACACACAGATACACACAGATACACACAGATACACACACAGATACACATAGCCACACACACAGATACACACACAGCCACACACACAGATACACACAGATACACACAGCCACACACACAGATACACACACAGATACACACAGATACATACAGCCACACACAGATACACACACAGATACACACAGCCACACACACAGATACACACACAGATACACACAGATACACACACAGATACACACAGCCACACACAGATACACACACAGATACACACAGCCACACACACAGATACACACACAGCCACACACACAGATACACACACAGCCACACACACAGATACACACATCCACACACACAGATACACACAGCCACACACACAGATACACACACAGATACACACACAGCCACACACAGATACACACAGCCACACACACAGATACACACAGCCACACACACAGATACACACACAGATACACACACAGATACACACACAGCCACACACACAGATACACACAGCCACACACACAGATACACACAGCCACACACACAGATACACACACAGCCACACACACAGATACACACACAGATACACACACAGCCACACACACAGCCACACACACAGATACACACACAGCCACATACAGATACACACAGCCACACACACAGATACACACACAGATACACACACAGCCACATACAGCCACACAAACACATCTATACACACACAAATTTAAAGCTAAAGTCTACATGTAAGAGAAAAATTTGGCACCTGTCTTTCTGAGTCTGTCTTATTTTGCTCAACATAACTATAATAACAGCTGTGTCCCTTTTCCTACCGGTGCGAAGATTCCATTCCTCTCTAGGGCTGAATAATGTGGCACAAATACACAATGAAATTTATGTGCATACCAAGCTTTCTGATGGCCATTAAATTACACATGAAGTTGAGCTCAAGTTCACTTTGACACAGGGCTTTACTGACCCCTAGTGGCAAATATGATTATTAATATACTCTAAAGTTTATTTTCTAAACCATGCATCACTATACTGACAAATACTTGTTTTGAACTCGACTTTCAGCAATGAGTTAAAATTGCCAGACTCTGGTTAGATCTGGGCAGTACTGTTTAGAAAGGACATGTTGGCTTTGGTTCCATCAATGGCAGATGAAGCCAGCTCAGGCCATCGCAGAGTGCCTTCACATTAGATATGGTAAGGAAAAAGGCCAAGGCTACTTAGCTATAAATACATACAAACAAAAGAGTAAAGAATAATATGTCACACTTTGTTTAGGGGACAGAACATATGGAATCAAAATTAGATAAAACTGGCTGATGTGTTTGATGTTATTGCCAGCATAAGAAAATGAACCTTTGCTGGGGTAGAAGACATAGGTCCCATTAACATTTTGATCTAGTATAAAAAGACCCCTTTCCCAACTGACCCCTCATTGTGACTTTAAAAGAAATCACATGCTTCAAATGCTCTTTTTCTACATAATTTAAAAATTTAATAACCGCCAATAAATGAGTTCTTTTCCCAGTTTTACAAAGGAAAGTCCTCCTCGGAGGTGAGGGTTGGTTCCTTGCAGGTGCAGGTTCCAGCCCAGAAGGTCTGGCTTGAGCCAGTTTGCACCCTGCAAGTTTTTGGAGGGACTTGCAGGCCACGTTAGTCCCCCTCACATGGCTCAAACCTAATAGCTGAATAGAAGAAAATGGCATTCTAGCTTTGGTCTGTTTAGTAATATGGGAATCAATGCCAAGATTGTAATCTCTGCATGCTGGTCACACGTCCATCACTTCCCTGTCATCTCAGTGCTAGCTGAGACAGCAGGAAGGACAGATTCAGGGAAGAAGTATTACCAAATGGTGGTGAACAGGTGGAGATGAAGGTGTCTGCACATCCAGCCATCTGTGCAGCTGCTTGTGGTTGTGGTGAGTCTTCAGACACACATTTTCACAATGACCTGTATGTGCCTGAAGGAACGCTGCATAAACTTGATGAAAATGCAAACTTTTCACTTAAAACTCTTGTTACCAGGGGTTGGAGAGATGGCTCAGAGGTTAAGAGCACTAACTGCTCTTCCAGAGGTCCTGAGTTCAACTCCCAGCATCTACATGGTGGCTCACAACCACTGCAATGAGAGTTGGTGCCCTCTTCTGGTCTGCAGGGACATATGCAGGTAGAACACTGTATATACATAATAAATAAATAAAAATGAAAAAAATTCTTGCTTCCAGATAATAATATTGGTTTCTTTTTCTCTCCGGTACAATACCTGACTTCTCACTTACCTTTGTCTCTTTAGGGTGGAGCAGTCTGGGACAAGGCTAAACCCATCTCAGTGTGGGGTCTCTGGATTTACATGTATTTCAATAAGTCATGGAATTATACAACATACATTGTATGTCTAGCACATATCTGAAAAATGGTCAAAGCACATGGCTGAGGAAGTCCTAAGCCCTAGCAGGGACTGATTACTGTTTAGTTAAATTGGCACAGCTTAATCCGTCTTCTAAAGCCCTTTGTTTATACCTGCAGACAAGATAAAGGGTAGTCTTAGCTTTATCAGAGAAGTCTCTCTTGGCAGTGAATAAAGAAACCCATGGCATTTCATTTGCATTTTAATAGTAAAGCTTGCCTGAAGATCAGAAAAGTAAAACAGCCACACTGGCCAGTCTTAGAGACCAGGCAGCAGTGACACACACCTTTAATCCCAGCAGCCACACTAGCTTATCATAGAAACCAGGCGATAGTGGTGCATGCCATTAATCCCAGAATGAGAGGAATATAAAACGGGAGGAGACAGCCCTCAATCTCAGGCTCTTGCTGAGATTCCTGGAGAGAGGATCTCCATTGACCTTGACCTTACCTGAGGTTGAGGTAAGAGCCAGTGGCTGGCTGTTTTGCCTCTCTGACCTTCAGGTTGAACCCCAATTTCTGTCTCTGAGTTTTTATTAACCATGCTTCAATGGTTACTCAAGCTGCTGAGAATAGCTGATGGTCGGGAGGTCAGCCCTACACAGGTATTTTATGCCTCCCCTGAAGAGCCACTATAGAAGAGAGGGCAGAAAGACTGTGAGAGCCAGAAGACAGACAGGGGCTATGAAAAGCATCTTCTGACTACAGCACAGCTACTGTAATCCTGAACTTACAGCTGCACACTAGCCCTGTCAACAGTCGGGCTCTGGTGGCAGGCAGCCCTGTAGCTCCCTACACTTGTCGCCTGTGGCAATGGCGAATCACTCCACAGTCGTAGCTCTGGGTCCTCACTTTTATCATGTGTTAGACTGTCACCTCTATGGTCTGTATCTCCTGCTTGGGGCCTAACACACAGCAGACGCTCGATCATGTCCGCGGCTGACTAAACTAAAGGAAGATGGAAATATAAACATGATCACACGATTCTGGAAGTTTCCATGAGGCTTAGACGGTATTGTGAAAATACACAGGCAACTGGGGACACTCATTTCATATTTGTAATCACATACACTTCCTTGCACTGGTCTACAGAAATTACAGTGCAAATGTAAATAAGTCACACCGTTTCAAAGAACTGCAGATTCTATCTACTCCAGCATTTTAAGGTTTGACCAATGCCTGACTGCCTGATGACTTACAAGGCTTCAGCCATTGCCAGTAGTAGTTAAGACTATGATGAAGTAATTGTGCTTTTCACTACTGCAGGGAGTGGTGCTCATGAGCTAAGAGCTGAGTGTGACTTCCCTATGTGCACTACAGCAATCTACAGTCTCCAATACCTTGCCACATTTTAAAGAGACAGGCAATTTATGTAAACTAGTATGAAAAGAAGACATAGTATTCAGCAAAGACTAAAATGCAAACAACACATTTATTAGTTACAGAGCAAAAGCCTGGACTCTCTAATGTTGAAACATGAAGAGACCTAAACAATCCATACAATGAAGGCCTGGGCACTTCCAGCCAGCTGACAGCAGAGACTGTGTGTGGAGGGAGAGATGGGCTTTGATTTTACTGGTGCTGCCGGGACATTTTCTACAGACGAAATGCGAGGGGAAAGCAAGAATGAAACCAGTCGAGAGCAGTCAGTAAGCCTTGGTTAAATACTGAAGGTGGAGGGGGTGGTGGTTAATTTTACATAAACTAGGATTGGATTTCTGCTCCTCACAGGGAGGATGCACCTCAGCCTTGAGGAATACTCAGGGATTCTTCACAAAGTGTGTGGGGTAGTTTCCTGCTTAATGACTGACAGCAGCATTAACTAACATGAGATATTAGACTTACCAAGAAGGAATTAATTCACAAAATGAGGAGGATTAAGAAAAGATACACTTACTAGTTATACAGGACAGTAATGGAAACTAGTGATTAGAAGAGTCTTATGAGTATGACATATGGTCTTTGGATATTCTGTTAAATAAATGAAAAAGGGTCTCTTTTATTAGTTTTATTTTTATCGTAATTGATTTGTTCAGCCAGTTAGACAAGATGACGTGGTGGACACATGTCACATAGTCTCTAAAGTCTGGGATTACACGCACCTGTACCTGACCAAATCACTACTGACCAGCAGCTGACTGGCTTCCTGACTCCCATGATTCTTCTGGTTGTGACAGATCCTCCCCTAAAGACTCCTTTACTTCTGTTTGGTCATTCTGCCAAAAGAGCGCCCCTTCTTCCACAGGCTTCCTTTCTTGGGATGATATTTTCTGTAAGGAGTCTCTTTCTAAAGGTGGCTTCTGGGTGGGGGATAAGGTTGACTCCTGTAATTCTAAACTCACCGAGGGATCTGTCATTGTGTCAGGACCACTATACACATCATCCGACCTCATAGAGGGCTGTGTGTCTTCCTTTTTCTCGTAATTATTTAGCCTTCTTTCAACCACTTCACGGATCAACACTGAAAGGTTCAGAGGTCATTATGAGTTTCCATACTTTCCTTCTAGATAAGTAGAAGCTATGTTTTTTTGTTTTGTTTTATTTTTGTTTGTTGTTTTGTTTTTGGTTTTTTCAAGACAGGATTTCTCTGTGTAGCCTTGGTTGTCCTGATCCACTTTGTAGATCAGGCTGGCCTCGAACTCACAGAGATCCACCTGCCTCTGCCTCCTGACTACGGCATTAAATGTGTGTGCTACCACCGCCCATAAATGAGTAGAAAGTACCACTTAGGCCTTTCCCCCTTCCCATTAGCCTTTATAAATTTTGCATATACAACAACTACCAATTAATACATTGAACAAGTTATGTCCTTTCGTCTTTAAATACCAAGTACAAAGCAACAACAAAATATTCCGTGATGAAATTAGAGAGGGTGGAAACTGCACCCTTGTTTCAGTACAACTGATTAACCAAGTTTAAGAAGCACCACCAACACTAATGTTCCTTCCTCACTTATTCTTCCCCACTGAGAAGTTTAGGAACAACTCTTATATAAAATAACTTACTGTCAAGCACGGCTCTTCCCACCATGCTGTGCTCCATGGTTTTTTCAACTTCATTCATTAGCCATGGAAGGAATCCTATTTCAATGTCTGCAATAAAGAATTTCATTAAGCATTTCTGCAAATCATTAGTATGTCTTCCCCAATGTAATGATCAGCAGCACCACCTTCTCAACATAAAACATTAAATTGACTCACACAGCATCACGTTTGCCGTATTCTCTACATATGCTCTGCTCAACTTCCCTTCTACTGCAGTAGAAATGGTATTTTACAAATCATGAGGTTTTCCAGAGTCAAAATACAGTTGGGCCCACAAGCACAATCTGAGACAGGTGAAGGAGGGAGGGCAGAGAGAAGATGCTGATCTGGGAAACCTTTGCTGAAGTGGGACAAAGCCTGAGCATGAGCATTGCTGGGAAAGAGACTTCGTCCCTTGAGGTCGGAGCCAATGGAGCCTGACCAGCTTTCAGCTTTTCAGCTTTGGGAAGGGGCTGTCTAGGAAACACTGCTGCTGCGGTGGAGACTAAGCACTTCTATTTGTAGGAACTTTGCTCCAGTTTCAGTGGGAAGTTCACTGTGTTAAGCATTTTAACAAGACTGCCCATTAAATCTACATCAAAGTTTCAAGTTGGTTTTTAGGCATCTATTTAATAGGATGATAATAGAGATGATAGAATACAGTATTTGTTATTATATATGACATATCTCAGGCAAGATTTTTATTTTCAAGCTTTAAACTATGTAACAGACAAAAACAAAACAAAACAATATCAAGTACTACTGTTCTCTGTGACCAATAGGAAGAAGTCTGCTCTACAGCTTGGATCTTAACTATTTCCCCACAGCTCACAGTTCTCACTGATGGTGTGCTGGGAGGTAGGGCCTACCTGAGGAAGTGTGTGCTCTTGAAGGGCATGCTGGGACCACACCCCTTTTGTTTACTGTTTTTTTTTTGTTGTTGTTTTTTGGTTGTTATTTGTTGTTTGGGGTTTTTTTTTTGTTGTTTTTTTTTTTTTGAGACAGGGTTTCTCTGTGTTGCTTTGGAGTCTGTCCTGGAACTAGATCTTGTAGACCAGGCTGGCCTCGAACTCACAGAGATCTACCTGCCTATGCCTCCCAGGCGCTAGGGTTAAAGGCGAGCGCCACCACCACCAGGCCAGTTTTGTTTACTGGAACAGCTTTGATTTCCCACAGAGGCCCAGAAACAATGGAGTCAAACAACTCTGTGTGGATCTGTACTGTACTGAAATTCCTGAGGCCATGCATAGTGGCACACACCTGTGCTTCCAGCACTCAGGAGGAAAAGGAGGATCATGAGTTTGAGGCTGGCCTGTTAGGGCAGTGATCATACATATAAAATAAATTTGAAGCAATAAGAATATTCCTGGTGTAACAGTCAATATAACAGAAATCTCCACAGACCTCTTTCAATTGGATCATAAAAGTAGCCACTGTTCCTGAGACTGTCAAAGACAGATGGGAGGAGGTCAGCCAGGTACTGCTGTGCAAACGCACGAGCTGAGATCTTCTGTGACGTCTCCTGGTGCTTATGTATGATTTCCCACTGCTGTCTCTTACGGCGTTCCTGTGAAGAGAAAGATGTCATTGCATGTGGCTATCTGACTATTTCATCCTCCCAAGCGCTGGAGCCAGTATGGCCAGGTATGTAGAAGAATCTACAGCTGTCAAAAGTGCTCAGCAAGATGTCTGCAAGGACTCACTGTGTTGCAGAATGTTTGAGCATCCGGTGGGCATTGAGCTTATGGAGACATAAAGGAACCTAAGGAAAAACGCATCTCCTGACCCATGTTCAAGTAAATTAACTTCTACACTTAACTGTATGCATGCTATTAAAAAGATAATGGCAGCTGGACGTAGTGGCACATGCCTTTAATCCCTGTACTTGGGAGACTGAGGCAGGACAGAATGGCGAGTTAAATGCTCTCCTGGGTTATACAGGAAGACCTTGTCTAAAATAACTATGATAGATAATGACATGCACTTTTATTAGTAACATCATAAAGTAGTACAAATAAGAAATTTTATCCTTATGAGTCTTCCATCAAAGAACACCAGCCAATTGTTTGACTTGTGTTTAGTACCAGGAGTGAGGCTATGTCTCCTGCTAAGGGCACAGAGACTTCCTCAGGTGAGATAATCGCCTTTTACCCAGTAAATGCCTAGTACCTCTTTGAATTAATAAAGCTGAAATGACTTGGAAGGTCATGAAGCTTGTTGTGCTGTGTGTGGCTGTCTCCTTTAGGTCATATCACATCTACAAAGCTAAAGAATGCTTTTCAATGTGCCTATATAAAAGTGGGAGCATTAACATATTTTTAAGTACTCTATTTTCAAGTTTTAAAAACATATACAAATCTAGATGACATGTTCTAGAGTTTTCCCATATATATATATATATATATATATATATATATATATATATATATATATATATATATACATACATACATACATACATATATATATTGATAATTTTGTTATTTCAATGTAGTTTCTGCAGAAAGTGTCTATTTTATATATGCAAGCAAAGATTTGCACAGGAACATGTCTTACTATGAGTCCTATGTTCTTCATATAAATAATTAGTAATTTTGGAAGAAGATACAAAATCCAGTTGATTAAGTATTGAGTATAATTTCCCAGCAAACGTACTTTTCTTGACAGTAATTTGGGCTCTTTGGGAAATCATTCTCATTGGTTTAAGTACTCTGGCACTATGCCTTGTTTCAGTGCATAAGAAAGGGTAACAGCCACTGTTAATACCAGAAAGACCTTTAAATATGATTAAATATAGATTTTTCTGTTAAATATTAAAATGAGTTATACAACTTTTCTTACTGAAGATTCATAAAAGATACTTTGGAAACCAGAGCCTGGTCACCGGGAGACAGACTTAGCGCTCTCTGCAGATCTCTACTGATTACCCCCACAAACCTCTTTCCTTCCTTTCATCTCTCTGCTGCTGGATGATGGCAAATCAAGGTATTCCTTTCTAGCACTCCTCTGAAGCTCTTGATATTTAAGAGCGCCATCCAGCTTGGACACATGTAATATAGGACCTGCACTTCATTGGAAGCTTTTGGAAGCTGACTAAGGTAGATTAATAGAAGGTGGAATTTACAATGTAAGTCAACAATGAGAGATTTATGATCTACAAGAGAGATCTGAGCAACAAATATTGTAGATCTTCTTCACATGTATTTAAAAAGACCACCAGCTTTATGTAAGCTTGAATGTAATGTATTAAGTAGCCAAAAGACTAACAATCAGCTTCGGGTACCATATATAAAAGATGGAAGGCCTTGGGTCCATTCCCAAAGAAATGAGAGAGGAAGTAAGAGAGCCAGCCAGCCAGACAGGCAGACAGGCAGGCAGGCAGACAGGCAGGCAGGCAGCTCTACCTTCTCTTCTCGGTGCCGTCTCTCTTGCTCTTCCAATCGCTGAACTTCAGCCAGCTCCACATTGCGTATTTCTTCGTATGCATACTGATTGGCTCGCAGATTGGCCAGCTCCTCCTCTTCCATGACTTCCAGGAGGGCCTGTTCAATCGTCTTCCCCACCAGAACTTGTAACATTGGTTTGACTTCAAGGTCAAAGTCAAAGAGCTTAAACAGAGAAGAAAGCAAACACAATTTGAATCCTGAAGTGAATGTGTAAGAGAATGCAAAGAGAATGCCAGCAGGAGTTGGCTGTGAGGTCTGGGTGTCGGCTCTGCACAGCCTCTGTGTCTGCACTCTCAAAGCAGCCCTACAAGGCACACAGCAGCGTCTTCTGATTATAGGCAAAAATCTACTAATTTAAAATAATAAAAAAATCTACATTTATCAATATGAACTCCAACTCTCAATGATTTTAAGACAGAACTCTGAAACTAAAGGGAAACGTCCCCGTCTTTCATGGTTTGTTTTTTTTCTGCTAAACATTTACTGACTCAGGACCAAGAATAGCACACATCTGAAGTGATTCATGTCGAACATCAGAGCTTTCTATGCAGTGACTGAAAGCTAACTTTGTCTTCTAATTTTAATGACAAACTCCTTGCACTTCTCTACTCCATTATTCATGTAGTCATTACTTTTTTTTCCATTAACTGACCTATTCATGCATTCTACGTGGAGATGAAAATGCCATTCAGAATTTTTAAACATGTAATCCCTTCATAAAAGTTATTCATTCCACAAGTGACTTATGTCCTAACTGTATGTCCTCTTTGAAGAAAGAGGGAAGCCAGAAGGATGTACTGTACCTCTCCTTCTAGTATCTGGGTGGCCACATCTTTGCCAGTTTTGGCAGGAATGAAGAGCGGTGTTGGTGGTCTGTCCAGAAACGCATCCGTCTGGCATTCCATGTCGACTTCAACTATGCGGTCAGCAATCTCTTCAAGGTATAATTCTAGGAAGAACATTATGTACTGTGGGTTCACAATTAACTATGGTTTATTTAAGGCATTCCCATGTTTGTGAAATGTCAACAAATAGAAGTTATCAGGCACAGGGGCACATAACTGCTACCCCAGCACTTAGGAGGCTGAAGCAGGAGGAGCTACATTTTAGGCCAACCCAGGATCCACAGTAAGAGACGGCATCTCTAGTAAATACAAGATTTGCTATAATCGTGTGTCATGTGCTTGGGGTTTGAAGAATCATGCATCAAATCAAACTGCTCTTTGGAATTCTCTCTATGCACAGTTTAGAAATAGACACTTTAATAAATAAATGCCACGTTTATAACTTGATGAGGCAGGGCAATGTGGTACCACAGGAAGACTTGAACACTGAACACAGGATCCAACCAAAATAGAGCTCTCTGTCCTAAGTGTCTTAAGTGTAAAAAGATCAAAGTTACTTGCCACATAGACTCTTTTTTTAACATAAGAAACTCATAGGGAAAGAGCCAGAGGCAACAGTAAATAAGAAGTAGGGGCTGGATCACTTATATTCAGATCACATGTCCAGTCTTCTGTGGCGTCTACAAAGTGAATGCTTGAGACAGCACAATCGAGGTACAAAAAAAAATTAGTAAAACCTTTCATGTTTTGAGTTTACAGTTTTGTGCTGGTCACATTTATAGTTTTTGACACATCAAGGACCAAGACTAAGCCTTAGTTGTTAGAATCACAAAGATGGCTAATCATTGGCACTCACTCATTCTAGGCCTGGCTCAAGGGCAGGGGGAAGTTTATTCTTTTTGCTTTTACTCCAGGAAGAACCTTGGTGAATCTGCTCATGGTCTTCACTAGGTAGAAGAATCTCAAGTCACATTAGTCTATGGAAAACACCAAGTACTGTCAGCTTACCAAGGTCTGTCAACAGGAAATGCTTTGTCCAGCAGAGTGCACAAAGCTGTAAACCCTGGAGCCTGCTTTAGGGCACCTAATGTGCAAAGCCATGGAGAGCAAGGGAGAGAGAGGCGGTGTGACAGGCAGATGACTACATACGAGTGGGGTCACCTTTCGGACAGTCAAATGTCTACACAGAGCTGCGAAGCTCTCATCAGTCTTGATGAAAAGTGACTTAAGTTGGGTTGTGAATAATAATGCTACTCTGAAATTGTGCTGGCTAATTTTGTCAACTTGACACAGTCACCTGAGAGGAAGGGACCTCGATTAACAAAATGCCTCCATAAGATCCGCTGTAGGTGAGCCTGTAGGGCATTTTCTTAATTAGTGATTGATAGGGGAGGGCCCAGCCCATTGTGGGCTGGTGGAAAGCAGGTTGAACAAGCCACTGGGAGCAAGCCAGTAGGCAGCACCCCTCCATGGCCTCTGCATCAGCTCCTGCCTACAGGTTCCAACCCTGTTTGAGTTCCTGTCCTGACTTCTTTCAGTGGTGAACTGACACGTGGAAGTATAAATCAAATAAATCCTTTTCTCCCAACTTGCTTTTGTCATGGTGTTTCATCACAACAGGGGTAACCTTAACTAAGACAGCCATAAAATATGAGGGAAGGGCTGAGAGAATTAGTAGTTAGGAAACTCTTATCAAGTCCAAATCCCTACTTCTAGCTCTCTCAACATTATAACATGTGTTCTGTGTAGCTGCTTCCTGAACAGACTTCCCTACCATATTTCTCGGAAGAGACAGATACACACCGGAGATCCATAAATAATAGAAAGGAAAGAAAAGTAAGTTCCAGTGGACTGACAGGAACCGCTCGTGAGCCATGATGCCAGCGGCATGGTCAGGTACCTGTCTGCACATCCACGTGCTTTCTGCCCTCCACGGGCTCAGGTGTTCGCGGTCTGAGCTGCTCTTGGGCTCGCTTTCTGGCAAGAGCCCTCCTCCTGGCCTGCTGTTGTCGCTGAAGCTCTAGAGGATCAGGCTGTCCGGGCTGAGAGGGACAGATAAGGCTTAGAAACACCAGACATCAGTTCTCAGAGCAGGCAGCCGCTGCCATTGACAAAGCACTCCCCGGCTAGCACCAAAGCATATGTCAGCTGATGCCTCCTGGTTACTGGGGGTGTGGTCAGGTGATGCCAAGCTAACAGCAAATCCACACTGGGACACATAGGTGTAGAGTTCTAGCTAATCACCTGGTTTTCCTCAAGCAACCTCTGGTGCCTAGTAAAACGGATGCATTTATTCTGTAACAGTAAACTTTGGTAGATAGTTAAGAAATGAAAAACTAGTAGGACTTTTTAAAATCTGAATTCAATTGAATAGATTTCCCTTAAAAATTTTTATCAGTTCAAAAAGAAAACATCCTGGGTCCAAAGAAAGCTTCTTCAAGTCAACAAAAAAGCTGACTAGAGGCTGAAAATACTGTCTGTTTTAAGTCAAGACAATTATGAAAAGAAAACCTGTCTGAACATCTTCTGACCCCCATGTTTTTATTTTTAGTCAACATAAAGCAATTGTATTTATTTACAGGTCACAGTGTGACATTTCAACATACATATACAATGTGCAGTGATCAGATTATCACAACAAGCATGTGTGTCATTTTTTTGAGTTGGAAATACAGAAAATCCTATTAGTTATATAAAAATGTTTTTAAATGTTATACATAAGGAATTCTACAGCAGATAACTTCTTGAGCGTGACTTGCTTTTACTAAGCACTTCCCTGAGAGTCATGTGGGCTGTACCATGTCCCAATAATCTAACTACTTACCCCTTTTTGTTTAAAGATATTTTTATTTTTAATTATGCGCATATGTGGGTCCATAGACTAGGAGTTTATAAGAGGGCCCTGGATCCCCTGGAGCTGGAGTTACAAGTAGTTATGAGTCACCCGACATCGGCACTAGGAACCAAAGTCAGGTCCCTTAACTCCTGGGCCTCTCCAATATCCCACCCCCAACTCTGCCTTCACTGAGTAGTACAAGTTGGCTGAATGAACACACCAGTTTGATTTTAAAGATTTACCTAATGGGAAAGAAAACCATTTAGAATACACTTTCGGCTTCTTTACACTACACATGAAGTAGCTCTGAATATTCCTACACAGGCTTATGTCAAAGTTTCCATGTCTATTTCATACACACAGACGCAACTGTAGGTTTGAATATTTCTTTCCATTTGCTATGTATCCTTGAAGCCCTTATTGCCAATTTCTAAATGTTAGTGTTGGAATAAGTGTATATTAAGTATATCACAATAGCTTAAAATTTCATTTCCCCATGGCTAATGCTGAACATCTTTTGATGGGCTTGTCATCAGTATCTTCCTTTGCTCTCAACTTTTGACAGGTTCTATTTGGTTTGCATAGCTTTTAGCTTTCAAGCTCTGAGAATTACATATTTTCAGTATAAGACACTGGTCAGATGTGCAGCTTGTCTGTTGAAATATGATGTTGTCTGTTTTGTAGTTTGCCCTTATACATCCGTATGAGGCTTTTCATCAGTCCAGCTTCGTTTCTGTGTGTGCTACCCTCTCAGGTCATGCAATCCCTGCACTCTTCCCAAGGTTATTGAGGTTTTTTCCTACAAGTTTTATATTTCACATTTAAATCTATGATCCATTTGATTTCTTCCCCTCAGTTTCTTTGAGACAAGATCTCCCTATGTAGCTCAGGTTAGCCTCAGCCTCCCCAAGTGCTCTGCCCTTTGTGTATAGAATTGCTTTGGTATTTTGGGGTCTATGGTGATTCCACAGAAATTTCAGTACTGTTAAGAATGTAATTGGTTAGCTCTTTCTTCAAGGTTTGATACAATTTGGCAGTGACTCCATTTAGTCCTTACTTTTTTTTTTTTTTGGTTTTTCTTTGTAGCTTTGGAGCCTGTCCTGTCTTGGAACTTGCTCTATAGCTCAGGCTAGTCTCAAACTCACAGAGATCTCCCTGCCTCTGCCTACTGAATGATGGGATTAAAGGTGTATGCCACTACTGCCCGGCTTAGTCCTTTCTTTGCAACCTAGAAAGTGGTCTCTTTTAGAGACGGTTCTAGGAGATGCTGAGGGGGTGTGTGCTCCTTTGTTAGATGGAATATTCTGTCAACATTAGGCCCATTTGATTCATGGCACAGTTAACCCTGAAGTCTGTTGACTTCTAGTTTGGAGAGAGTGGGGCACCGAGGCCCCCTTCTATTACTGCAGCAGGTCTTCTCCGTGTTAGTGTTGCTTTTGTTTGGAGCACACACATTTGCATTTACGACTGTTATGTCTTGGTGTACTGTCCCCTTTACTAATGCGCAGTGGTCTTCATCTCTTCTAGCTCATTCTGAAGTCTACTTTATCACCTGCCAGAAAAACTACCTATGCCAACTGATTTTTGGCTTCTATCTAAATTGACTTCCATCCTTTGGTTCGTGGTCTATGACCCGTGAGCTGACTCTTGGAAGTAACAGATAGCTGGAACTTGTTTTTTTTTTTTTTTTCCAATCTAATCAGCCAATACTCTTTACTGGTGAGTTGAGTCCATTTACATATGAGGTTATTGAGGGATGTTTGCTAGTATTTGTGACTTTATTGGCTGCTGTGTTGGTTTTAGGTTTTTATAAATTACTATAGGTTTTCTTGTTTACTGTGCTGGACTTGATGGACTCCTTCCTAGCTCTCTGTCATCAGTCTGACACGAGAGTCACAATGTGCTCTGGGAACTGAGACATTCTTCCTCCACTGAGGACAGTGCTCTAGGTATCTTCTGACGTGCTGGAGTGTCCTCACATGGCTCATTTCCTCATCACTCTAGTGATGGGTTTCCTGGGGACAGTGGCCTTGGCTGTAGTTATTTTCTTTCAGGGTTTAAACTCTACCCTTCATGCTTCCTGGCCGTTAGGGCTGTGATGTTTTTCTGATATGTCTGCTTTTGTAGGGGAGTTGTTTCCCTTTCATAGTTTTTAATACTATTTTTTTGTTTTGTATTTTTGATATCTTGAGTAAAACTGTCCAATCAAATGGTGTATCTGTGCATCTCTCTCAGGCGGCTCACAAGCACCTTTACCCTAGCACCTGATGCCTCTGACCTTCTAGGGCACCTGCACCCATGTACACACTCGCACACATACACATAACTAAAAATAGAAGTCTTTATATAGAATTAATGTTTGCATACTGTATCTTCTTCCATAATTTTACTTTGGACCTAATTGCAATTAAAGGGATTTTCCTTACACATAGAATGTAGTTGGATTATATTTATAATCTCTGCTAACTTCTAACTACTTCATTCAGACCATTTATGTTTAACAAAATCATTGATAAGATCATATCACATGATAAGGTGTAGGCTGTCATTTTTGTTTTCTATTTGTTTATTGTTTTGAAATTCTCTGCATTCTTTTTCTTGAATTTCTATGGGCATAATACTTACATAATAAGTTACAACATAGCAACTTACAATGTTGACTTGGCATCTATTTTTGTTTTTCAGACCTAGGAATCAAATCCACAGCCCATGCATGTTAGTCAAATACTCTATTGCTGAGGTGCATCCCCCCTGGCATCTAGTTTTAAAATGTCTAACGTTCGGGGCTCAGTTACTCTTACATGTTTTCAATAATATATCCCATCTAAAATTGCTCCTTCCAGTGGCCACTGGTCAACTAAGACATAGCTCCTCCTAGTCAGCCAAGCATCTGCCTTCCTGCTGCCTTTATAAGGGAGATTCAAATGTTCGCTTTGAATGCAGAGTGATCACCTCTGACCATAGCATGACCTCCTGGAACGAATGTCTTGAGCCCGAATGAATGGCTTGACATGGGCCAATGAAAGCTCCCGGTGGGAACCTGCTAGCAGAACAGCAGTGATGTTGTCCCAATCATTTCTCTCCTTCCAACTCAGTTTTCCTAAGTTAGATTTTGATGAGGCTTGGCATGGACTTTACTTCTCCTTGGGGTTTACCGTGCCCTGGATCTCTCGACTCTTAAGTCTGTCATTAAGTTTGTAGACTTTTCACGCACTATTTATTCAAATAGCTTTCCCCCATGTGATTTACTTTCTTCTGAGTCACTAATTCCTTCCCGTGTCGTCTCCGATGCACTACTGACAGTCCAGTGAGTGTTTTACTCTGCTTTAGTTTTCAGTTCTACAGTTCCCATTTGGTCCATTTTTATATTCTCTATTTCTCTGCCAAGTTGCTTATTTGTTTGTATAAAATATTCATAATTTTTCACTTCTGGTCAAGATAATTTTGACTGCTTTACATTTCCTACATTTTATAATTTCTACATCTGAGTCTCATGTATTGTCATCTTGATCGCTTTATCTCATAAGAGACTACCCTGGTTTTTATAATGAGCAACTTTTTTTTCTAGACAGGGTTTTTCTGTGTAGCGTTGGAGCCTGTCCTAGAACTCACTCTGTAGACCAGGCTGGCCTCGACTCAGAGATCTGCGTGTCTCTGCCTCCTGAGTGCTGGAATTAAAGATGTGCACTGCCCCTGCCTGGCGATGAGTAACTTTTTTTTGTTGGAGACTTGGAACTCTATGTTGTGGGACTTCAGGTACTACTTAATCTTTTCAGTAGAAGGTCATTCATTTTGCAGTAGGTACATGTTTGGAGGGAATGGGAGTCTAACTCCCTGCTAGGCTCTATTTAAAGGTACTGGGTGGGGCATAGCTCTGCTGATGTAGGTGTTTGGATGTGGCAGGGCAGAAAGGGCCACAGCACCTATTGTTACCATATTGTTTCTCCTTATTACTATTAGATAATACATTTAGCTCCACACTGGTTTTGTTACCAGCACTCAGAAAAAGCAGGGCACCAGCCTGTGTTGTCTTCTACTACCTACCTCATACCTCACTGTGGCTGTATGAGGGTGGAAATTCAGCTTTCTGCTCTACTTTTGTGGACAGTGTTTCAAAATGTGGAGTAGGGTATGGCTTTGCACTCTTGCTGGGTATGTGGGAAGTGGGTTGTCTTGCTCTGTATGTGGAATGAGAGTGCTCCCTACTCTGCCCAGACTCACTGGTACTGTGAGAGTGTCTGGTTGAGGTATGGATCCCCCTGGTGTTGTGCCTGCGGGCTGGTGGTACGCTTCTCCAGCATCGTGAGCATGTTATGGAGAGGTAGAGAGGAAATCTGGGAACACAGGCTGTGCTGCTTTTCAGCTGGGTCTCAAAGTCCCCAGCCAGGCTGCAGCCGTCCCTCCTCAAGTCTTTTAGGGTTTCTGGAGTGTGTCTTAGGGAGTTTAGTCCTAACAAGGAGGAACAGGAAGTTTTAGGGCAGATTTTTATAGTAAGGTGCTGATTATTTGACTAAAGAAGTCACTGTAGTGCTAAACAAAGTGACACAAGATGTCTAGACCCCATGTGTGGATCTTCCTGGCTGGACCTAAGTGTCTAGAGAAGCTTGTTAAAAAACACACAGTCCTGATAGTGAGTCTGTCTGGGGAAAACAAAACATAGTTCGGTGTTCAAGCCCTAGAGGTCCTGATGCAGGAGACTGGGGTAAGGGGGAAGGCTCCAGATGATGCTGATGCAGACCCAGGCATGGGAGCTGTTGCTCTGACTGTAACATTCACAGATGGCCATTGCAGGGCTTACAGAGTTACTGCATGTGACATCTATGCCAAGAAATAGCCACTTACTACTACGGCATGTCTCGCTCAACTCTGTATCCTAGCTATTTAGACTAGCTAGACCCTGAAACTCAGTAAGTATTTCTGATTGGGTAAAGAAAAGACATGCAATTCAGACTTCTGATTAATATCAGCAGTAGAGGATAAGACAATCTAAACAAAAGGAATGTGTCAGACACCAGCCAGAGCATGGCTTCACACTAGTGGTGTCTGTGAACTGTTGTTTAAAGGAGCGGCGGGGCTGTGGCCCTGGCACCCGGCCGCCCACATGGCTAGCTTATGCCCTGAAATAATTACATGGAAACTGTATTCTTTTTAACACTGCTTGGCCCATTAGGTCCAGCCTCTTATTGGCTAGCTCTTACATATTGATCTAACCCATTTCTAATATTCTGTGTAGCACCACGAGCTGGCTTACCAGGAAAGATCTTAACCTGCGTCTGTTTGGAGTGGGAGAATCATGGTGACTGCCTGACTCGGCTTCTTTCTCCCAGCATTCTGTCTGTTTACTCCACCCACCTAAGGGTGGCGGGAAGCGGCCCACAGCTCCTACTACAGATAACTGCTTAAATTGATCTGCAGCGACTTAGTACAAAATCCAGAGTCAAAGTTTAGAAGCTTTCAGAGGGTTCACTAGAATTCTGTTCAGTAAAATATTAGGACTTATTCTAGTAATTATTTACTGTGGAAAATACATGAAATGTAAAAGCTACCACTTCTTCTTTTCTTAGGGTGGGGAATATACAGGCTGGTTCATCCTGTAGAGCAGACTGAAGAAAACAGATTTCTTTAGTACTGCGAGTGCAGCAGACAGGGTGGAAACAACGCTGCATACCACATCCATCGTCCTGATGTACAACTCCATGGTACTGAGCACAGCCGCCCTGCTGTGACCAGCACCACTACTCACTCTGGGAACTGCTTGCCCTTCTGGAACTCCAACTCTAGACCCCAAACAGTAACTCCTTTCCCCTCTAGCTCCTGCACGTACCACTAGACCCACATATCTATGCACATACATACACACACACATACTATATGCATATGCATGCATACATACTTCTGGGTAGTGTTGGAGACTGAACTGAGGGCCTTGCACATGATGAACAATTACTCTATCATGACCCACACCTCCAGCTTCTATGTATTTAAAAAAAATTTACTCTTCAAGTTATTTTTAATTTCGTTTTATAAATATTTTAGGTAACAGATCAAAATTTGACACAAACATACAACTGATCCTTGAGCACAGATAACATGGAAGCTGTGTTAGACAACTGTCCTTATTAGTGTTTATTGCCAACCTGACAAGAATCAGAGTCAGCTGGGAAGAGAGAAGCTCAACTGAGAACCACATTGGATTTGCCTGGGGCCTGTCTGTGCAAGGCTGTTTTGACGAATGAGCTAATGACTGATGTGGGGGCCAATCCCACTGTGGGAGGCACCAACCCTAGGCTGTGTAAGATTGAGCTCCTGTTCTGACTGTCCTGAATGCTGGGTTGCTACCCAAAGTGTAGGTCATATAAGAAAGTGTAAACCTTCCTTCTCTAACTACGTCTGCTCTCCGTGTTTGTTACAACAGTGGAAGTGATGAGGACACCGCTCAGACTGCTTACCACCTGTCCCGTGGGGAGTGCATAGGTGTTACCTCGGATCACCCTTCTGTCATACATTATGTTTCCATAATTCAAAGGTTCATCAGCTCTGTAAAACAGAAAATTCTAAGTGAATGCTATAATATTTGAATCCATTAAGTGAACCTATTTCAATAGAATTAAGATTAAACATATCTTGTAGAATCTGGAGAGATGGAAGATAAGAGCACTTGCTCTTCCAGACGACTTGGATTTGGTTCCCAGCACTCACATGGCATCTGACAACCATCTGTAATTCCAGTTTCAAGGGACTCTGTGTCTCTAGTATCTGACACACACATATGCATGCAGATAAAAACATGTGTACATATAAAATAAAAATATTTAAGATGTATAAAAGAAACTGTAGTACAGTCATAACATAGACAGACAGCTATCATTTATATAACAGTTACTATATGGCTGGACCTTACAAATTTTATTTATTGCTAACAATAATTTCATGTTGGGAACTAATACTCCTAATTAACAGGAGAAAAATGGAAAAGAACCTGCCCACATTCCCCTCCTAGTAAGACACAGAGCTGGGCTCAGTCTGTAAACACTGAAGACTGTTCAGCAAATGTGAAAGTCCCACTCAGGGGCTGAAATGCGCATTTAGTAACAGACCAGGTTTAGAAGGAAAGTCAGACTTCACACTGTTCTTCCAAGCTAAAGGTGCTGCTGAAATGTCAGCCAATTTGAATATCAGGAGCCGAATGAGCATGAAGAGCAAAGCCCCACGGCTGGCCCTCGAGGCTGTCAGTGACGGCTGTCCATAGCTGTGAGGCCCACCCTCAGCCTACACCCCAACACGCTATCAGAGCTGAACGTGTGGGCTAAGCTGCTGCAGACTGAAGCCTCTCCTGAACACACGGGCATGTTTTCCTGTCCGCATTACTTGGTCTCAGGTTGTGTCAGCTCCTGCAAGGGACGGCTCTCTCTTCTAGCCCTGTGCACTGCTTCCAGAGCTGTTTCCCGGCTACTTAGCTAGACTTCCTAAGGGCTCAGCTTTCTGTCCACCAGCAAAACTTCACTCATAACCCACATGGCAGTTTTATTTTCTTTTTAGTTCAGTACTCTCAACTCCAGGCATATCCAGCTGCCTAGAGATACCTTACTAAGATGTCTAGAAGGCAGTTCCAACACTGAGCTAGTCTTCTCCTCTGCCAGCTTATTACTTCAAGTGTTTTCTATTTGACTAAATGGTTCCAATGACTACAGCTGTGACTTACTCGAGAACGCTGGGAATCATGCATGACCACATTCTCTTCTCCATCCCTACAGCTAGCAGGAATTTCTGACTCCATGCCCCAGTCTTTCTTACACATCTGTTGCTCAATTGACATCCCTGTCTTTTACCTGGACAGCCAAAAGTCCTCTTTTAGCTGAACAGAACAAAATTTCTTCTCAATTTATTCTATGTCCACTGAGACCAGAGGCATTTTAGAAGAGCAGCGGTTCCGAACTGGCTAAGGCCTCCTACCACTAATCACAATAAGGGAAGATACTGGGTTGACACTGTCGAAACAACGAGCTCCATGACCCCGACGGTTGATATGGATGCAATGTACAGGTTTAAATATTCTTGGAGGACAGGTTCATTGTATTCATTCACATTAAGTAAATGTATGCCTTAACAATCACATTCCTGCGGGGCGGTGGTGGCGCACGCCTTTAATCCCAGCACTCGGGAGGCAGAGGCAGGCGGATCTCTGTGAGTTCGAGGCCAGCCTGGTCTACAAGAGCTAGTTCCAGGACAGGAACCAAAAGCTATGGAGAAACCCTGTCTCAAAAATCAAAAACAAACAAACAAACAAACAAACAAAAAAACAAAAAACAATCACATTCCTAAGAACCTACCTCCCGGAAGTAAAAGGCCTAGCACACACAGTTGTTTGTCAAACCTCATTCTTTGTAGCAAAATCTGGAAGCAAACCAAGTATCTATCAATAGTGCAAAGTTTTAGCAGTGACGGTTACACCACACTCGGCATTATCACAGAGCCATGGAAGACAACTGAGCACTCCAATTACTAAGAGGGCAGAGGTGGTTCAGACCTGTGTATGTTACTGTTGCCATGAAATAGACTGTAATGGTTCATCTTGATTGACTGGCTTGACAGATACCTAGGAGACCAGTAAAACAAAGTTGTAGGTGTCTGTGAGGATGTCCCAGGGTGATTAGATCAGGAGCTCTCTGACTCAATAATTTAGGCTATTGGTGGATTCATCCTTGCAGACTATGGAGATGTGGACTTACAGACAGCTGGGTTTAACTGGATGAAGTGACGTCACTTAGGAGTATGACACTGAAGAGGGAATCTTGGCTCGGGATCTTCCCTGTCATTTTCTCCTCTGCTTTCTGGTTGCCATGACGTGAGCTTCTCTCACACCCTTCCCACCATGATTCTCTGCCTCACCTCCAAAAACATGGAGCCAAATGACCATGTACCAAAACCTCTGCAAGTGGGAGCTGAAATAAGTCCTCTCCCTCCTCTGATAGTGTTCCTGGTCCCTGGTCAATGAAAGTTCACTAGCGTGCGTGTGCGCGCGCACACACACACACACACACACACACACACACACACACAGAGAGAGAGAGAGAGAGAGAGAGAGAGAGAGAGAGAGAGAGAGAGAACGTGCTATTGCTGCTTATCCACAAATAAGAAGCCACGAATTTGAATATAAATATGTGAGCCTGGAAAGAAGTAGAGAAAAATGCATACGAAACTGGTAATATGGTCTGCCCCTTGGGAAATGAAAGCAATGGCACCTACTTCCTGGAGCTGTTGCGAGGGCTACCTGGTACCACCGCTGCATTTAATAAACGGGAACAATTCTCATGCAGGGATGTCTTTAAATCTGAATTAAAAAGTTACATAAATCCGCCGGTGTTGTAGGCTATTTGATCACACTGTGAACCCCAAGTTTGTGTTAATTAAATAAAACCTTAGGTCAAGAGGCAGCGCCAGCAACTAGTTGACAGGAAGCAGCATTGAGAGTAAGAGGGAGTCTGGGGAAATGGATAGAGAAATGAGCAGGCAATAATGAGGAGGGACTTGAGTTTGGCAGCTTTTTTGGTTTGGGGCATGGGAAGAGAAGCTCTCTTGCTGGGTCACTGGCTAAGGAGAAAGGTCAGACATGTCTCATGGGTTTTAGTCAGCACACATTTCTTCTCTGAGAACTCTGGAGGCCAGAGGCCCACAGCGGGTCTTATAGGATAAGACTCATCTGGAGACAACAGGGAGAGTGTTCTGCTGCCTTTTCCAGCCTCTAGAGGGCGCCCCAGTCCCCAGGCGTTCGCCTCTATGATGGTTAATACTGTCAGTGTGACAGGATCTAAAATCATCTGGGAGACAAACTTCAGGGTATGCCTACGAGAGAGTTTCTAGACTGGGTTAACTGAGGAGAGAAGACCCGTCCTGTGTATGGCATCGCTCCACGTCTGGGGTCTCACAATGAATAGAAAGGAGAAAGCAAGCTGAACACCAGCCCTCATCTCTCTCTGCAACGTCACCACCATGCCACTTTCCCTGCTACGATGAACCACAAGTCAAAATGAACTTTTCCTCCGTCTGATGTTTGATTGCTTCTGTCGGGTACTTCTGATGAAAGCCACCAGAGAGGGGTGACTAAGAGGCCTCCTCCAGCCTCTGCGTCCCTTTCCCCTTTCATTTGTTTGGGCTCCCAGAGACGACACTGGCCCCACCCAGACTTTCAGGACAGCCTCCCCATCCTAACAGCTGAATAGACTGAAAAGGGCTCCTGGCAGGACACCGGCCCGGCCCAGACATTCAGGACCACCTACCTTCTTAACATCTGAATAGACAAGGTTGTGAGCTCACAGGTACTGGGGATTCAGGAGAGGCCATCCCTAGGGAACCAACAACTTTCTGGCTACCAGGATAATGTTAAGCTTCATTTGATCAGCGTCAAACAAAAGGTAGAGAGCAAGTTTTTTATTTATTTGTATTAAAAATACCTTTATATAATATTTGTTATATATTATATAAAGTATATTATATAAAGGTTTATATAATCTTGACTAACCGATTTGTAAGAGAAGAATGTCATATTTTGGTTTGGGCACAAGCCTACAGGTCAATGTTACTGCATTTATGTATTTGTGATTGCTTAACTACCAACAAATACATAATTATAATACATATTATATGCAACTCTTATCTGAAATATTTGGAACTATATGTATTTCAGATTTTTTTCCTCACAGTTTGGAATATTTGCTCATATATGACTCAAATGTAAACATGTTTCATATATGCCTTACATACACAGCCTGGAGGTAATTATATATAATATTTTTAGTGTATCTGTATTCTATGACCAGTCACACAATGTCCTATGTGGAACTTTCTAGTGCGGCATCATGACACTCAAAGAGCTTCAGAAGGTGTGGGGACTAGAGCGAAGGCTCAAGGGCTAAATGCTCCTACTGCTTCTTCAGCAGACCAGAGTTTGGTTCCCAGCGTTCATGTGAGGCAGCTCACAACCCTCTGCATCCAGCTCCAGGGGATCTGCCTTCCTCTGGGCTCCACTAACACTTGTGCTGCACACACACACTCACGCACGCACACACACATTTAAAAAGGTTTCACATGCTTGGAAAGATGGCTCAGCAATTAAGAACACTGGCTGCTCTTCCAGAGGTCCTAAGTTCAATTCCCATGATGGCTCACGACCATCTATAGTGGTTGCCCTCTTCTGGCATAAAGGCACACATGCAGAAAGCGCACTCATCCATAAATAAAAAAAGTTTCACATTTCCAGATTAGGGATGCACAAACTACTAAAACTTCTGGTTTGAAAATGAGAAAACTTATACTCTAATGGTTTCTTGCAGTTCTACAATTTATTGTGCTACAAAAAGGCAGGTGCCCTTGAACCACATCAGGGTTGGCTTAATCTGAAAGTTTTAAGTTACTCTGAGAGTAAAATGAGATTTTCTCATAGCTAATTATAAAACTGGGATTCAGCCCAGTTATATACCCATCAAGAAAATTTGTAATCTTGACTCCATTTGACACACTGTTAACCAGTCTAGACATGTGTTGTCTGGAGTTACTTACTAGGGTCAACAGAGAAACTGCTGAACAAGATTAGACTAAGAACCTTGTAGAACAGAGGCAGACTGACCTAAAGGCATTCATTCTTTGGACATGGTTACATAATTTAGCTAATGGCAGTCACCTCAATATATTCTTTATAAGGGTATCATGGAAGGTAACCATTCCTGTGGTACGGGTCTCTATGTTCTGGTTTGTTAACTACTTTCATGAAACACTTTACTTTGCATTTCTGCATTACTTTGATACACTGATCTATTAGTAAACACACTATTTCAACATAAAAATCAACTAACTATAAGAAACAACTCAGCCATCCTACTGATCTATTTCTGAGTGAGCTAGGATAACAGGTTTGTGCCAGGCCTGGCCCAGAATTAAAATTCAGCTTACACTGAGAACTTCCTGTGTGGCAGGCAAGGTCCAAGGTGAACAAAAGGTACAGAGATGCCTGCTTCCATAAATCTCTCGCTCTTAAATCCTGCTATTCCAAAACTTGAAGCTTACGGAAAGAACTCCAAGAGAACTATAAACTCCGTGGTCTTTATTACATATACAGGCCTGAATTCAGCAAATATTCACTAGAGTAGCAATATGTTTTGTGGTCCTGCATGGAAGGCTAATCCACCCAGACTGGGGTGGAAAGAGCTGTATGTGGTTGGCTCTTTCATTTGGTACATGCTATCCATGTACTTCTCTATGCTTCACTTTCCCAGTCTGCATGATGGAGTGATGAAACCAACTTGGCAGAACTGTGGATTAATACGCCCCGTGTGGTGTTTGGTGGTGGCTGTCTATAACCATTCGTGTTCACGTCATGACTCTGGCCAGCTGTGCTTCAGTTTAACCACATAGTTGTGTTATTTTAGGGCAGGGGGTTTTGACTGCGTGTAGTCAAGGGAAAACAGATGGGATGCAAAGCGGAGACCAGACAGGAGCTACTTTGGTCACTCACGGCTGCAACAGGCTGTCCCGGTAGCGGTGGCGCTGGCAAGGCACGGCCCGGGGCCTGCTGGTGTAGGTGTAGGTGCCGGAGGCCTCGGCCGCCCGAGGATTGCGGTCTGTCATCGCCGACGCCATGTCGGGGGTCGAACCACCTCCCCTTCGGTGGAGGTGGGCTCTGTGGCAGATGGGGGTTAAGGAGTCGTGGGAGCCGGAGACGTGTAAATAGTGCCAAGGGCAGGGATGCCGCGACGCGCGGGGACGCGGCTCTTGAGGAAGCGGGCGCCACGCAGGCGGGCCCGCGCAACAGGGAGCCGCTACTCTAAGCTTGCTCCGGGTAGCGTGGAGCGAGTCTGCGGCACCCGCACGGGTTGCCGAGCAACGCGAGGTTCCGCCTGGAGGCAGAAACTCCAGGCAGTTCCGGCCGGCCGGGTTTCCGGAGGGGCCCGTAGTAAAGGCCACTTCCGGCTTGTGACCCCGCCCACCTGCTGGTCCGCGGGTGCGCCTGCGCATTGACCGCTTCTTGACCGGCCAAGGCGGCATGGTGGTGTTGGCGGTGGCCACTGGGGCGGTGGTAACGTCGTCTGGCTCGGCTGCGGGGCGCCGCCTGGCGGGGCTGCTGTCCGCGCCATCCTCGCAGGCCCACGTGCTCTTGCTCTTTGAGGGGCGTCCTCCGTTGATTCTCGCCCTGCCACGCCGCAGCGCTTCCCGCTCCCCAGCGGTGACACGCCCTGGGCAGTTGGGCTCGCAGCTCTGTTACGCGCTGGGGCCGGGCGGAGGCGGGCTGTCTCCGGTTTCCCAGCTCCTCCTCCGCTCCCTAGCGTGAATTCCGTACCTGCCTTCTCCACTCAGCGCGTTGGGCCAGCACGTTAGAGGACCCCTGGGCTCCCGGGGCGACTTGGACCCCCCGTTAGCCACCTAACTTTGGGAAAGGGCTGGGCAGGTTACTGATGAAACAGGGTTCTCCTTACGCTTTCACCTTTCCGGCCCCAGGCGCCCAAGAGCGGAGCGTTTTAGGAGTCGTTTCAGAGCTAGAGAGGTTAAGAATTTTGTTTGTGAAGTGCATGTATCCCTTGTGGTTAATTACTTGGGTTTGCAGCAACACGTTCAACGCAACGCGTCGCTGATCAGGCTCTAATCGAGCTTCTGCAGTGGACTATCCCAGCAACACGCGGGCAAGTTGTAAATTTTGTCCGTGCATACTCTACTTTTCTAATCCACAAAATGGGAGTAATAGAATTTATCCCTTTGGATTTGTAAGGATTAAAAGGATGAATGAAGCTTTGGTAGTTAGAACTGTACCTGGTAAATGTAGTCTACAGTTTAAAGTAGACGGTCACCATTGTGTACCATTAAAGGCTGTAGTAAATGCTATAGACACACCGCTGTAGACCTTCAGTCTGACTGACTTTGGGGAAACTTGAGAAAATGGCGCTGAAGTAAGCGAATATCATGCTGAGGTTTTAGCCTCTGGTAAAAGGAACTTTAGAATGGCTCAGATGGGGCTAAAAGCAAGCTTGTTGACCTGAGTTTGAGCCCCTGAACCCACAGGAGAGAACCAGTTCCTGACAGTTGTCCGAGCTTCACACACACACACCCCATACACTCGCACACTAGTAAATTAAAAAGTGGCTGTGATCAAAGGCCCAAAGGTCTGAGATGTAGAAATCCAGAAGGGTTTGTGTCGATCATTTGTAGAAACAACTAAAGAAAAGTTGGCATTATTTCATACAAATGTTGGACAGCTTATCAGATGCTTTTGCCCCCTTGGAGCAGGAAGCCAATTGCAAACAGAAACAGTAAAGAATCGTTTCACTTAAGTTCAGAGAGAATGAAAACTTGGGGTTTCAGCATTCTGTCTTCCAGGAGGAAGGAGGAACAGGTTAGTTGCTTACATAGGGAGGATTGCACGCTGAGTGAGTTACCAATGGTTCTTATTCTTAAAAAATATCCCTGGGGTCCCCCCGCCCGGCAGCAACCTCCGGCGGGTCCCAGCAGTCTACAGTAGGCGGCGGTGGTGGCGGGTCAGACATAAAACACAGGAAATAGCCATATAAGAATTTATTAACACGGAGAGAAAGAAATAAAGGGAAAGAGAGAGAGGGGAGAGAGAGAGAGAGAGAGAGAGAGAGAGAGAGAGAGAGAGAGAGAGAGAGAGAGAGAAGAGAAGGGGAGAGAGAGAGAGGAGGAGAGAGGCAAAGCCCCGTGTGAGAGGAAAAGCAGGAAGAGAGCGATGGTGGGGCGGAGATCAGGAGTTAAAAGGAGTAGGCGTGGCTAGGGCAGGGACCAAAAGAACAACAATGGTGCCATCCCAGGCATGGCTGGGATTTATTGATAATATGATAGCTACCGAAAGTTCTGTAAGTTTGTATCCTCAGTCTGGTTCTCTTTGTATGACGCCCAGTGCAATCTGGTTTACTTTTTTGGTTATTGTTCTTCTTGTTCTTCTTCATCTTCTTGGACGCGAAAGGAGGACGCAAGACACAACAAAACCCACGTGGAGCGCGAGGTTTATTGCAGCATGTGGGAGAGAAGGGGAAAAGAGGATGAACAGACAGCGTTCCAGCTTTTTAAAGGGTCCCCCACGCACGTGTGTCAAACGCCATGTGTCAAAAGCCACGTTCTGCACTTGCGCAGCCTTTTCGTGGAATGCTAGGGGCTCCTGGGAAATGTAGTTCCCCAGGCAAGCTACGCTCAGGGGCCTTCTGGGGAATAACATTTCCACCCTTTTTAATTTATTAAAAATCTGGGGGGTTGAGAGTCTTAATGGGTAGGGAATAGGGGCGTAGCCAGGTCTCTCATAACTGCTTCCTGCTGACTTTGGGCGTCAAGGGATCCAGGGAGTATCGATTGTCCTGGTGATGTCCTGTTGATCATGTCCTGTCCGCTGACGTTCTGAGGTGGCTGATTGAAGAAATCGCATCTGTCTGGCTTTTGGGTAGCTGGGTCATCGTTAAGGTGCTGGAAAACAAAAGTCGCATTAGTAGAGAAGAAAATTAGTAGAGAAGAAAAGAGGAGGTTTGGGAAATTAAAGAGGAGATTTTGGGAAATTAAAGGGGAGATTTGGGTTGGGGGGGCTTTAGGAGGTTTGGGGTTAAGAATGATAAAAAATTGAATGGTACTTATTTCGTTAATTGAATGGTACTTATTCCGTTAATAATCTGTTTGGGCCTGCTTCGTTCAGATGGGTCAGGCTGGCTTCTTGGAGCTTAAAGGAAATGTCTTAAAAGAAATAAATTCTTAACCATGTATGATATTTTGGGCATTACCTTAACATCCGGGAGACACTGCTGTAGTCAGTGGCAAACCTGTTGTGTCAAGGAACTTTGTTAAGAATTTGCTTACCAACTGAACCTTTGGCTCTGTGTCTGATGATGATTCCTGTAATGACAGCTGAGTGGTTATTCAGAAATTTAGAAAAAGAGGAGAAAGGAAAATATGTTGGCATAAGAGGGTTGAGTGAAGGACAGGACCTTATTTTCCTTGGACTGGAGTCCTCTGGAACTTAAGAGAACAAGGTCCTGTCTGAGTTACCATGTATGAGGGATTGTCTTGAGCTGGAGGAGTAAACGGTTTAAGATGTGACAGGTGAATCCAGTGAGGAATTCCCTCGAGCTTAGCAGCTGTGGGAGTCAAAAGAATTACTCTGAGGGGACCCTGCCATTTAGGGGAAAAGGGTGAGGACGTTGACCTGGCGGGGGAAATAATACCTGATCTCCTATTTTAATTGGCGGTGGACATGGATTAGCACATGGTTGAGGTAATGAGTGGTCGGTAAAATCCCACAGTAGCGAGCATAGATGGGTTAGTAGTGGCATGAGCAGGTGATCAGGAAGGGGGGAGGTTTTAGGTAGGAGGCCGGGGGTTAGAATGGGCTGCCCATACATGAGTTCGAAAGGTGAGATAGGCAGAAGAAGGGTGTTTAAGTGAGACTCTTTTAGATCTGGAATAGGATTTGGGTGGGGTCTCTGGGGACCTAGAAGGAGAAAGGTTAGGTGAGGTTCTCTTATGCCTGGACCTGGAAGATTTACGTTGGACTTCCGGAGACCTAGAACTGGGAGGTTTATGTGAGGTGTCATAGTGAGAAAGCTCAGATGAGGGCTTTGTATGCCTGAAAGAAACTTTGGAAGAAGAAGGCTTAGGTGAGGTGTTGCTTGACTGGGCAGAGCGGGAGGAGACGGCTCTCAGAGGCTGGGAAGGTGGAGGTTCGTTGGCTGGGTCCATAGCAGGAGTGGAGGGTTCCAGAGTAGCAGATGGTATAGCTAAAAACATGTGAGCAGGTGAACAGTGGGTAAGAACAGAGGGGTCAGTCTTAAGAGCCACATAAAAGAAAGCCAAGACGTAGAGGAGTTCCTTCCATTTGCCTGAATGGTGACAGTAGTTAGTTAACTCCCGTAAAATGTTGGGGTCAAAGGAGCCGTTAGGCGGCCATTTGAAATTATCCTCTAAGGAATATTTTGGTTACTTCTTTGAGCAGAGACGGATGAGTGTAGATAACAGAGGGAATTAAGGCGTGAGGCTGAAGAGCATCCAATAGTCGGCCTAGGGAGGAGGAGGGGGGAATAGCTTTCGATGACTTGGCACCCATGGCTAAAACCATGGAGACACCCACAAAAAAATGTGGCACCTCAAGCCGTAAGGCGAGATGCAGATGAACGAACACTTGGGCCCTGTAAGCAGGCGTTCGAGCTTTCAGGGGGAGTGCTATAGCCTGGCTGAATCAACTCCAGCCTCCAATGGGAGATAAATTCCCGGGCAGGAGGGAACCAGCCAAGGCCAGGCCGCCCGTTGCAGCTGGCTTGCACCGTAGGGAGCTGTACAGAGAGAAGATAGGAAAGAACAAAAAAGGAGAGAAGGAAAGAGAGCTGAGGACTCCAAGTCCTCAGGGGCGGGTGGGTGAGGGGCTGGCTAAGGCCAAGCCCTTTGAGACAGGTTTAGCCAAGGATGGAAGCCAGGAGTGAATGCTAGCTAAGGGAACAACCGACCAGGAAGTTCCTCCTGACCCCAGAAAGCAGCCGAGATTGCTCCGGGCTAAAAGGGGCAGTTCAGCTAGCTGAAAGGGAAAACTCATGATTGAGCCGGTTGTGGTCGCATGTTCAGGCAGATGGGATATGTGGGTCTCGTTGTGGAGCGGTCCTTGGTCCTGACCGTGCCCTG
This sequence comes from Microtus pennsylvanicus, assembly GCF_037038515.1. Lineage (NCBI taxonomy): Eukaryota > Metazoa > Chordata > Mammalia > Rodentia > Cricetidae > Microtus > Microtus pennsylvanicus. Next base: position 212,003,787 of record NC_134579.1, read on the forward strand.
GAGCGAGGAGGGAGCTCCGGGCAAAGCCGAAGCTCCAGCCCCGAGTGGAGATCCGGGGTAGGCTGGTCTCCCTAGTCGTTCGGCACCAAATGTTCTTCTTGTTCTTCTTCATCTTCTTGGTCTTCTTGGACGCGAAAGGAGGACGCAAGACACAACAAAACCCACGTGGAGCGCGAGGTTTATTGCAGCATGCGGGAGAGAAGGGGAAAAGAGGACAAACAGACGGAGCTTTTTAAAGGGTCCCCCATGCACGTGTGTCAAAAACCACCTTCTGCCCCTGCACAGCCTTTGCATGGAACGCTAGGGGCTCCTGGGAAATGTAGTTCCCCAGGCGAGCTACGCTCAGGGGCCTTCTGGGGAATAACAGTTATAGAAGCATTTATTTGTGGTAATAAAATCTTTTGTGTAATCTTTCTCAGTTGACAGTACTAGATGTTTGCGTTCTGTGATTGCCTTGGATGGTCTGGAATGCAATGATTTGGTTGAAGGATTTTGAGTATCCGCTGTATGCCATGCACCTGTCATTGGAAATGAGAGGTATAGAAGTGAAAAACAACGACAAAAGTTAACATTCTTACCTTTGTGGAATCTGTATTTTAGCAGATAATCATAAAACTAAGACAAGGAAGTAAAATTTGTATAAGAACTAAGCATAAAAAAGAACCACGGAAGGCTAGGTCTAGGGAGACAGGGATGTAGGCTGGTTAGAGAAGGCTTTGGAAGGAGGCAGAGGCAGTGGCATTCCAACAAAGATGAGAAGAGAGTGAAACAGGGAAACAAGACCAGCAGAACATTCCAGATAACGGAAGCAACGAGAACAGAGTTCTGCCATCAGGCTTGTTCAAAGACAAGGCTAAGGACTAAGAGTGGGTGGAGGAGGAAAGCAGAGGGGAGACGAAGTCAGTAACCAGATTGGTGTCTCACTGGCCGTCGGTGTGAAAGCCTGGGCATTTACTCCAGGCTTAAAAGCCCTGAAGAGTTTTGAGCAGAAATTTGACCATGTGATTAAAGAGAACCACAGCACTCCAGTTCCTTCACTGGGAGAAGACTGCCGTGAAGCATGGGCAGGGAGACCTAGCAGAAGATACCCACACCTCAAGAGATTTACGACTCTGAAGGGGTGTGGGGAAACACTGTACAATGTGCAGAGAAACTTGCCCAAATGCCTTGGCTGGCATGATCTTTCTCCAGAGGGGATTAAACTGATTACTTATTTTGATGCTGAGGACCACAGCATGCTACCTGGGAAAGCAAGCACTCTAGCAACTGAAGCACTCCCCCAGCTTAAGCATTGATTTTACTGTAGTTGACAGCGCAAGAGAGGATGCAAAGATCTGCATTTTGTTGTTCTGTTGTGTTTTCCTAGCGGCTGTTACACTAAAGCATAGATCTTTCTGCCCTTAAGAAAGCCAAGGATGTTCAGCAGGTCCCTACCTCTGGATGAACTTGAACTAAATATATATTTCTTTTCCAGCTTCATGAGATTGTTGAGAGGTCTATGAAGCTCTCTAGCCATCGAGTAGCTTCTGTGTCTCTGGCTTGCTAGTGCCTCTCTAGTGTAGAGTTGAGTAGATAACTCCACTAAAAGCCAAGCGAATTGTCAGGCTTTCCTCACCACACTCTCTGCATCTCTGTGCCTAGTCCCTTCAAGTCTTGGCCATTGTTCTCAACTGTAGTTTTTCTCTCCCCATACTGGAAAGACTCCTGAAGCCTCTAGGTCATGGCCTTGTTCTTTACTTAAATGCTCTGAGGAGGGAAAACAACAGTGTGTACTATTTTCTGTATTCCCATCCTACCTGGGACCATGTCCTTTTCATCCTGACCACACCAACCACTCTCCAGCACCTTTAAGCCACTTGTACAGTTTCTGTGAAGTTGGATTGATAAAATTTTATGCATTTTTTTTAAAAAAACTTTTATAATTATTCCTGAAGAATGATTATTCTGTTTGGGAGTCACAGGTAAAGGCCACTCAGGCTGTGGACCAGAGTGACTGGAAAAAAAGAGTTGACATTTACAGGAAGCTCGAGAGCAGAGCAGGTTTAGGGGTGGTCGTTGGAAACTCCTCAAAACAGAGGTACGCATGTGTCATCTGGGTGGGACTGACTAAGCAGATGGTGGCAGGGAGCATAGAGTTCCTGTGGACTGGGCTAGGGCGGAGAGAAGGATTTCTGACACAATGCAGACAGCTGGTATTTAGAGTTGTAAACCTTGATAAGGTTATTAAAGGAGTATAGAGAAAGAACAGGCCCCTGGCCTCTTCCCAATACAAGTCAGGATGCCGAGGAAAAACCTGCAAAGGAGACTGAAAAGGAGTGGCCAGAAAGATCAAAGAATGCAGAAAGTCTGGTTACCTAGGAGACAAGGGAGGAAAGTGAAGGAGAGAGAGGGACCACAATTTCTAATGTCCACAGGTCAACCAAAGTAAGGACACCGGCAAGAGGGAAGGAGTTGGTCTGTGCAGTCATGGACAAGAAAGCTCAGCTAATAGAGGGTTCAGAGGGAGCGGGAGGAGTCAGCCTGGGACTAGTCAGGGTTGCTTGCGGTGAAGGAAGGGAAATGGTCCAGTAGACAGATGAATTGGACCAAGAGAAAGTTTCAATTTTTAACGATAAAATCGATGTTGTATGTGCCTATAGGGATGACTCTGAGGGTATGGAGGATGTAGAACAGGAGGGAAGAATTGGCGGGATAATAGAGGTAAGAGATGGCCCCCTTTGCACCAGCAGGGTGGATAACTCCTCCATAGTCAGAGGAGAAAGGGAAGCTATCTAAGCATGGCTCTGTAACCAAGCCAGCAAGCAGCATTCCTCCAAGGTTTCTGATTCAAGTTCCTGCTTGGTTTCCTGCCCCAACTCCCCCGATGATGGACCAACCTGTAAGATGAAATAAACCCTTTCGTACCTTAAGATCTTTTGGTCATTTTTTTTTTGGTTAGTTTGTCATTGCAACAGAATGGAATTAGAACCCTTAGTAAAGGATCAGATGTGGGAATGGGGAGTAGATGGATATAGAATGCTCACCATGGTTTCAGCTAACGTGAAGTAACACAGTGATCACACGATTCAGTGAGCTACAGTCATCTGCTGGAGGGAATGGGAGCCCAGAGTTCTGGCTTTGGTCTGCTAATTCTGAAGTTCATGGGCACACGTCGTGTAGGTGGCTCGCAGCTGTGAGTGAGCAGGGTGTTTACAGGGTGCCAAAGACGCGAAAGGCAGACAGGCAGCAGACTGATCTGTGGAGGGCTTTCCTAGATTTTCTAGCTCCCATATGAAAAACATGTGAGAGATTTTTCTACATTGGTGGTCCTAAACATCTCCGTGTTATTACCAACTTGAAAAGCTAAAGCAAATAAATTTCCTCTGCACTTGTCATGTTGAAAGGAGCCCTGACTTAGTACCAAGCTGCAAGAAAAAGCTGTGTTAGGAAGAAGGGACTTAAAGCACCCTTTAGTTAGAGCTCACAGAAAAGGGGCATTAGAGAAGCCTGTCGGGCAGCTGATGAAGATGTCCCCTGTGCGGGGGGATTTGTGTGCATTTGCCAGTCTCTTAAGTTCATAACTCACAATTTGAGTTTTCATCCTAGATAAGCATCTGTGTTTGTGCTTTAATTTGTATTTGCAAGCTTTTCTTTTTCCCATAGAGAAACTCCAGAATCATGTAAACATCGGGGCCTTAGCACCTCATTCTGGCCTGAAGGAGCCCGGCTTTCAGGTTGACAGTGCTCTGTATGGTGGTGGTTCTTTGAATCTGGCGGTAATACCCAGAACTGGAGACACACTGCTTTTCGGTTTCCTATAGACCTGAGAAGCAGAGATGATGTTCCGATCATTTCCCTTTGATCTAACGGTTTCAGAAATTCTCTCTAGTAAGAGCCTGAGGGAGCACAGACTCCCAGTCAGAGCAAAACCGTGACTCAGAGTGTGTAGAATAGCTCCCTTCTTGGGAAGTTTTCAGTAACAAAACATGTTGTGTTTTTGAATGAAAAGTAAAATTTACATCCAGTGGATGGAAATTTCTTATAAGAAGATATAAAACCCCCTGACACTTTCTATTCTTGAAAATGAGAGTTATTTTTGTCAAATGTCAGATCTGAGACCTGAATGTATTTTTTAATTGACCAGTTATGATAGGGTCTATAATTCTGTGATTTCACTCTTCTTCCCCTACATGCCACCTCGAGACAGCCCTAAACTGTGTGCCACCATTTAAGAACACAGGAAATGTGGGCAAGAGAAATGAAAGTAGTTTAAGATTTGTGAAATTTTTATTTAAGGGCATGGGTTTCTTTGTCTTAATACCTGATCAAATGTAAGCTTCACTGGTGGGATTATTCTGTGACTTGAAAAACATTTCAGTTTGTAAACTAGAACAGGCTTATTACCGAAGGCAATGGATCAGAGTCCAGCCTAGAATGTTGCCGGCTTCTCTTCAGAAACACACACAGCGAGGGCTCTACCGTTAGGCGATAGGGCATCTATCTGATCGTTTCACCAATGATTCCAGTTATTTTTGTTTGAGTATTTGTAGCAAAATGTTACAGGATTTTCCTAGAGATTGGAAATGATATATAATATAGTATGGCACGTGCATCCTATTGGTCCTAAGTATAACTTCGTTATACTCAGTGTCTCAGTCTTTAGCAGACAGACAGCATCCCCATAACTCAGGGCTCACTGAGATGTATATAGCTGAGTTCTCTTCCTTTGGGGACTTGTACTAAGAAAGGTTGTTCAAGAACTCTATTAAAGATAGGGATTGTTTGTCTAGTCAGCAAAATTTAGAGCAGATCCTAGTAGCAAAAAGAAAAGTTGTAAAATTGTGCATCTTGCTCTGGAGAGATCCTTTTTTAAACTTCTGGGCTGCTCTTTCTAGATCTAGCTGTTCTTACCGAAGAATTGTCACAGGTGCTAATTTGCATCTATGAGATCCCTTCTGTTACTTGGAATTTTAGACAAATAGTTTCTAGAATGGTTTCAGGTCTGGTTAGTGGAGACCGATGTCTGACTGTTCATACCCACAGTGTCTGACTGTTCATATCCACAGCGTCCGACTGTTCATACCCATAGCGTCTGACTGTTTGTACCCACAGCGTCTGACTGTTCATACCTGCAGAAGAGGTTATTCTTTTCCAAAATGTCTTGTCACTCCTGGAGATTAGAGAGATTTATGTGTAAATGTTTGCTGGATATGGAAAACCACAGAAAATTGCTGAGTGAAATCCTAAAATGGCTAAATGAGAGCTCTGGTATAGTTCATTGTTAGATCAATTGCCTCACATGCAAGAGGACTTAGGTTCAGTTCCCAAAACCATTTATTTTTTTAAAGGACCTAAGTGAGTGGGAAGATACATTATTTTCATGGAGTGGAAGACTCAACAATTTTGAGGTACCAGCTCTCCCAATTGATATATGAACTTGATTAAACTCCAAAGTTTCTAGATATTATACTGAGGGTTGTAGCTCAGTTGGCAGAGTGCTGGCCTTGTAGGTAAAGCCCTGGGTTTGATCCCAGCATCCCATAATACTGGCTGTGGTGACATAGGACTGTGTGATTCGTACTTTGGAGATAGAGACAGGACCAGAAGTTCAAAGTCATCCTTGGCTGTGTCATGACTTCTGAAGCAGCCTGGGCTACAGGATACCTTGTCTGAGACAAAACAGTAGAACCTTCCTAGATAGTGGCAAACAACTGAACATACAGAAGGATAAAAGGACTTAGACTAGTCAAAGAGGAGGAGAAGGCAGTGGCGCGGTTTCAGGAATTCCTGTAAAGTTCCAGTGTTGACACAGTGTAGTATCAGCAAGATGGTTATGCGGACCAAAGAAAGAGAAGACAGTCCCTAGGAGACCTGTAGCTCTAAAGCCAGTTGTTTACTTTTGATGTGAAGGCTGCTGGGGATTGAACCCTAGGGCCTTGCTCCTGCTGTGCCTTGTTTCATCACTGAATACATCCACAGCCCTCAGTTTTGGGCAAAGACACTGAAGCAAAACACAAGGAATGTTTTATTTACATTTTTTTTTATCTGTGCTAAGACGACCTGGCCAAGGCAATGTAGAAACATTTATTTTGGGGCTCACAGTTCCAGAGGATGAGAGTTCATGACTCACGACCAGCATGGCAGGCAGCAGGCATGGCACTGGAGCAGTATCTGAGAGCTTAAATCCGATCCACAAGGCAGAGAGAGCGAGAGAGAGAGCGAGAGAGAGAGAGAGAGAGAGAGCGAGAGAGAGAGAGAGAGAGAGAGAGAGAGCTAAGTGGGAATGATAGGGGCTTTTGAAACCTCAAAGATCACCCCCACAGTGACATGATAAATAAATAAACTACTTATTGGGACAAAATCTTAAGAACCAAAGAATTTGTAGAATACATAAAGTTCCAGAATATGTGAAGTACCCGCTGCAGTTTATTACTTGTAGAAAAAGTTTGTATAATTCCTAAATAGCCAACACACATGCAAGAATTAGATTTAGGTCTTACTCCAGACTGTTTTCCTTCAAATTAGACGACAGTGGTGTGCATAGCAGGTGGAAACAAAGGAGCGGAAGTAACGAGGAGGAAAGGAAATGTCCTGAGAATTGACCTTTGCTATCCAGATCCCCAGGCTCGCCCCAAACACTGACGTCAGAATACCACCCCAGAATGCTTAAGTCTTTATGAATGGTTTCAACATTTTAAAACAGCTTCCTCATCTCCCCTTTCCTTCCCTAACTGAAGACCATCAGTTTGAATGATGTACGGGAGCTATGTGTTAAAAGAGAAAGGTAAATGATATGTATCATTTTGAAATGTGAACCAAGCTCTTTGAATGCATCACTTCCTAACAACTTTTGCAAAATAAAAAAAAAAGCAAAATTTTTGTTTCGTTTGTTTTTGGATCTTTTAAAATTATGTAACTAGACTAAAATTAAGAATTAGGAGAATCTAACAATGCCCAGAACTATGGAGTTACCATTTTTCTTTCTTTCTTTCTTTTTTTTAAATTAGTGTATGGATCTGTTAGCATTTCTTTTGACTAGTTACTTTTTTTTTCTCAAGACAGTGTTTCTCTGTGTAACAGCTCTGGCTGTCTTGGAACTTATTCTGTAGACTAGGCTTCCTTCAACTCACAGAGATCCCCCTGCCTCTGCCTCCCGAGTGCTGGGAATACAGGTGTGCACCGCCACCATCCAGTTCTTGACTAATTACTTTTAATATGTTTGTTTTCTATATATTTTGCCTAGTTCTTTGGAGGTTTAAAAATTAGATTAATGGAAGTTTGATGATTTTAGGGCTGGAGAGGGTTCAGCAGTTAAGAGCATGGGCTGTATTTACAGAGGAGCTGAGTTCCGGGTTGGGAGGTCACAAGGGTTCAGACATGTTCTTCTGACCTCCATGAGAGGCATATGCTCACACACATATACAGAAACAGTATTAACAGCAGTTCTTTTAGTAATTGCTATTTAATTAAACAATCTTATAAAATGATATTTTTCTCTAAAGGAAAATTTTATCATTTTGAAATTATTTACATGCTAAATTGTTAAAATATTATATTTGATATTTGTTTTGCTTTCTTTTAAGACAGGGTATTTCTCTGCAGGCCTTGCTGGCCTGGGATGCACTGTGTAGACTAGGATGGCCTTGAACTCACGGAGATCTATCTGCCTGTCTCTACTTCAGTGCTGGAATTAGAAGTGTTCACCACCACATGAGGCTATCTTTGATATTTGTGTTGCGGTTACTGTTCTGGTTTTCGTCTCTTTAAGAGACAAGCCACGCTCACTCCCGGCAACCCCTGCCCTCCTCTTGCCATCTTAGATTCTCACTGTCCCCTCTTGGCATGCTCTCTCTCTCTCTCTCTCTGTTCCTTCTCTGTCTCTCTCTTCTTCTCTTCCTCTCCCCTCTAATAAATATCCAATCCTATTCTGTACGATGTGTCTGCCGATGTGCCTTCTATCCGCCGCCTACTCACACCCACCCACCTCACTGGGACCAGACTGTCAGGGATTTTGCAACTGCTCCGGGGTCCGGCCGCCATCTCTGCCTGGGACTGGCTGCTCTGCGGCCCACTGGGGATCTTGCAGCAATCATAAAAGAAAAGAATGGAATCTAATTCAAGGTCAGATGGCAAGCACAGATTTCAGATGTGGTCTCAGGCAACCTGTCTCGAGCTGTCCCTGTCCCTGGGCCCTGGGTCTTTGCTGTCATATGCATACATGCCATGCTCAATCTTATCCCAGCATCAGTTTCTAACAGAAGTGGAGAACAAATTTCTAGATTTGTACCTATTAATGAAAGAATGATCATTTCCCCCTAATTCTACTTTTTAAGGTCAGAAAGGGCTTAAGGGATGGAGGTGTGGCTCAGTGCTAGAGCACAGACTTGCTTGTCATTTCCCTTATCATGGGATAAGACTGTATATTATGGACGCTTCCTTATTCTGCTAAGACAAGGTATAAACCCTTCATCAGTTTTTATTTGACTTATAGTATTTTACTGATATTTTTTGTTTTTAGGTTTTAGCTTGTTATGTGCTGTGTCTTTAGATTTTAAATCATGTTGTAAAGGCCCACTCTGTTCTGAGGTTATCTAAGAAGTTTTTCTTACTTATTCTAGAACTCCGACTTTTTTCTCACTTCCCATGCTTAAATCTTCTGCCCTTCTAGAATTAAGTCTGGCTTGCACAGTGAGATAGATACTGTTCCAGTGTTTGGATTGTTCATCTCAAGCCATTCATGAAATGCCTTGTGTTTCCCACTGTTTGAACTGTCAGCACCGTGTGCTGGATGCCTTGCCTCTGCTCCGTCCTGTGGGCTGGAGTCTGTCTGAGCAGCTGTCTTACCTCTGCTCCGTCCTGTGGGCTGGGGTCTGTCTGAGCAGCTGTCTTACCTCTGCTCCGTCCTGTGGGCTGGGGTCTGTCTGAGCAGCTGTCTTACCTGTTTCCTCCAACAGGGCCTAAAATAAGTCAAGGTCACTTTCCTTCCATTTGCCTTTTCCTCAGTTCTCTTGATTTGTGCTGACTGAGATTCTAAAAGACGATATTTAGATCAATTTACTGTGTTCTAGTGAGCAGCAAAACCCAGAGAACAAACCGAATAACCCCCATGTCCTCCTGTCTCTGCTCCCTGCAGATCTAGGGTCACAGGCATATGTAGCCGCAGCCAGCTTTTGGTGTGTGTGCTAGATCTGAACTCAGCTCCTCATGCTTGTGCCACAAGCACCTTTACTTCCTAGACCATCTCTCTGGTTCCCATACCAAATGTATCAGTTTACATTTAAGATTTTGCTAAAAGTGATTCATTTTCATCTCTAGTAAACCATACACACTTTGGCCTCCTTAGGATTTCTCCTTTTGCAAATGAAGAGTTAAAAACCACATAATTCAATTAATAAAGACTCTTCAACTATTTGAGATCCTGTCTGATGTGGCTTCCTGCATGGTTGACAGTTCAGGGAGGAAGCATACATTGGCAGGTCTCTCAGTGAGATTACATTAGCCATGGCTTAGTGTATTAGTGTTGCAGGTGAACTGCTGTGGGGCCTGCCATTGTGCTGTGTCCAGTGGGTTTACGTTTTAAGTAATTGTTTTTGCCTCTAGCAAAATGCCCAAATTTGATAAATTTTCCTAAGGCAACAGATCTAGGGAAGATTCAATCTGTTTAAGTCCCAGAACAGAATGTGTCTTTGGAAATGATTACAGTACATATTGTCTGTCACCTTTCCTCCCGTCCCCTCTTCATAGGAGGAGAGAAAATTTCTCATGAAGAAACACAAGGATGGCCATCTTTGTCAAAGAGGAGCATGGAATGGATCTTGCCAACACCTTGGTCTCCAAATTCCAGTCTCCAGGACCAGAGACAGTGCATTTCTGCTCTTTCAGCATCCCTGCCTCCACAATGAACATACTTGGAAAGAGAATTAGGAAATCCAATTTGGAAGCGTTAGGGCCTGTGTGGAAACAAGTGGGTGTCATGAAGTGTAATATCTGAAATGGTCATGTGCCTTCTTAGTCGTTACTTTTTAGAATATGGACAGTTAGCCAGGCATGATGGTCCTTGACTTTGATACCAGCATTTAGGAAGCAGAAGTAGGGGGTTTCTGTGAGCTTGGGGTCTGCTCTGTGTACACAGTTCCAGGCCACATGGAGAAATCCTGTCTTAAATAAATGAATCAAAGGATATTTGAGGAGGATAGGGTATTCAGGAAGGGTCACACGGAGGCTGAGTCACTAGTAAAGTGTGAATATGTTTAAAACTTGCTGATTTGTCATCTTGGTTAGCTACTGGAGGCAGTGCTCTGATTCTTATGAGCAAGTCACTGAGAGCCATTGTGACTGTAATCCCAGGGCTTAGCAGGCTAAGGCAATAAGGTTTCACATTCCGGTACTGCTTGATACACACACACACACACACACACACACACACACACACACACACACACTCCTATCTATCTATCTATCTATCTATCTATCTATCTATCTATCTATCTATCATCTATCTATCTATCTATCTATCTATCTATCTATCTATCTATCATCTATCCATCCTATCTATCTACGTACCTATGTATCCACTAAGAACCTGGTGGAAGATAATTTTATCCTAATACTGAAAGACTCGGCCTAGTGCCTGGCATGTGGTAGGTACTAACGTCATACCTCTGTTAGTTTTCAGCTCTGAGAAAAGGTTACTTTCATTTACTTACCAGTCAGAGGTGGACGACCTGCCCTTTGATATTGATTTATTATTTGTGCTTAATAGAGCATTAAAAAGGATTTTATTTTTTATTTTATATATTATGTTTTATCTACATGTTCACCACATGCTTGCCTGGAAGTCAGGAGAGGGATCGGATCTCCTGGCGCTGGAGTGACAGATGGTTGTGAGGAGTCAGATGGGTGCTGGGAACTGAACCCAGGTCCTCTGCAGAGCAACAGCTAGGATTTGTCTGTGTATCTCTAGCTGTCCTGGAACTCATTCTGTGGACCAGCTTGGCCTCCAACTCAGAGGTCTACCTGCCTCTGCCTCCCAAATTCTGGAAATAAAGGTGTGTGCCATCACTGCCGAGCTTTTAATAGAGCATTTTAAAGGTTAATGTTGCTTGAACAGCCCAGTTTATAACATGGCTAACCAAAGTCTCAGCAAGTCATCTCTGAGGAAGAGCTAGAGATGGGTTAGCTAGACAACCAAAACCAGGAGTGCACACAGAGTCATAAAAATGGGCAACATTAGGAAGATTGGAGCCCAGGACTCCAAAAAAGTTTGGGTAAATAACTTTGTCATTGAGTAGTAAAATTCTAACATCACAAACATTTATTCTCATGATTGCTGATAATAAAGGAAGTTGAGCATCACAAGCATGAGCTGTGTAAGGACACTGGAAAGTCTCATTTGCTACAAATGGGAAGCATTACATTCCAGACTATCCTGTGCTTATAGTTTTTCTTGTCCCCTGAGTAACTATTTGCTGAAAAAAGGTGTCTCAAATCTCCAGAGGACAGAGACACAAGCTCCCCAAGGTGTGCGGCGACCTGGAACAATGAGAATATGGTGAAGAGATGCTGGCTGAATGCACCAGAGTGTGGATAACGTTCTAGATGGATTGGGGGAAAAGAGACAACAGCAGCAAAGAATGAACAGGAGGAAGGCGGTTTATTGCAGTGACACTGCCCTGAAGTTTCATGCGTGACCCCCAGTGCACACAACACCACGTTCCTCCACATTGCTGCACTCAGAGTGCTCTGCCCGCGCTGATACCGACGCAATGCGTTTCCACCACTCTACCCGCATTCCATTAGGTCACTGAAATATCTTCCCGGCTGCTGACAGCTCCCACACAGAGCGCAGTCTCTTCCTGGCTGCTTCCTTCTACTGTGCTGGATAGTTGTCAAGAGCCTGTCTAGAAAACAAACCTACCCGAGGTTCAGACATTTCCATCCCCATGCAGCTCCTGGAAAATGTGAACATTGGCAAGACATCTGAGGTAACCAAGAAAAGTAAAGATTTTTCTAATCAATAGAAACACGCACCTGGGGGCAAAAACAGCAGTATATAGAAAGTGCGCAGATACATGCATGCAGGATGTGTGTACACACCCTTTTCATCGAATACCGTGTCTATAGTACATTTTATACATTTACTATGTATTGCACAAACCCAGATACACACAGTTTGGTGTGTCGCTGTGTGAGCCAGCCTCACAGAGGAAAGCTCTACAAGACATTCTGAATGAGCTTATTCGTGACTTTGGGAAGTAGAACTGACCAGCAGTTCTACATACAGTCTATATTCACACACACCACCAGTTAGCCATGCAAGGTCTCCTTTCCTAAATGTAGGATTCTTTAGCACATTGGAGTTGGTCGAACTCAAAGACCATGTGGCTGTGTCGTCGCCTGAGACAGTCCAACGTAGCCTTCTGCGTGGATTCAGACACAGTCCTCAACCGGTGCAGCTCAGATCTCCCCTGAGTTTCCACAGAGACACAGACAGTCTGACTCTGTTTCCAGTGCTCAGTCATGGGAGAGGGTCTGTGTCCATCAGGTGTCCCTTCACTGTGGTCACCTCCAAGGTGAGAAGGCAGAGGAGGCGGAGCTGCGTTCCCTTTGAGCATTCTCGCTCTCATACTGCCCACGGTCTGGCCGCTGCAGGCTGTGAGTCCGGATGTCTGGTGATGAATGGCTTCTTCGTATGATGGTGGGCTTCCTGGCTTCCTCACATCCACTAGCTGGAAGACGTTATCCACTGAGAGCGCCCAGGTTCTAGACAAGCTGAAGCCCAGAGCTGTTTGCCTTTGGATTTCTGACTCATTTTCCTGGATGATTCTGCCAGCAAGCTGGCTTTCTTTCCTCAAACCCTTCTTGATTTGGTCTCTAGAAAAGTCTTTGGGTTTCTCAGAGCCAGTGCTGGAGGTCCGGGGTGGCACTTTCTTCTGAGAGGCAAAGGAAAATGACATGGAATGCTTTCTCATTTCTCTCTGGGGTTTGACCTTGTCTGTTTTTGTGGTGAAACTCTGGTGTCTGGTGAAGAAGCTTCTTTTGGGACAGGAAGGAGAAGGCACGGGTGAGCTGTCCAAGGATTTACCTGGGGAGACTCTGGAGAAAACTTTGGGTCCCAGTCCCTGTGGTGATGCTAAACCTTGGGCCAAGTTCTTTATCTTTAAATCCACTGGTCTCTTGGGCTTGCCTTCAACTGCTGGGAAGACTTCCTCTGTAAATGGATCTTCAGCTTCATCATCCTCAAAACAAGAGGCTTCCTGGGGCATGGTGCAGTTGTCCTCACTCTTGGTGAGCTTTTGTTTTGTCGTTTGACTCATGAGAGACTCTTGTGAGAGTGACATGTTGGGTTCAGAGAATCGCCTGTCTTGCTGGCCAATGGAGCCTTTCAACCTGGCTACCATGCTAACAATGGGCGCTGAGCCTGACTCACAGGGGTCCTGTGGGCCCCGGTTATCCAGGCCAGTGGGCCCCTCCAGCTGCCTGCTGGGAGAGGGGATGGCATTCATGGGCTCCACATCTGGGTCATTGCTGTCATAAGCTGAGTCATTCTGCAGAGTCGACACATCTGGGAAAAGTTAAGGCAGAGGTGAACATTTTGTCCAGGGTCTTTTAGCAACAGTATTTATTATAGGCTACTCTAGAGATTATCCCCATGGCGATTTGGTGGAGTACACTGGAGCTTGACTGTCAATACATTGATTACATTGAAACTTTGTCTCTATCTAAAATGATCTTTAAATGATAAAGAAATAGAAAATGAAATGGAGGGAGGAGGAAGGGAAAGAGTTATCAGGAAAGGAAGATGGCAATGACAATATTCTTTAAGGCTTATTGATCTGAATTCATAAGCTTGATCCTTTGGGTAGCTCTTGTATTGGACCAATTTTCATTTTAGTGGACTCACATTCCATTGTAGAGCTGGAACGTCCTTACTCCCACTCCATAACTAAAGTTTATTAAGTAGAATCAAGAGTTATTCGTGCCTTAGGATAGGAAGGAGAAAGTTCCAGACTGATGAGAAAGAGTTCGGCGTGAGGAGGTGAATTTAAGAGCAAGGCCCCCACGGTTAACGACTTTCTTACAGACTTCTGATTTGTGAAGGCAAATCCTGCTTCTAATACCAGGGATGCTTTTCATCCCTGCATGGGCTTCTCCCCAGAAGCACAATCAGTGAGAATGTTCTGTACCTGAACTGTCTGTGTGCTCCAGAGAGTCATCAGAAGTGATGCGGGAATGGGTCGGAATGTTCTCCCCAAATATTTCAAAGCAGTTGTCAATGAGGAATTCCACCAATGTCTTAACCTGCGAGAAAACAAAAGCAGTTTGTCAGCTTAAATACGTTCATAAAAGAGAAGGTAGAAAAGAATGAGGGTGTATCGGGGTCAACTACTAGGGAAGTGACAGAAATAGAACTAGGTACATGTATGTGCCCGAAAAGCACATTGGGTTGGTGGCAATAACACCCTTTATTATTCTATGTTTTTTTTCAGGTATACATTTTTTTAAATTTTTAAAAATTACTTTGAATTAACAGAAGTTTTCATTTAAGGAAGTAGTTGTTCGGATTTCTAGTTGAACAGGCAGAATGTGAAACCCAGGAGAAAAAGAACAAAGTGTTTTTTCTAGCCAGGGAGTTAGTGCTGTGAAGTGAGTGCTCTGGCCCGTCTCCCAGTACAACAGGGGATACACGTATTTCACTCCGGGAAATGCTATCTAAGAGAGTGGGTCCATGAGAAACATCTGTAGTTGGGACGTCCACTGTGGGCCCTGAGTCACTTTGAGAAACTCCAATCTGAAGCATTTCAGTGCTCAGCTTTTGTAGAGGGCAGACTTATGGCCGAGGACTTCCTCATACAGAGGCAGGACGCACCTTATTGTTCAGGTCCTTCTGGGCCTGGAAGGACAGGGTTTGGTCATTCTTCAGAGCGAGCATGTTGGGCCCGATGCAGATGGCTAGGTTGCTAGAGTCCATCTTGTTGACCTCAGCGTTCTTGCTGATCAGGTGCAGCACGGAGACCAAGTGTCTGAGCAGGAGAAGGTTGGGCCGGGGGAGGCGATCTGCAACCCTGGAAGAGGTTGAGGGATGAAAGGGTCAGCTTTAGCCTGACCTCTCAGGAGGTTCTACCCAAACCGGACTTCCTTTAAAATGAGAAAGGTGCATTTCCCAAAGGGACATTGTGAAATGCTCATTCACCCCCTCGCAGCAGCAGCTGACATTGATGGGGCCAGTAAACCGCAAGGTTGTGGTAACTGGGACTCCGCTAGGAGCTTTCTCTCTTATCCATAGAGATGATGGAGATGCTGCTCGGGAAGTAATGCCCGTATAACCGCCACAATCCGCTTTGCATTTGAAAGTTTTGTCAAATTACTGTGTCAGAATTCTTCCTGTTTTGAGCCCCACGAGACTGATTTTCTCATACTTCTTTGGACTGTAATTTTTAGAGCAAGACCACCCTTTTTTATATTGTTCTGAGAAATCTTTAGATAGAATCAACCAGTCTATAAAAGCGTGTTTTTAAAATTAGAGTCAGGCAGTACTGAAATACAAACATTGTTCTAGTGATAAAAAAAATAGATTGTTTCATTACATTTCAGTATTTCAAAAAATGAAGTGAGTCCAACACATGGATCTTTTCATTTCTTAGTGTTAGTTTCTTGAAAGAGTTTTATACCCAAGTAGAAATTTATTATGAAAATGTTAGAATTCTGGGGTAAGAGTGGACAGGAACTGTCTTCCTCTTGGTAAATATTCATGGCAAATATTTGTGTGTAGGGGACAGCGCTTTCTCAGGATGTGGTTAAGGTTCTGACACCGACAGAAGGCATTTGGGACTCCAGTTATGCAGAGGTCACACTTTCGTTTTTAAATGTGATTTCTGCCAACTATTGGAATTCTTCCCCCCCCCCTTTTTTTTTCTTTTTTGTTAGCCATAAACAACCCCTTCCAAGTTGCCCTGCTGGGCCATAAGGGTATCTGAGAGAAAGGTGGCTGCGTAGCCTGAGTTTTTTCTGTGCCTTTAAAACTACTCCTGCTTTTAGGTTCCCTCCTATCTTGGGATCTATGAGTACTGAACTTTCCTTTCTTCTTTTTAAGAAGGTCTTTCTCTTGTTTGGGTAGAATTACATCCTGTAAATGCCCAGGGCTCCTTCTGGCGTCTGTGATGGGCGCACATGGGCACTCAGATTCCCTGGACCTCATGGTCTCTATGAGACAAGAATCCCAAAGCGCTTGCACAGGCTACGAAGGAGGAAGGATGGAGACAGAGGACTTACTGCTTTAGGGCCTCGATTCTGTCCTCCTCGCTTGGCTTCTCCAGGGCGCCCATCCACTCCTCAAAGAGGTCACAAGATAGCAGTTTCAGGGGGATTCCTCGGAGGAAGTCCTGGAGGAAGAAAGAGGGTGTGTTTTCCTGTCTGTGCTGTGCAGTGAGTCTTTTGTCTCCTTGTGTCCCACTTCCGCCAGGCACCCTTGTTCGCCAGTCACATCCCTGTATTTGCTTTCTTTAAGGTCCCCTTCCAATCTCACACTGTACTCAAGAACCTCCCAGTAACCAGCATAATAAGATGCACTGTCCAGAGGTAGGTGAACTCTCCAGATTTATCAATGGACGTGGCTGTGGGGCAATCCAATAATGTTTTGAGAGAACTACATGCCACCCTTTCTATTGAAACCTGGGACCACTGAAATAGGGATGCTTATGTGAATAATTAAAAAGTTTAACTGAGGAAAGACTAAACTCTCAGATCAGCTGACTTTGCCTGCAGGGTGCTGGTTTCCTGATGGGTTTGTCGGCTCCTTTCCCCTCCCTCCCCCAAAGGGCATCTGATACAAAAGCAGCAGGCTCACCTTAAAGACCACAGCCAGGAGGTGCACGGGCAGCTGCTTCAGATTCACCACGCCCCCGCAGTTAAGCTCCTCCTTCAGCTCCTTGCGGGCTTTCTCGCTGGCAGCTTTCCTGAATATTCCTTCCGTTGAAGGGCCTTTAAGGCAGAGGACGGCGAGGATGTCCTGCGGGAGCAGACACAACAGCAGAAAACGGTCACTTGGAGACACACATTGGCGCTGTTAAAGCACGGACACCGATCCGTAGGCTCTTGTTACAGGAGAGCCTTCACAAGCTACCGAGGCCAGCGCTGCCAAGGATGCCCCTTTACTCATTTTTCTCCGAGGCGGTAAATTGTCAAACCACTAATTTTGCACATTTGAAAAGTACTGTGGGCCCCCTTTCCCCTCTCAGATGTTCTCATAGAGACACTAGCTTTCCCACAAGCACCTTCTCTCCCTCTCAGCAGAGCTTTTAGAAGTTACAAACGTTCCGCAGTCTCCACCCCACAAGCCACTCTGTGGGGTAACACTGCACACTGGTGGGTAACGGCAGACAGCCGGCTCCCCTGCTGCACTGGGAAGCAGGGGGAGGCCTCAAAAGACGAGTTCCACCATGTCCAGAGTTCCCAAAGCCTTTTTAGGTCCCACAAAAAAGGGAAGCAGGTTTATCCTACCTGGATGGGTCTGGGGAGTGTGTCATTTTCCCCACAGATGACTGACAAGGGTTGGTCAAACAGTGGCACTTTTAGCTCTGGTTCCAATGATCCAGAGAAGTCGGATGAAGGAGAGAGCTTTCTCATGAGAGAGGGCCAGGACAACACTTTCTTTCTCTTCTTAACTTCTGTAGCCAAGGCAGAGAGGAGGTAAAGAGAAGAAACAGTGTTAATAATAAGCCAAGACATAGGTGGTGTTGGCCTTGTTATTCTATCTATAGCATGTTACACACACACACACACACACACACACACACACACACACACACACACACAAAACAAATTCAAAACAAAACTGTTGAAAACTTGAGAAGGCCAAGGGCATAACCCTCAATCTAGAAAAATTAACCCCAAACAACTACCCTGTTTCCAGGGCAACCAGTCCCTAAACATCAGCAGTCAGAGTTCCTCAAAGCCCCACCTTTCCTGTTTCTAGCTTCGCAGCTCTCAGCTACAGAAAACCAGCAAAATTTAACCGTGTACATCAAAGCCGCCCATTTTAATGTATTGTTCCTAATAACTACAGAGAATATTTTGATTAATGGGTATTATTTTAACTTATTTCTTCGAATGTGAAATGTACAAAAAGAGCAAGTGTCTTGCTCAAGATCCTTTTGAAGGTTCTGAGCAGGGCTGCCCGGTCACCTCCGTCTTGTCACTTAGCCACCACTAGAGGGGGCTACATCACCCAGGCAATCTTGCAGTCCCCCAGTCTGCATGTTTCAGAAGCTAATATACGGTTCTCCAGAGAGGCGGCCACCCAGACTTGATGCTTTGCCAAACATTTGACCCTTCTAATAGACATAAAACTTATGTGCAATGGGTATTGGAACTCAAAAGTCCCCACTTCCTTCCCTTTTCCCCACTTCTAATTTTAAAGCTGTATTTCCTAAACAACGGGCATTTATTTTCACATATTTTGTACTGGCAAGTATAAGACAGACAAGAAGAATGAGGCCCATACTGATACTTTGGGGGGGGGGGTGATCAGATCCGATGCGCATCGTATAAAATACACTATAAAAGACAAAAACAGTGGGTGCCTGATGCTTTGGGGTTTGAGATCAACAACAATTGACTCTTAGATGCCGTCCCCACTAAAGAGGGAAGCAAGTGGCAGGAAGAGCAGTGTGTGTTTCTCCAATATGTGCACGCTTCCATCCTCGAGGTTTACAAGGCCCGAGGCTCGCCAGCCTGCTTGGAAATCCCCTGTGGAGCTGGACACCAGCTGCAGACCAGCTCCCTCCTGCAGCACCCGCTGCTGGAGTCAAGGGTTAATGTTCTGCGGTCTCTCGGAACTCTTAGAAAACAAATTCCTAGTAAAGTAAAAGCCCTGTGGTTTTGCAAACCGAGAGCGCGCTAGCTAGGCCCACAGAAGAGAGCGGTATGTTTTCAAAACTCACCAATTAGCTGGCAAATGCTGTCTTCACTCTCACATGATGTCAGCAGCGGGTGAGCCTTGATATCGCCCTGGAAATGTGTTCAAATTAAAATAGCGACCTGGGACACACAGCCCCTCTCCACAGACACACAGCCCCTATCCACGGACACACAGCCCCTCTCCACGGACACACAGCCCCTATCCACGGACACACAGCCCCTATCCACGGGCACACAGCCCCTATCCACAGACACACACAGCCCCTCTCCATGGACACACAGCCCCTATCCACAGACACACACTCCCTCTCCATGGACACACAGCCCCTCTCCACGGACACACAGACCCTCTCCACGGACACACAGCCCCTCTCCACGGACACACACTCCCTCTCCACAGACACACAGCCTCTCTCCACAGACACACAGGCAGCCTTTTAGTCATCTTAAAAATTAAGTCAGTTGCATTGATTCTGCCTTCATTCTCTCGGGCCAACGTTATTGTAGAAGAGCTCAATACATGTGTTTAATTTATAATCTGATGTTCACTTTACACTGACAAACAGCCCAAACATTCAACAAACACAGTGCAAATAAAACGTTAAAGACATTCCTTTCTTACCTCTGACTGACATTCAATTAAGGTCTCCATGTCATTGGCGTTAAGTGGTTTTGACTGAAAGAGAGGAAAGCAGCATGAGAGAGGCCTCCTGTATCAGAACCTACCATCAGTGTCTTTGCTTTAACAGCTCTCGTGTGTGGACAAGCTGGATAAACGAGCGTGGGGGACTCACACACCTCGAGACTGCTTGTCAACTTCATTGGAGTTGGGGCTGACAGTCCAAGGGGGAATTTCACCAGCGTGAGGCTCCGATTCTGTCTACAATATATCATAAAGGAAAAGAGTTACAAAATACAACAACCAGTCAAATTTCAGAGTCAGATTGCAGAACACAAGAACAAAAACCAAAAACAAAAAGTCGTGAGCTTAAAACTACTGCCTAGAGAAGGTTCCATTTGAAGCCAGACTCCCACTAAGAGACAGCGTGAGAATCCCATCCAATTTTTCATTTGCACTTTTTATCCAAATGAAATAAAATTTCCTATGTTTCCATGAAACAAGATAAAAATCACTCTTTCTATTACATGTCACCTATTATTAAGAACAGCATCTGAGAAACATATTTCTAAATTCCTTAAGCCAGCTGTCTCTACTACTCTGAAACTTTGTTGTCTGTTGTTATATTCCTATCAGGAGTGTCTGAATACAACTATAACCACACTTTTTTTTGAGTGCTCCTACGTCCTATATTAAACGCTCTGCACTCCAATCTAACCCAAGTTAGAAAGAAATTTATTTCTAAGATGCTAGTTACAGTATACAGAAACTAAATCCAACATTGAGAGAATTCCTGAAGCCCCAGATTGCAGCTGTCACAGGACAGCCGAGCATTCTGCATCCAGAGCCCTGCTAAGACAACACATGTTCCTCGGCAGAGCTTTCCCGGTGACTATAACCTTCGGGACCCAAGACCCAGGACCCTCAAGGCGGTTTGTGTACTGGCCTGTCGCTCTACAGTACTTACCCTGGGAGGGTCTGTAGCCAGAAATTCTTCTACCCGCAGAGAACTGTGGACCGCAGGAGGCACAGCATGACACCCCGACCCTTGGAATCCACCCACAGAGACAAGACACTGGAGCCCTCGGGCTCATGTGCCGCGCGTTATATGTGGCGGGGGCGGGCAGGTGGAAACTTAGAATATGACGGGGGCCGGAAGGAGCATCACGGGCTGTCACACCGACAGAGCCAGCCAGACACTGCACAGCTCTCACTTCCTCATTCCTTTTAGGGAGGCGAGGGTTCTTTCCGCACCCCCCCCTCCCCATTTCAAAGTAAAAATTTCTACAAACTCCTAGGGGGTGGAAAACATGACATAGTGAACAGAAGAGAGAGGCTTTGATTAGTGTCAAAGGTGGTGTGCGTGTGTGAGAAATTTTGTTATTCTCCGGGTAAACATCTTATTTTTAAAAGCGGTTATCTCGCCCCCCTCCCTGCTTTGTCTATCCCGTTTGTCTCCCTTTCACCCACCACCCTCTCCGTCCTCGGACGCTAATGACACATCTAGATGCAGAACAGAGACCAAGGAATGGCTTTCCCTCTTTGAAAAATCATCACCCTCAAAAGCTACTTCAGTTTCTTTGGAATTAGGGGAAATGCTCACTGAGAGTTATTTCTCATGTAGAGAACTACAGCTCTATGTTTACTGCGAAATACAACCAGAGGTAGCTATCCTGGCACAGCTGCATTCATTTGGATCAGTCATTTTGAAAAGTGGAGTAAAGGGTCACGTGTCCTTCAATATCGTGGCCCCTCTGGCAAGTTTAACAGAAAGAAATGGTGGAGAAGCAAATGCTGTAAGTTACATTGCACGTAAAAGTGGCCGGGCAAGCCGCCATCCTTGGTTACATCACTCCTCTGCTTTGAGACCACGTCACGTCCCGTGTGGACATCGGCCGGCATTGCACCTCGGGACTATGGCTTTGATGTTTGGCTCTGCAGGTTCCAATTGTCCAGGTTGGTTGTCACGTTTCGGTGCTGGAGATTGAAACCTGCCCCTCAGAACATGTTCTGCCCCCGAGCTGCACCCCTGGTCAGGATTGCTCTTGGTGTTCTTCCGCGTCAAGGGCTCTGCTACTCTGACCAAAGCCGGCTCTCCTCACCAGACAGAGGCCTATTGGCGATGTGAAGTTGGAACCTACTTCCCAAGGCAATTCGTCTTAATTCCGCGTCTGTGTTATCACCCAAAGGGATATATTTCAACTCTTCTTGAGAGGAAAGACTTCAGCGCCTTTGTGCAAAACACTGTCCTCGAGGTCTCCAGCTCTCATTCTCGGCATTACCATGAATTCTCGGCGCGCGGTTCTGAGGTAAAGATGTGAGTTTGCTAAATGATACTTCTCACCTTTACGAGTGCCACATACTTTTTTGGGTATCTTCAAGTTCCTCGCTGCCCGTAGTAGATATCAGCACACTGTGCTGGAATGTGCCTTCTGATCCGGAGCCCCAAATGTGCCGACGCTTTCTCTCAGGGTAACTCTTCAAGCGGTTCAATTGTGAGCGAAGGCAAGTTGCCTGTGTCCGGCTTATTAATTTCTACAGACAAATCAGGGGTCCTCGTGAGGAACACTTACCTAGCAGGGAGTCAGATTTAGAACAGGCACAACCCTGAAACTTCAGAGCTCCCATTTGTCATTTTCTCTGATAATAACTAAAATGCAAGCCATACCGTCAGTGGTTTGGTGAGCTGCAGAAATAGTTACATCTGTAGGTTTGTGTGGGCATGCATGTGTTGTACATATGACATGTATGTGTTGTGCATATGACATGTATGTGTGCTCGGGTGTGCTTACGGAGGCTACAGTTAGGTTTCTTCCTCTCTTATCTTACTTTTGGGACAGAGCCCCATGCCCATCCTCTGCCCGTCACTAGGGTTATAGGAGCATGCTGCCATTCTGGCCTTTCCATAGGTGTTGGGAATCTAAACTCAGTTATCCATATCTGTGCAGCAGGCCATTACCAACTGAGTCATCTTCCAGACCTCCACACTGACAAATTTGTCAAATATCCATAACTTTCCATAGACCAACAATGTCCAACTTGTAGTAACTAAAGGAGATGTTGACAATTAGGGCTAAAATACAGCAGGAGCCACGGCAATATAAAAGAGTAAGCTGGGACCTCATGCTTCTAAAGCAGAAACATGTTGATTTTATAGGACCCAGCTGTTGGTAATGGAACCCAGAGGTAAGGCATGCGTCAATACTGGCGCCCTGGAAACTCCAACAGTCAGAGTCTAATTAATAGACACATTTATGGGACTGTTAGAGAGGCACCGATGGCAGATGGTCTGCTGTGGCACTGTAGAAATATTCTGTTCTCGGTGTGGTGCTACCCAGATGCCATGCAGTGGGAGCGGAGTTGGAAA
Organism: Microtus pennsylvanicus; assembly: GCF_037038515.1. Classification (NCBI taxonomy): domain Eukaryota; kingdom Metazoa; phylum Chordata; class Mammalia; order Rodentia; family Cricetidae; genus Microtus; species Microtus pennsylvanicus. The sequence goes on from NC_134579.1 coordinate 212,026,670, forward strand.
CAGAGCTGTCCGTGGAAGACAAGGCTTCCCCCTGATTTGGAAACTCTTAAGATAACATCGGCGGCAGCTTTCTTAGCAGTAGAACTATCTGTACAGACAGTATGAGATGTAGAAGTATTCTTGTCTTTATTTTTTTTAAGATCAACAGATTTATTCTTATCTTATGTGTATATGTGTTTTGCCTTCATTTATGTATTGCACCATGTATGTGTGTGCCTGGTGCCTACAGAGAGGGGGCCAGAGTCCCTGCAACTAGAGTTACAGATTTTTGTAAGCCTCCATGCAGATGTGGGAAACTGAACCCATGTCCTCTGCAAGAGCAGCCAGGGCTCTTAACCACTGAGCCATCTCTCCAGCTCTATCTTTTCAAGGATGAAATGATCTGTTTTAGGGTGATGATTATTATTTAATACATCTTCTTTCTCCAGCCCATTTCTTTGAAGAGCAAACTCATACCCTCCTGCATGACAAACTTTTGTCTTCAGTTGATGAGAAGGAACCCAGATGGCTTCTGCAGGGTCAGGCTGAAGAAAACCACAATGAGAACCATGCTTGTAATCAAGCTTCTAATTCCTGGACTCTCATCACCTGCTTCCTGGTTCCAGTCAGCTCCGGAGCCCCAGCTCTGCTCTCACTGCGGCCAGTCTGTAAGGACCGAAGGCTCTGCTGTAGGGCCCGTGCCTCACACACTGCGGCGTGTGTGTGTGTGTGTGTGTGTGTGTGTGTGTGTGTGTGTGTGTGTGTGAGTTTGGGGGAAGTCCTTTCGTTCCTTTTCCAGCTTCCAGTCTCGGTGACCACTTCTGTCTTGCCTGTGGTGTGCAAGACTTTGTGAATCACTTACCGCGGAACTGTTTGCCCTGCCTTCCTGGGAAGCACCAACTTACTGCTTAGTCTTCTTGTTCTGTGCAGAGATCTTTTTCTCCCTTAGGACCACCTAGGGCAGTGGTTCTCAACATGTGGGTTGTGACCCCTTTGTGGGGGGTGGAGGGTGAGAACGACCCTTTCATAGGGGTCTCATATAAGAGATCCTGCATATTAGATGGCTACATTATGATTCATAGCAGTAGCAAAATTACAGTTACAAAGTAGCAACAAACATAATTTTATGGTTGGGATCACTACACCGTGTGGAGCTGTATTAAAGGGTCCTAGCATGAGGAAGGTGCAGAACCACTGCCTTAGGGGCTCAGGTCCCTGTCTTCTTATTCCTTCTTCTCATCAACAGCTCTCTGCACAAATTCCTGCTTTCTCAAAGAGTTCAGTTTCCTTCAAGCCTCCAGCACCATGCCCCTGCCCAGCTACCTACAAACTGACCGGTAGGTTCATCGTCTCGAAAGTTCAAACCCACCGTGGCCCAGAACCTAGCTGAAGTTCCATCTCCTCCACAGAGGGACCCTTCCCTCCTTATCCCCCTTGGACAGCCTCTAGGAAGCAGACAATGGTGGTCACTTTATCCCTGGACACATCCAGAATACTCTTTTCCATTCTGCAGTCACACCGCACGTCACTATTTTCCTACTAAGACTTTGGAGAAATGAGCGCATTGTGAGCTCACCGTGAATTTTCCAAGATTAAAAATTGTCTGGCTGGGGAGATGGCTCAGTTGGTAAAGTGCTTGTGTAAACACGAATATCCCAGAACCCATATAAAAAAGCCAGGTGAGATGGCACGTGCTTATAATCCTAGCCCGGAAGGGGGAGATGGGCAATTCTTGGGGCTTACCATCAGCTGGTTTAGCTGAATAGTCACGTTCCAAGTCAGCAATAGACCTTGTCTCAAAAGCAAGGTGGGGTGTAACCCGAGGAATGACCTCCAGGTTGACCTCTCCTCTCCACATCCATGTGACCATATGTCCACACCAGTGAATATGCACACATGTATAAACACACACACACACACACACACACACACACACACACACACACACACACAATTCCCTCACTATCTTTGTTTCATGGAGAAAGCTATTTACACAATAAAGCAAAGGCTGCTGGAGTGGCATCTGGTCAAGGTGAAGGCCAGTCTTTGCCCCTTGTCCTTACCATTAGCAATTGTCTGTGAACAGCCATGGTTAAGATCTGAGCCTTAACCTATAAATGGTGAGCAAGGGGTGCTGCTTGTCACGTGTGGGTTTCAGACACCAGAGTAAGTGGCAGGAATTGCAGATATTCTGTCCCCATGGGCTCTATTTGGACTCTTTAGTACTAAGTTCCTGACACGGTAAGTTCAGACACCCCACAGTTCTGGGGACATCCTTATTACATGAGAAGGAAGAGGCCTGGGAATCAAGACTTAGGATTAAGGTCTGAGGTTGCTAGGAAGCAACACAGCCTGATCATCCTCATGGGTCCTGAGCCAGGCTGGGGCTTGGTTCTCAGCTTTTATTTTTTTCTACAGGATTTTTTTCTTTCAGGGTTTGTTTTTTACTTTTGCATTTATTTATTTGTTTGTTTATTGTTTTTATTGAACTATACGTTTTTCTCCGCTCCTGTCCCTTTCTTCCCCCTTTCCTTCTACCCTTCCTGTGACTGACTCTCATGCTCCCAGTTTACTCAGGAGATCTTGTCTTTTTCTACTTCCTATGTAGTTCGATCCATGTATGTCTCTCTTAGGGTCCTTTTTGTTGTCTAGGTTCTCTGGGATTGTAAATTGTAGGCTGGTTTTTCTTTGTTTTGTGTCTAAAAGCCACTCATGAGTGAGTACATATGATAATTGTCTTTCTGGATCTGGGTTACCTCACTCAATATGATGTTTTCTAGATCCATTCATTTGCCAGCAGACTTCAAGATGTTATTGTTTTTATCTTCTGTGAAGGACTCCATTGTGTAAATGTACCACATTTTCCTTATCCATTCTTCGGTTGAGAGGCATTTAGGTTGTTTCCAGGTCCTGGTTATGACAAACAATGCTACTATGAATATAGTTGAGCATATGTCCTTGTGGTACGATTGAACCCAAAAGTGGTATTACTGGGTCTTGAGTAAGGTTGTTTCCTAATTTTCTGAGAAATTGCCATACTGATGTCCAAAGTGGCTGTACCAGTTTGCACTCCTACCAGCAATGCAGGAGTGTTCCCTTTACCCCCCATCCAGCACAAGCTGTCATCAGTATTTTTTATATGGACCATTCATACAGGTGTAAGATGGAATCTCAGAGTTGTTTTGATTTGCATTTCTCTGGTGGCTAAGGATGTTGAGCATTTCCTTACGTGTCTTTCAGCCATTTTAGATTCTTCTGTTGAGAATTCTCTGTTTAGTTCCATACCCATTTTTTTATTGGATTATTCATTCTTTTGATGACCAATTTCTTGAGTTCTTTGTATATTTTGGAGATCAGTCCTCTGTCCCATGTGGGGTTTGGTTCTCAGCTTTAAGTGAGAACTTGGGATTCAGGAGGCTGCCCAATATCCTGGCCTCCCTGAGTTTCCTTATATGGTGAATTCTTATCTGCATGTCCCCTAAGAACCTTCTAGGACAGTTGATGAGCAGGCAGGGTACAGCACCCCAGTCTGGGCCAGAATAAACTAAGTTTACAACTCCTTTCTCTCTCTCTCTCTCTCTCTCTCTCTCTCTCTCTCTCTCTCTCTCTCTCTCTCTCCTGTCTCTCCCCATCCTGTCTCCTTCCTCCCTCTCTTGTCCTTGGTAGGAAAAAGGCTGCCCCAGGCAGATTTTATCAAACAAGGATTCCCTAAACTTCTCTGAGGTTTGCTGGGACCCCAGAGTCCCTTAAGGAATGCACACATTGCCGCACCTTGCAGAACCATGCCCTGCACCCACAACCGCCTGTGTTTCTGCAGTGCCGGGGCAGGTGATTTAAATTTTCACCTCAGATTTTGCGATAATTAATTTATCTTTGTGTCAGAATATAAAATGGCCTCACTATAAAATAATATTTGAGGAACTCTGTGTATTCAGAAAGCCGGCTTGAAATCCAAGAAAGGTTAGGACAAAATGATTCTTGCAAATTGCCTTTCTTGGTTATTGGGATCCCGACGAAGAATTAGAAATAAAACATCCTGCAAGGAGGTGATTAGGATCTGCATTGTACGTCTCAGACTTCCACGGTGCCACTGGCGCAGCTTCAATTCACAGCATTTATCACTGGAGGAGCCAAAGGATCACCCCCCCACCTTGAAAAGATTTCTGAGCCCATTTGGACCTGAAAAATATGTGAGCAAAGATAGCACAGTGGCAGAAAGGTTACCACAGCAACCCGGAGCTCCAGCTCTTAGGGTGTAACTGAGTAAGTTTTTGAAGAAAAACAAGACCAAAGCACTAGCAAAACTGGCAAGTGAGATTTTTTGTTAGTAGCTAAATTCAGATGTGGCCTTTGTAAAAGTCTGGATGAAAGATGTAGAAACTGAGGAAACAAGTTTGATTTGTCGGTCCTTATCTTTTGGAGATATTTACTGTAGTCTAGTTTGAGGTTTTTGCTTTGTTTTTCTTAACACTTAATTCTTTTGTCCTGGTGTGGGGGTGCGTGGGGGCAGGGGAGGGCTCACCCAGTGGTCTTATCTTACTATTTAAACTATTTAAAAGTTTATTTATTTTCTTTCCTTTCTTTCTTTTTGTTGGGGGGGGGCAGAGTTTCAATACAAAGTCCTGGCTATCCTGGAACTCACTATGTAGTCCAGGCTGACCTCGAACTCACAGAGCTCCAACTGCTTCTGCCTCCAAGAGCTGGGATTAAAGGGGTGTACCATCATGCCCGGGCCCCTACTTAAAATTTTGAAGCATTTTATTCTGAATGTATGGTTCCTTTCTTAAGGTCTGACTCTTACTTGGGAAACCCTTAGCAATGGGCTCTGGTGGCAGAGCCAGGGATTAGGTGGTGTAGGCAGTCACTAAGTGGTTACTTTGCAGGAGTTGGGGCTGGTGAGTGTCTCCCACAAGCAGACAGCAGGCAATAGCCTCACACAGTGGCCCACGGAGGGATGATCCCAGGGCGAGGGCACCTGGAGACTGTCTGTGGGAGTGACCCACACATTTAAATGTTCAGCACGCTCCTGCCAGGATTCTCCTGGAATGGCAGAAAGGAGGCCCCAGTTGCGATCTTTGGGACCCACTACTCCTGGTCTCTCTACAGAAACAGAATTCAAGAAGAAGAAACAAGACTCCTCCTGACTTTGGGGCATAAAATTGTCTTGAAATTGTTAGACATAGCTGTGTGATCTCACATCTCTCTTTGTCAGATGTTGACTGGAAACCACGAGCAAATGTAGCTGGACTTCCTTTTCTACCCCTAGCCCCAAATAACAACACAGAGACTTATTATTAATCATGAAAGCTTGGTCTTAACTTAGGCTTTTCTCCAAGTAGCTCTTACAGTTTAAGTTGACTTGCTTCTATTAATCTGTGCTTTGTCCCTCGGTTCAATTGTCTCTGCTCTGTACTGTGTCCCCTCTTCAGTGTCTCCCTGGCGTTCTTGTACTGCCTGCCCTGCTTTCTCTGTGTATGACTGGTGACCCTGCCTTTCTTCTCAGAGTCCTCACTGTCCCCAGGAGTCCCGCCTAACTTCTTACTACCTAGCAATCAACTGTTTGGCTCTTTAAACCAGTCAGACCGTGCCTTGGCAAAGACACATCTTCACAGTGCAAACAGATATTCTACAATGTAACAAGCTTTCTTGTTGGTCTATCTTTGGACAACCAGCCGCAAATGATGACTTGGAGACTTATTATTAATTATGAAAGCTTGGCCTTAGCATAGACTTCCCCCCAACCATCTCTTATAACTTAATTAAACCATATTTTCTTAGTCTATGTTTTATCATGTGGCTCGGTTACCTCTTTTTAGCATGACACATCTGATTTGCTCTGAGTCTGCTGGTGAAATCCACACCTAGGTTCCTCCTTCTAATTTATCTCTGCCTCTAAGTCCCGCCTATTCTTTCCTGCCTAGCTATTGGCTGTTCAGCTTTTTATTACACCAATCACAGCAATACATTTTCACACAGTGTGCAGATATCCTACAAGTACATGCCTTTTCTTTAAAAATTGTGTGAGCGTATGTGTGTGTACGTGTGCATGTGTGCATGTATGTGTATGTGTGCGTGCATGCATGCATGTGTGTGTGTTCCTGCAGGAACATGGAGGCGAGAGGTCATCATTATCTGTATTCAATTATTCCCCACCTTATTTTTTGAGACATGCTCCCTCTCTCTGAATCTTGTATGTATGAATTTGTCTAGAATGACTGGCCAACAAGCCCCTGAGGTCCTCAGTGGTGGATAACATGTGCATGTACTTCACTGATGGTTTTTGTTTTGTTTTGTTAAGGATTTTTTTTAAGACTAAGAAATTTTCTTTTTTTTTTCTCTTTTTTCCTTTTGTTTTCTTTTCTTCTATTTAGCTTTTAATGTAAATGCTAGGGGTCCAAACTCAAGCCCTCACACTTGTAAAGCAAGAACTTTACCCACTGAGCCATCTCTCTAGCCCCACAGACACCATTTCTCTAAGCCGTGCCCTGTGTGAAGGCTTCAAATCTGTCATGCAGGGCTGTTCAAATGCTGTGTGTGTGTGGCAACTTCCCGGGTGGGTGAGGGGGCTCCATGAAACACCAACAGAGGCCTTACTCCACAGCTTTCATTTCGGCAGGCTCGGGGTGGGCCTGGGAATGTGCCTGTCTGGGGAGGCTGCTGCGGCTAGCTGTTAGAGCCTCACTTGAAGGACTACTCCGGTGTGTTTTGCTAGTGTTTTGGGGAGTCGAGTAGTTTGCTTGCTTGGTTATTCCCCTGTTCATTGCTGGTTTCATACTTATGTCCTGTTTCCAAAATTAGACTGCAGGCCCTTGAAATGGAGGAACTCATTCTGACTCTGGAACTTGGGTCCCAGGAGTCCTGCCAGGAGTTCACAAATGCTCAGTTTGAGAATGAGCAAAGACACAGGTTCCCTGGCAGAAGACGGACTTCTGCTTTTATGGAGCATTTGAACTCATTTCTGTTCCCCAGTGTCGTGCTCAACCCTGTTTTCCCAGGTGACCACATGGAAGTTATTCCCCAGGGACCCTGCAAGCTTCTACGAACAAGCACCCGGGCATTTGCTTGGTGACCGAACACAGATATCTTCTGCCTGGCTCACTTGGAGTCCAAGATCTGCTTAAGTGGACTTGGTTAGCTTCATCTTTTCTTCCCTAAAATAAATATGGTATTCTCCTGCTAATGACTCACTCCTGGTCGCCCTGGGTTAAGGAAACCAAATGAGCTCAAGTTGTGCCAGTGTGTTCCGAGCCTGAGTCACCTATGACCAAGGTGCTACCCCTCATTCAGCTCTCGGCTCACCACAAATGTCATTCAGCGTTCCCCGGACACCGGAAGGCGAGCTTCCTTAATATTACCCACAAGGACACTGTGCGTGTCATTTTGGGTTTTCACCACAGGTACTGAGTGCATCCAGATGACCAGATGGCCCCGTACATAAGGCATTAGTTGTTACTCAGCTCTCTCGTGCCGAACAAGCAAAGGCGATTTAGACATCATTCCTTCATTCTTGAGCTTCCTTGCTGGGTTTTAGAGCTTTGGGGAAAAGCAAAACAAACAAAAACCGGTGCCCTTGCTGTATCTCACAGGATGTAAAGTCAGAATTTATAAAGATGGGTCCAGACATCAGGATCTCTTGTGGTGTCAGGGATGGAACATGGTCTTGCCTATCCTAGGCAAGCCATCTACCACCAGGCTACAACACAACCCGCATTCTGCAAAGAAACCCAGTAGGCAGCCAAGGCTTGGTGAACAGTGACTTGGAAACAGTTTCTGGGTAAGCTGACCTGGCAGTTTTGTGCCTGGATTCTTTCCTGCTGTAGCCGTGGGCACTGAGCAAGCTAAGGACCAGTTGGTCATTTCTTACTGGAAAAGATAAAGGTTTCAGTTTCTCTCCACCAAAGAGCACAGCAGCTCAGAGGGAGGCACCACTTCCCCAGCTCACCCCAGCCCTTTCTTGGCTCATAAAATGAGAACACAGAAGGGCCGATTCTGCTGCAATCCTGTGGTTGATTGGATGTGGTCACTATTTTTGCAGCTGCTCCTATCAAGAGACAGGGTCTACTTCCCTAACCCTTGAAGCTACTTGGTCTCATGACTTGTAGGATGTAACAGACGGAGCTTCGCGCAGGCCTGCAGCCCAGGCCTCCAGTAGCCCTCACAGTTCCTACTTTTGTTGTCTTTGAGACAGCCCCAAGACAACACGTGAGAACCCCAATCTCTCTTTCTGAGGGTTGGGGAGTCAGGCAGCCTTGCATGAAGCCGGCTCCAGCTCTTAGATGCTTGTCAGGCCATCCTGGAGTCACATCTCAAAGACTCATCTGTGTAAGCCCACGTGAAACCCACAGAGCCTGCCATGATGACTCAGGAGTCCAGACCAAACAGACGCTTGGCATTGTCTGCGCAGACCCAATCTCCAGGTGGTTGTGATTCATTGGCAGAGGCCCGCAACACAGAGGGACTCTGTACATCATTGTCACGCTTGTGCACTGACCACCAAACTAGTGTTGAAAAGCATTGCAAACGAGTTGAAATTACCGTTTCTCCCCCACCTCAGCCACACAGCTTTATTTTAAAATAGCTTATTGAGTCACTGATAGTCTTTCTCATAGAGCACCATGTACACGTGGATTTATTTATTTATTTTAGTTTTTCGAGACCGGGTTTCTCTGTAGCTTTGGAGCCTGTCCTGGAACTAGCTCTTGTAGACTAGGCTGGCCTTGAACTCACAAAGGTCCGTCTGCCTCTGTCTCCCAAGTGCTGGGATTAAAGGCGTGCGCCACCACCTCCCAGCATTTTTTTTGGGGGGTGGGGGGGAATTTATTTATTATTAACGTGTATGCGCATATAAAGGTCAGAGGACAACTTACAGGAGCTGATTCCCTCCTTCTGCCATACAGGTTCCCAGGACCCAGCTCAAGTTGTCAGGCTTGGTGGCGAGTACCCTTCCCTAGGGAGCCATCTTTCCAGTCTCCCTCCCTTGTGCGTTTTAAAGTGTTTTCAAGATGGTGAACTCTGGGTACACAGGAGCAAGACTGCAGCTCAGCACTTTCAAAGCGGAGGCAGTTGGACTGTAAATTTGAGGCCAACCTGAGCTACAAAGTGAGACTCTGCCTCCTCACAGCATCCCCGACCCCCATGCAGTAAGGAAAGGATAATAAACCCTAGAATAGATGGTAGAGACGTTATATAAAACTCTACTGTTGATGGGTGTGAAAAGAATTGATGGGTACAAGCAACACGGAAGGGGGTTTTCGGGATACAAAAGCCCACTGGAGTCAGAGATCTGCATAGGACGTCACAAACTCCAGAAAGAGTGACTTCCTGTGGCGGCAAGGGCTGATCTGGGATGCCTGGGAGTTCAGTAAATACTTCTTGAGTCTTCACAGTGTGTGAGGTGCCCGAGGAGGCTGGAGAACATGGCTCCCACACCAGGAATACCAGCCATGTCCCAGTCATGTTCCAGTCCTAGTTCCCAAACTGTTGGCTGCTGTTGACAGGCACATCTGCATCTGAGCCAGGGGACTTCAGCTCAGCTTCTGAAATGTCCAGTGCCCTTTACCATAGGGAGAATGGCTGCATTCCTGTGAGCTCTGTGGGGTGAAGAGGCTCCCCGTGTTATCACCATACCCCTGAGAGTGGAGGAGTGGAGGGTGAGACTCCACACATTATAGACAAGGGGCTTCCATCGGGCTCCAGAACCATGCATTGTTCTAGGACAGATTTGGAAAGAAGGCTTTGCCTTACGACCACTTACTCCAGTTCTCTCTCTCTCTCTCTCTCTCTCTCTCTCTCTCTCTCTCTCTCTCTCTCTCTCTCTCTCACACACACACACACACACACACACACACACAGGGTCAGGGGTAGAATTTTCTAGGTCCCATCATAACAAATAATCACGAAGAAAAAAAATCAATGGAAACAAACGGTTAAAATAACAGAAATTTGACCCCACAGTTCTAGACCATAGACATGATCAAGATGTTGACAGATTTGATTTTTTAATACTCTGTCCTCTGGTGCCTTCTTTCTGTGACCTCTCTGTGTGCCTACATTTCCAGTGTCTTTTTCTCCATATGTCCTTTCATATGGGCATCAGCTTCTCTAACTCTTCTAAAGGTCTTGTCTCTCAGTGCCGCTTTCTGAGGTGCTGAAGGACTGGATTTCTGGAGGAGAGCACCATTCAGCCCCTGAACACACAAGTCTCTGGTTGACTGGAAGTACGTCAGGTCTCTGCCCTCTGGGCGACCCTATGTTTTAACAGATGGAACGAAAAGGCAAGTATGTGTCTTTTGAGAGAGACAGTAGCTTTTGAACCTAGTCCTTGAAGACAGAGGTTTGGGAAAGCTGCTGGGAGCTGTGGGTGTGTGTGTGTGGGGGGGGGGAAGGCATGTGGTGAGTGGTGTTAACTAAACGTGTTTAAGCAAAGTGGTGTTTAGGCAAAGCAAAGGAGAGGCACTGAGCTCAGCTTTTCTGAGTAAATAGCTGGGACGGAATTCCCACTTTCTCTAGTATGATTGCTCAGGCCCGTGTTTGGAAATAACCGTCAAAAGGGAAATTACATTTTTTTTGGCGGCTCTTTTCTCCTCATTTAAAAAATTTTCTCCCTGATGTGATAGGCCAACAGGACTTCTCCTTTATGAAATGAAAGTCACTAGGTTCCTTTTTTCTCTTATTGGAAGCATTTCAAATAAAAAGTCAAGCGACTAGACGGACCAAAAAACACAACCCACTTCCTAACTCAAGGGGGATTCTGTAGATAAGTTGGCTATTCAAGGGCAGAAGTTCGAGACATTTGCCCAAGTTCAAGGAGTTTACAAACTCAAACAAGAGTGGTGCAGCCTATTCCAGAGAGGAGTCAGAGACAGTGCTCCCGTCCTCAGTGCGAGCTCTGCTCAGCTTCCACAGTGGAAGAAGCCTCAGAAGCCAGATGAGGGGGACTTCCCATAGCTACCCCAAGAAGGGCTGGGGCTACTGGAGCAAAAGATGATGCTCCTCAGAGAAAAGAAGTAGGATTTAAAAAATGTAAAAACTCTGACCAGGAAAAAGCAGTGAAACAATGCTAACACAACAATTTTGAAGTGGAACTGTCAAAAGAAACCACCAGGCAGATGAAGCAAATCCTATTAACCTCGAGCTGCATCTCTCATCCCTCATAACCTCGAGCTGCATCTCTCATCCCTCATCCCAAATCCCCCACCCCTGCCATGGAAGCCAGCACAAGATGAGTTAAATATTAAATATTTCTATTCCTCATAAGAGTCCCCCATGGGAGACCTTCCTCCCTCAGGTTTAACTTCCTGTTAGTTCACCTTCTTTCACACGGTTGATTTGATTGGCTGTGGTGAGTTTGGAAAAGAGCAAAGAAGGAAGAGCCCTAGATCTTGTTGGTGCCTCTGCAGTGACCCCTGGGCATAAAGATTTGCACATTTTAGCTTTCATATTCCCTCATAGGAATCCCCTTCCCCCTACAGAGGAGTTGTATCTGGGATACCGCATCTCACTGGAGCCCAGGGCTTTTCTGAGGCAATGAAGAAATCTGTGTAGCTCAAGGGGCAGAGAGCACCTTCGAATCTCTCCTAAGAAGCCTAACATAGTTTTCTACACTGGTCTCTGGAAGTCTTTTTTTTTTTATTCATAGCCAAATTCAATGGAGAGATGAAACTAACTTGTCCCCCCCCCCATATTTATTACAGGTATGATAATCTACTCTGTAGGAATTGGTACAAGACTATGTAAGAATTTCACAGCTAACACACTAAACTTTTATGGTGAACAAAACATTTCACTCTGAGTTTTAGACACTCCGACCTGGAAACGAGGCTAGGAATGAAGCCCCAAAGGTGGCTCACACTGAGGTTTGCCTATCTGCATCTCATTAAAACCAACACAACCACCCCGTCCCCATGGCCCCCAGCATCCACTGGCATTCAGCAGAGCCTTGCTGAGCACATGGGTTCCTGCAGGGGACATGTGCGAATACAAGACACACCTGGCATCCCTCTGCAGCTCTCGGTGAGGACACGTCATCAGATGGGCTCATTCCAATAGGCGGAGTCAATCAGGAAGAGGAACAGAATCCTCTTCTGGTTTCTGGTATACATCATAATTCAGGCCATCAAGTCCTGCCCAGAAGGGAAGGGAGAGTCTCTCTCCTGTGTGGTCATGAGTCTGGTTTCTCTGTGGCCTATCTTGGAAGCCACACTTCTCTGTGTGACTAGAGGGTAGAGTGTTTCCCTGGCTGTCTCAGGAGAGGGACAGCTTAGAAAAGTTTCATGGGAGAAGTAGAGACTCTAAATGAAGGAAAAAGGTGGCCACAGAACCAAGGAAGTGGCTACTTTCCTGATGTTTCTCCTGTTTACTGATAGCCAGAAGAAGGAAGAGATGTTTCTTATCTAATGCTGGGCAGGAACACCCCTTGCTGTTATAGGAGCGGACAGCCAGTCTCTCCCTGAGGAGCAGCAAGTGAAGGAACCATAGTTACTGGGGACACTGGATTGAGTGGTATGGACTAAAAGTCTGAGTTAAATCTCCTTCACATTGCTCTCTGCACCCTTCCCTCCCTCTTTCTTCCTCCTCATCCTCTTGCCTCTCCTCTCCCTCCCTCTTCTTGCCTCTCCCCTTCCCCTTCCCCTTTCCCTCTCCTCTCTCTCTTCCTCTCTCCCTCCCCTCCCTCTCCACTCCCTGTCTCCTTTCCTCTCTTCTCCTACCTTTCTCTCTCTCCCCTACCTCTCACTCCTCCCTCCCCTCTCTCCTTCCTGACTCCTCCTCCCCACTCCCTGTCTCCCTCTCCACTTCCTCTCTTCCTCTCCACTCCTCTTCCCTCCCCTCTCCCCTCCCTCTTCCTTTCCCCCTCCTCCTCTTCTTCATTCCCATCATTCTGATACTCAGGATGGAATGCAGGATATCACACAGGATAGACAAATGTTCTATTACTGAGCCACACCCTTGGCTGTTGCAGGAGGAGGGCTTGTTTGTTCCAGTTGCCCAGAACAGAAATAATCACACAGAAACTGTATTATTTAAATCACTGCTTGGCCCATTAGCTCTTGCTTCTTTTTGGCTAACTCTTACATATTAATTTAACCCATTTCTATTACTCTGTGTATCACCACATAGCTGTGGCTTACCAGGTAAAGTTCTGTGTTCAGCAGGGCTACATAGCTTCTCCCTGACTCCTCTTCCTTTCTCCCAGCATTCAGTTTAGTTTTCCCCACCTAGCTCTGTTCCGCTATAGCTCTGCTAAAGGCCCAAAGCATTTCCTTTATTAACCAATGATATTCACAGCATACAGAGGGAAATCCCACATCACTTGGCTTCTTTAAAAAACTGTCTTTGAACTTAGTCTGTAGCCCTAGCCTCCTGGGTAGCTGGGTTTTCCAGCTTGTGCCTCTAGACCCATAGAGCTGTGGACTCAGATTCTAACAAGCTGGACTCCTCTCTTAGTAGGAAGAAAATGATCGCTATCACTGGTAAGAATTTGTTTTCCTTCTGCAAGCTCCAGACCATGGTAGTCTTTTTTGAATTTGAACACTGGAATGGTTGTATCGTAGGACACCTCTGAGTGATGCTTGAACTTTAGAATCAACCAAAAAGGGTTTTAACCACCTAGGAGCCAAGGAAACCCAAGCCAATCTCTTAGGAATATCTATGTTTTTAAAAGAACTTGGTGAATATCTTAAAAATGCCTTCCATTGATATACCTGTAAGGGAGTTACAGCAGTGAGAGTCAGTGCTTAAGAGATCTACGCCAGCGTCCTCAAAAGTAATGACTACAAAAGTAATAAGACCAAATACTTCATAGTTTTAAAAAATTCACACTCAGAAGTTATCAATGGGATTTCCCGTGCTCTTACCCCTTTCTAGCAATAAACAAAGTAAGCTATGCCGAAAACAATTTAGAGAAAATTCAACCAAAATAGAATTTTCAGAAAGTTATGGGCAAGTGAAAAAAAAAAAGCAGAATATTATTGAAAACAAAATACCTTTACAGGAATTTCACTTGTCATGCAAGTCTCATGTCAAAGAAGGATAAACAGCATTAAGCAAAAAGTCCCGTCTTCGGCTGTTGCTAAGGAGCTCAGTGCCTAGTGATGGAAATGCCCGCGACAGAGTTAACTCATGCTGACTCAATGTGAGATTTAAAGAAGAAACTAACAAACCGTAACAGCAAGAGCACAAATGGGTGACAAGACAACCGGGCACAGAATTTCTAGCCACGCAATATTATCTGGTCAGCAAGGACGGGTAAGGGCAAGTGGCTCGGTCTTGCGAGCCTCTAGGGACGGTGTGAGCCTTCTTCATGTGGTAAAGGAAGTGTATTTCTCATTTGCTAAGATAACACTGTTCCTTACACCCGTGTGAACAGGCATATGGAGATCAGAGACCAGTTTTGTTGGTGGTGTTGCTTTGGTGTTGGCCACTTTGTGGGTTTATTTTTTTGAAGACAGGGTCTCTCACTGGTTTAGAAGTCACCAAGCAGGCCAAGTTGGCAGGCTGGTGAGATTCAGGGGTCTACCTGTTGCCAAAAATTGCTCTACCATATCCATTTTTTTGTATTGTTATTTTTATTTGTTTGGTTTAGTTTTTTTGGGGGGGGGTGGGGGTGGGACAGGGTTTCTCTATGTAGTCCCGGCTGTCTTTGGAACTCTGAAGATCAAACTGGTCTTGAACTCAGCGATCCACCTACCTCTGCATCCTGAGTGCTGGATTAAAGGTGTGCACCACCACCACGGGGTTTTACGTCTCCCTTTTTAAATGTGGTCTCTGCAGATAGAATCTAGGTCCCCATGCTTTCACCGTAAGCACGGATGGTATGGTCCTATGGTCGGACTGAGCTATTCCCATCCCCAGTATTCCCGAAGGCACCGAGTAATTGTTGATCTTTGGCTCTTCTTTAGTGCCCTTGCTGACTTTCAGGGCATCAGGGGTGAATATGTCATAGTAGCTTTAGGATAAAGTAGAACTTGCTGAGGCTGACATCCCAGCTCTTCTAAGGTGACATCACAGTGTGCATTTGGGTCCTTGTAGCTATGCTATACCTTTTGGAAGGGTGGGGATGGGGGGCAGTGCTTTAGAAAAGAATAACTACTTAGTGAAAGATGCACTCACTGTCAGGAGTCCACAAGAGACTCCTCAGTCCCTGGGCTGTTCTCTTTCTGCCATTGCTGGTGCCTCCCTATAGGTGGGCTTCCCTGATCAGGGCTTTATAGACTGGCTTGCATTTGCTCCTCAGCATAAGCCTGGGATGAGGCATGAAGGGAAGCCCATGCTGCTCATCCTGGCCAGCCATCAGAAACAGATCCCAGGTGAACCAAAAAGGCTCCGAAATGGTTCTGTTATAACCGTCTGGGCATGGCCATCCTCTGCCAATGTGAAGGGATATTCCAGGAAATCTCTCGGTCCCCTAGTGGGCTCCCCACAGTGATACGAGAAACCAGATGTCGCAACCCAAAGGAAACATTTCTGGAAACAGAAGATACATCAGTGCCACCTGCTTTGAAAGACATACCTCACGTAATGCCAGGGCATCTGTGCCAGTGAGGAAGGAGGTGACTTGTGTCTCATGTGCTCACAGCAGTGTGGGGGGACACAGTGCCGAGGGGCTGCAGCTATTAGCATCACAGTATATGGACTTGTTCTGAGTCCTTTCTGCCAGGAGGATGTGTCACAGGTAATTTATTCTAGCTCTTACCTGCACCACGGGCTGATTCTATGAGGTTGTTTTAAGATCACAGCCACCTACGTTAAGGACAAAACACAAAACATCTTCTTGACCCCTGTAGCAAGTGAGGAGACGTCACCTAAAACCACCCACGTCTCCTTCCAGCTCTGGATCTGTGGCTGCAGGGTCCTTAGGAGCCAGCTCTGTGACCCTGGGCTCCTAGACATCTCAGTCACACTTTGGACATATTTAAGGGCTGCAAAGTCCACCCTCCTCCTGCCCCTACTTTGTAGGTGTGTGTGTGTCTGCTATGCCACGTCGAGTGAGACCTTCCCCATTCTTTGCCATTAAATGCTTTGCCAGAACAATTTGAAGCAATCGGGGGAGATGAGAAAATTCCCTAGGTCATCCTCCGAGATCAGAAACTTTGTTGGGAGTTCTATCAATAATCCTATTGCTGATCTTGATCCCCCCCGCACCCCACTCCTGAACAAAATTAGTTGGCAGCTAGTGACTTTGCAGGCATGCTGAGGGCTAGAAGTTTTGGGCCAACATCTTCTCTGAAACTATCTCATTTCTCAGTCTTCGACAATATGTAATAGCCACTCCATTAATGCCCCCAACATTTTATATGGCAGATAAAGTTAATTTAAAATATTTATTTTTATTTTGTGTGTATATGCATGTGTCAGAATGCACATATGTGTACCATGTTTGTGCAGGAGCCCTCAGAGTTCATAAGAGGGTACCAGTTGCCCCCAAACTGACAGATAGCTATGAGCCACCAAGTGGGTCCTGGGAACCTTCTGCATGAACAGGGAGTGTGTAAACTGCCGAACAATCTTGCCAGTCCCCTAAAGTCACCTTTTTATGGGTAGGAAAGCAAAAAATTTGCCCAGGGAGAATGGAAAAAGAGAGGACCAGGTTGTTTGTCTGTCTGAGTCTTTGTGATTGTTAGTAATTTCTAAATCTTCATGAAGGCATTGGATCTAAGTGATGGGGATGACTGTCCGGACCAGAAGTGACAGGGCTGATGAAATATACTGAAAAGTTTTCATAAATAAGAGATCTCTGGAGGCATCTGTAGTTCCTAGTATCTGTTTGGGAATGCAGCATCTTTACAAAGACTGACTAGTGTCGGGAGACCTGCTCCCATGAGGCTCCTCACTGAATGGCTCGTGACTTCTAGCTAAGGGCACAGGTGAGGTTGGATGGTGAGAAGAAGAAGGTTTCCGAGAAATGGGTGGGGAAGATCAGGAAGATTCACTTCAATACACAATATTTTATTTGTTCCCATGTTCCAGGCTGGGGTCCAGCAGGGGGCTGTGTGGGCTGAAGGTTCTAGTTTCCCATGGCTGAAGATAGAGCTTGCTAGAGTGAAGCAGAGAGTGGGTTATGAGTGAGGCACAGCAAGAAGACAAGGAATAGTGGAGATGAACTTGAACCATAGTGACATAATCTTCAGGTTCCACGTGGAAGAAAAAAGAAACATGAAGCTTTAGGTTTTTTGTTCTTTTGACCCAGTGGATGTGGATGACCAGTGCCAAGGAAAGCACCGTTGGGAGGCTGTGTGCAGATCATTATCCCACACACATGCACTCGGGGAAGGACTCTGAAATCTCAGGAGGAGTCTAGGATCATGACATGGAAATTAAGGGACACCCCATTTCATGTCTGTTCTTGATGGGGCCCTGAGATGAAATCTGTATCTCCTCAGAGACCAGGATGGGAAAAGCTTTCATTCCTGTACCTATCTTTCTAAGTGATAGAGTCACTCACTGGCTACATGGTCACAAGTATGCGTAAAGGGAAAGTTGTACCTTATTCATACACGAAACCCTTCTCAGGGATATCAAACTGTTATTGTTTGGGTTCCGGAACTCGCAGTGAATTACATTCAGATTTACTTTATCTCAATGTCGTAACCCCCATCTCCAACCATTTGCTGCAAAGGACAAGACTTCATTCTATCTTCTTTTCCTTCCACATCACATAGAACAAGAATGTCAAGTCTAGAGTCTTGCTTGACTGCTGGAGTTTTCAGTTTGGGTATAGCAGTGGAATTCCAAGTTGAGCCAATAACCTTGTAAGGCACCCTGTAGGTGGAGTTTTTCTGTCCCTGGGATCCACTCCCAAATAACCACTCAAAGACTTAATATTAACTACAAATGCTCAGCCAATAACTTAGGCTTATTATTAACTAGCTCTTACAAGTTAAATTAACCCATTTCTATTAATCTATGTATTACCATGAAACCTGTGGCTTTAGCTGTCCTCCAGCATGTCTTGCTTCCTCTGTGACTTCTGATGACTCCTCTGACTCTGTCCTTCTTCCCAGCATTCTCTCTGCCCCCCAAATCCTGCCTAGCCATTGGAAATCAGCTTTTTATTAACAATGAGAGCAATACATATTTATGGTGTACAAAGACTGTTTCACAGCAATGCCTGACAAGTTCCAATTTAGGAGCTTGGCCCCTACATCTCTTTTATTTCCTCAGTTCTGCCACATGACACATGGTCTATTCAGTTTTCAGAGAGCAGGAAGTAGCAGCTTCTGCAAGTGTGAGGCCCCTGGTGACAGTGGCTTTGACTTTAACACGGCCACAGATGACCCATTTGTATCAGGCTCCCAGTTCCAGGTGGAGGAGGACCCTGGCTGAGACTGGACATAGCTTCAATGACAGAGCATCTATCATAGAGTTGAAAGAGAACAGCACCCACCCCTGACCCTATCCCAGTGAGGACTTGCGGCCAAGTGTTTTTATTACGAAAGCAACAATAATAAACAAGGGTTGTTATTTTCTCCATTACTTTCCCTCTGAAAGCATCAAAAGTCAGTGAAAGGACACCTCCTTTTACTGAGGAACTCACTGGCTTTGTTGTGGCTCTAAACAAAAACCGTAATTTAACAGATCAAAAGAGGAGCATTAGTACCAGGCCCGCAGTGGCACTTAATAACAGGTAGTTTAGAGCCATGAGGATTTATCAGGAGCTTTGAAGGAAGAATAAGGACTTGAGAGTACAAAGAAGGTTTGAAACATTCCTTAGTGACAGGACAAACTTGAAAGTTTCCCTGTGAACCCCGCGACCACTACCAGTCGCCATAATAGGATCTCCACTTGAAAGCACAGGAGTCCTCCCGCCCAGCAGCAGGGTGCTTTTGGCTCTCCCCAAGCTCTTCTTTTCCATAAGGTGCCTCGTTTCAACTCAGCTTGAGAACTTCGACCTGAAAACAACTGTAGCTTTGACTAGTGGTGGAGACGCGGTGGTGAGCCAGAGTGGGGGATGGCCTCCATCATCCCTGGATTTAGGAGGGGAGGACCGCCTTATCTGTCTGACTAGATCGGGGCTGAGCAAGAGAAATGAAATAGGCAGGGAGTACAAAACACGGGATCATAAATCCCATTGAGCCTCGGCATGTTTTCAAAACATCTCGGCACCCGGAGGCATTTGGCCACGGTACCAAGCAGCAAACACAGGCCTGGGAGGACTCTGGTGGGTTTGGGAGCTGTGGGGGCTGAGGGAGAAGGCAGGGTGGGGCGGGTCATTCTAACACTTCTCCTAAGGACTAACTAAAGAGATTCCATCACAGCCTAGCAAAAGTCCACTTACGTTTTAGGGCAGGCTGACCTGTCAGTCCTAAGTCTATGTATTTATAACAGCAATTTTCTCCTGAAACAATAAACAAGAAATATGGCTGCATTCCATTCCCCCTTCTCACGCCGACACCAGGGAAATTGGATTATTTAGACTGCTGAGATTCAAGGCAGCTCATCACTTACGCGCAGATGAGGTCTCCACCTGTTTCCCCGAAGCCCATGCCATTGTGGCAATTTAGTTCCATAAAGGGCACCCATACCGTGCTATCGCAGACGGTTACTTGAAAGGAAATAGAAAGCCAAGTCCCTCCTCCAAATTTTATCTTTGTGAGGGTTGGTTGGAGTACAGCAAGGACCCAGAGACTGCTGGAAGGGCAGTGTTCTTTCAGGCACATTTTTTGTCTCTATGGCTGACATGCCTGGTGTGGCACACCCTCCACAAATAACACAGCTCCTCCCTTCCCCCGCCCCACCCCACACTCCTCCTCCTTGACTGCAGGACCTAGATGCCATCTCTCTACCCAGGATGCTCAGAGAGGCCAGGGCTGGCGTCTTGCATGTGGTCTGTCAAGAGCAAAAGGGCAGGCGCGGTGTTTTTACTCAAAACTCTGGTGCCACTGAAAGCCCCCTCCTACGTTCTGAAAATTTAAATAATGTTTTCAATGTTCAGAATGTCCCCGCCCCCTTCAGTCACCTCGGACACCATCCCATTGTGCCTTTGGATGTCTTCACGGAGGGTTTTTACACACCTCCTACTGAAGGGAAACTGCAGCGTGGGTATTTCAGATTTGCTGGTGGTAGTGTGTGATGGGGAACACCTGTGCAGTTTATTTTGGGGAGCTCTGTAGACTACAAGGCAGGTGTGTGTTTTCCTCCTTTTCTAGCAGCTCAGTAGCAAGCAGGACAAAGGTCACTTCTGCCCAGTAAGATGCCATGGTGTTTTGGTTCACTCAAAGAAAAATGAAAATCAAGGGATGACTAATGTTTTCTCTTCAGGGATATAGGCTCACCCCCCCCCCAATCCATTTTAAACTGCTTTTTTTAGTCTTTGTTTTTATCTTTGCAAAAGCAGAATATGAACACATGAGCTGTGAAATACGATCATAAAATAAAGGCAGGAGCTCCAGGAACCGCATGAAAAACCACGTCCTTGTTTTGCAGCCACCGTCTGTACATGTTCTTTAAAACATGGAATCAAGAAGGAGGAGAGTGACGGACCAGGGTATGGGGATGGAGCACAGCCCTGTTCCGGAGAGGGCTCTGCACAGTATATGCAGTGGTACAGCGCTTGCCCTCCCTGGTGTCACAGACTCCTTGCCCCCACACAGATGGTTACGAAATCACGCAGCCTTGACTCAGGGTGCTGTACTGCAGCTTCAACTGCCCCACCCCCTCCCAGTTCACAATACCAGGATGACAGTTCTCACATGCTCCTGGAAAGTACAATATTGCTCTTCTGGAAAGACACCCTTTTATAGCCATGGGCAGAGGATAGTGCAACCTGGACGTCTCCTCTACACCCATGATGCTCAGAGAGGCCAATGTTGTTCCTCAGGCGATGGAGCCACTATTCACAGTGTGGCTAGTATTACTGGGTCATCAATCTGAATGTTGGTCCTAACAGCACCTTGAAAAACGTCTGTTTCTTCTTGTCTTGAACCCAAATTCCTTCAAAAAAACCTTCCTTTGAAGGGAGAGATGTCTCACGAGGGACTCCAGTGTCCCCATTGACTGGGAGAGGGGAAGTTCACCCTGTGGGATCACTTATATCCATGGAAGAAGGGGATTGCCTCCTGCATGGGGCAGGTCATGTGATCAGTCACAAGAGGAAGTTGAGCTATTGCCACATATTGAGAGCAAAAGATGCCCACCTGGACCCCGGGGGAGTCTATGGGCTGTCCCTCCTAACTTCCTATCTTATGAACGTGAAAGCAAAAACCATTGCGAGGAGAGAGGCAGGGCCATAGAGGATCTAGATCCCAGAGGAGCTGAAGAAGGAGTCGCTGCGTGGAGAAAGCTGAGGACACACTGAGGGCAGAGGACACAGAACGCCCGTGGAGGAAGTTACTAGTGTCAACCACACAACAGCCTCATGGCTGGTCTCAGAAGGAAGACTATTGAGTACGTCTCACACGTTCACAGCATGTGTGGACACAAGCGCAAAGCCCGTCTGTAACACGTTTCTTCTTTTCTCTTCATTTCTTGGAACAAATACTGCCAGAGATGATTTTGGGGTTTAGTTGTAAGGTGGTATCGTATTCAAACGAGACTGCCTAAATCTGAGGAACAGTGACTCCATAATGGCGGACTATGTCCTAGGAAATTACAACGGTAACTGTTGAACTGTTGGGATGTTGTTTTTCCACAACCTGAGGAATGTTTTCTTCATCCAATGGCAGTATGCAGTTTTGTTCAAAGTTCTCAAAATCACTCTGGTCACACCGTCTCGGCCATCCTCAGCTCCTCCCATCTGGCATCTTCTGACTGCCAGGCTTTCGGCCAAGGGAGCTGCTTCCCATATGCAGAGAATCCCTGCAAGGTTCTCATCCCAGCTGTTAAGAAGGGCAGTTTCTTCTTTTTGTCCTCCAAGGCCAGGTGAGCTGGCTGCTTCCTGATACCTCACTTGGTTCCTTTCTTCAACTGTAACTGCAGAGATCATGTTCTCACCATATATCAGCCCGTGTGATTTCTGCAGAGATCGTGTTCTCCCGTGGATCAACCTGTGTGATCACTGTAGAGATTATGTTCTCCCTGTGGATCAGTCCGTGTGATCTCTGCAGAGATCGCGTGCTCCCTGTGGGTCAGTCCGTGTGATCTCTGCAGAGATTATGTTCTCCCTGTGGATCAGCCTGTGTGATCTCTGCAGAGATCGCGTGCTCCCTGAGGACCAGTCTGTGTGATCTCTGCAGAGATCGTGTTCTCCCTGAGGACCAGTCTGTGTGATCTCTGCAGAGATCGTGTTCTCCCTGAGGACCAGTCTGTGTGATCTCTGCAGAGATCGCGTGCTCCCTGAGGACCAGTCCGTCTGATCTCTGCAGAGATTGTGTGCTCCCTGTGGATCAGTCCGTGTGATCTCTGCAGAGATTATGTTCTCCCTGTGGATCAGCCTGTGTGATCTCTGCAGAGATTATGTTCTCCCTGTGGATCAGCCTGTGTGATCTCTGCAGAGATCGCATGCTCCCTGAGGACCAGTCTGTGTGATCTCTGCAGAGATTATGTTCTCCCTGTGGATCAGCCTGTGTGATCTCTGCAGAGATTATGTTCTCCCTGTGGATCAGCCTGTGTGATCTCTGCAGAGATCGCGTGCTCCCTGAGGACCAGTCCGTGTGATCTCTGCAGATATCGTGTGTTCCCTCAGCAGCACATCTTCGCGTGGATTCTTTTCATTTCCTTTTCTGACTCATGTGGCACTGATCATTTTTATGTCATTTCAACTACGTCTTTGACCTCTTATTAGAACGTGGGAACACACATTATTTTGTATTTTCTTACTCGACCTTTTTTTTTCTGAGAAATCCTAAAGGCGGTTAACATTGCTATGTTTTTCCTTCCACAAGTTGAATGCTTTAACTTCCTTCTGGACTCTTCTATGTTTAAGATTTATTTCTAAGTGTGCATGTGTGCTATAGGGGACTATGAGCTGCTGGAAACTGAGCTCCAGTCCTTGGCCAGAACAGTATACATTTTTTAATTTTTAATAAATTTTTAAAATAATCTTTTTTATTTTATATACCAATAAACATATGGAATGCTTCATGAATTTGCATGTAATCCTGGCACAGGGACATGCTATTTTTTTCTGTATCATTTCAGTTTTAGTGTATGTGCTGCCGAAGCAAGCACCAGTACCCACATTTCTTTTTAAAAAATTCTTTTTATGTGTATGGGTGTTTTGCCTACATGTATGGTTGTGCAAGCCTGGTATCAGTAGAAGCCAGAAGAGGATGTTAGATCGCTTGGAGCTGAAGTTACAGATGGGTGTGAGCCAACTTTTGGGTGTTGGGAATTGGACCCAGTACTCATTCTTAGCCACCCAGCCACCTCTCCGGTTCCTGGAGAGGTTTTTTTTTTTTTATATGATTGTCTATTACGTCATTCTATTAAATCCTGATTTTAAGCAATCTTCTTTGTTCTATGTATGCCAGTTAACCAACACTTAGAGAAATCTATGCACTTTATTGGTTTTTAAGCAATTCTTATTTAGCTTTCATTCATAGTCTTAAATTTAACTGTCGTTTAATCTGACTTGCGGGGGCAGGGGAGAAAAGGAAGAATTTAAAACCCGAAGGGGTGTAGTGAAGGGGGAGTGGTGGTGAGCAAATCAGGATGGACCTGAGCCACAGAAGCAATGGCCTGGTAGTCAAGAAGCACATAAGTAAAAAATGCCAGAGCTTTTTACAGTTGTGAGTGAGTCTTTCTGCTGGTTGTGTGGCTTCTGGGTCCCAAATGGCACATGGCTCCCATGATGCTCATGCCATCTTCCGCTTTCCTGGAGACCATACACTTGCCACCCAGCCATTCAGTTTTGGCAGGGAGGCGAAAATGTGGGGAGCCTTCGTGTTTGCTGAAGCGTTTGACACTGCACAATGCTGAGACTGTAAGAATCATGATGAAGCTCTCAGCTACAGCTTCCTGTAGATGAGCCTTCTGCCAGTGGAGTAACCTTGGGAAGCCATTCATGCTGTTTCTTATGGGACTATTCCCACAGAGAGATTTGGTAGTCCCAAAACACTGAGAATCCCTTTCTGGGAGCTGGAGAGAGGGCTCAACAATTAAGAGCACTTGCTGCTGCTTTTCCAGAGGACCTAACTTCTGCTCCCAGCATCCACATGGGGCAGTTCACAACTGCCTGAACTCCACTTCCTGGAGATCCAGCATCCTGGATATGCGGGCATGCACACACACAGATTTAAAAGAGACCTTTCCTGGCATATCACTGGTCAGAATGGAGTCACATGTCTGTTTCTGACTCAGTTACAGTGTGTGTGTATGTGTGTGTGCACGCGTGCGTGTGATCTTTAGATGAACCACGCTCAACCTAAATCAAGCGGAAGGTGACTTGGATTTTCCTGAAGCGCATAGGCTAAGGAGCAGGAGTGAAGCCTGAACAGGAGCCAGGCTCCGTAGCAAGGACTGGGTAGATCTACACAACTGACCACTGGTGAGTGCGAGACTCCTAGGTGTCTCTGCAGACTCGCTGCAAGGGTCAGCAACAGCAGAGGTATTCCAAGGGATGTAAAGAGAGATGATAGAGCAGCAAACAACACAGCAAATAAACAAATAGCCCACGGTGAGGTGTTTCTAATGAGATGTGCTTTGGTAGTGTGCCATCCCTGTGTTCTCCGGAAATGCCTCACCACTTAGAGAAGAGCAATTTTGCTTTTCAGTTTTAGGTGTGGAGTAGCACGATCCATACCGATGTGTGTGATGGTTTTGTTTTACTTTTCTTTTTTTTTTTCAAGTAGGGTTTCTCTATGCAGCCCTGGCTGTCTTGGAACTCGCTCTATAGACCAGGCTGGCCTCAAACTCAAAGATCCACCTGCCTCTGCTTCCCGAGTGCTGGGATTAAAGGCGTGTGTCACCACCATCTGGCTGAGTTTTGTTTTTTGGTCTCTTTCTTTCTCCCCCCCCACCTCCTTTTAATTTTAATCAAGAAATAGGTGGATCCAATGAAGAACATGTAAATAAAAAGCTTCCCACATCTCAGGTCTGACTAAACGAAAGTTCATATTAACAACAGCTGGAATTAATCTGTGAGTGTACTACAACCCTTTGAAGGGCTCAAGCTATTGTGAAGACAGGAGGATCTCTATTCACAGTATTGAACAGAACTGTGGGCCAGGCTATGCTACACAGTAGTTAAGCACACACAGTGTAGGGGACAAGGGTGTCCAGCTCCTGGTCTTTTTCTAGCCACAGACTTTTGGCAATATTACTTCTGGGATTCGGCCAGCAAAACTCCAATAGCAGTAGCGACTCCTCCAGGCAGCCCCTAAAGTTCTGCAAAATTTTGCTGAGATTGGCCCACCTTCCTTTGTTCAGCCAACACCGATGAACACCTGCTGTGTGTCCCCAGGGTGTTGTGCAAGGTGGCAGCACATGATGGGTCATTACAAAGTGTCTGCTAATATTCAAGCTTCCTAGGCAGCTCTCCCCAAGATAGGAAGACCTTGATTCTGACTATGTACATTTAAGTCTATGGATGTTTCAATTCTGCATCACAAACCCACAAATGCGTTTGTGAATAAAAAACAGAAACAGCCCTGGCCTGGGCAGCACCGGTGTGGGGATGCCAAGGGGCCACTAGCTCATGCAGCCTCTTCCTGTCACCCACCCACGGGTTAGTCAAGAGATGTTAGATTAGGTGGCCATGAAGACCTCCCTGCAAAGGCGTTCTGAAGACCCCGCAGCAAGAACAGTGGATTGGTTGGGTGAGGTTGGCTGGGGTGGGAGGAAAGTCCAGAGGAAGAAAGTAACACGTACCGCGAGACACGTGATGGGGCGGAGCCGCCGTTCTGCTCCCTCCGCAGTCCCATCTGGGAACACTGGCATTTTCCCTTTGCCCAGGTCTGGCTCCCTTTTTATAATCTTGGTGTCCTTCTTGCACCGCTCTCACCGCCCCCTCCACTTCTCTCATCATTTCAGCCTTGAACTTTAAGTCCCTTTGACATTCGGTTGTTTTTTTGTGAACACCATGCCGCTGTTTTAAGTTCTGAAATGTGTTGATTTATGAGCGCGCACAGACTCCTCCCCGGCTTTCCTGTAAGCCCCATTTGAAATCCCACAACATGAATCTGAAATTTCACATCACCCCTCCCCAACCCCACGAGAAACCAACATCTGTTCATCATGTCAGAGTTTGCAAAGTGGCTTTGCCGGGACCAAACTGAATCCCAGCCTTACTCAGCTGGTAAAAGTCTGCTCTAGGAGATCACTACTCCCTAAACCAGTGGTTCTCAACCTATGGACTGCAACTCCTTTGGGGATCGAAAGACCCCTTCACATGGTCCCATATCAGATATTTATATTATGATTTGTAACAGTAACAAAATTAAAGTTGTCAAGTAGCCATGAAAACAGTTTTAGGGTTGGGGATCCCCACACTAGAGGAACTGTATTATAGGGTCGCAGCATCAAAAAGGGTGAGAACCGCTGAAGCTGGGACCTCCTGTCTACAGATGAGATGGCTTTCCCAAACTAGGTCTTTGCCTTTTTCGTAGTTAAATCTGTTGCTTTGAATAAAGACTACAACTAATTACAGACCAGCTCACATAAAGCTTATACAGAGTAGAGTTTGGAGGCTCACTGGATTTGGGGGGCACCAAAACCTTTTAGATTGATTACCCTTCAGGTTGGCATGGGCAGACCGATTCCGGACTCACTTCTATCTCCCTGCACCCACACCTCTCTACAGAAGTGGGATCGTTACTGTTGGCTCAGACTGGCTTTGATCTAGTCTGTTTTCTGGAGTTTTCTAAGATTAGGAGCCAACAACTCTGTGTAAAAGACCACACAGTGAATATTTTTGGCTTAATGATGCCACACCACTCAACCACAGGCTGAGTGTCAAGAAACCAGATGTGATTGTGTTTCAGTAAAACTTTATTTACCAAAACCAGACAGCAGCTGCCAACCTGAGGTGGGTGTAACTTGCTGCTGTGGCATCTTGCAGTTTTGGAGGATTTTAGATTTTGAAGTGTTTGAATGTGTTGTACTGATTTCTCCAGTCTCAGTACCCAGACTCATAACTGGACCATTTGTTGGGATTTGGAAAGATGTTCCAAATAACTCATCATTATAGGCCAGAGAATGGGAAAAAATCTTTACTGATACCCTGCAGATGAGGGGCAGATATTCAGAATTTGCAAAGAATTGTGGAAATTGAATACCAAAGCAGTAAAACTGCCAACCAACAAATAGGAAAATAAATTGAATAAATGACTCTCAAAAAAGAAAAAAAGAGAGAATTGAAAAGAAAGAATAAAAGAAAAAACACAGATGGCCAATAACTAGTTTTTAGAAGTGTTTGCTATCCCTAGCTAGCAGGAAACATAAATTAAAATTTGTGTGAGCTGGCACTGCACCCCAGTCAGAACGGCTACCATCAGGAAATCTGACAACAGACACTGGAGAGGATGTGGAGAGAGAAGAATTCTGATGGCAGAGGGGAGATTAATATAGTCACTGTGGACTCAGTTTGCAGAGTTCTAAAAACAATGCCATATGATCCAGCCATCCGACCTCCAGGCACATATCCAGAAAACCCCACGCCCCCACAGAGATATCTGTATGCCCTATTTGCTGGTGCTTTATTCTCTGTAGCAAAGGGTTGGGGTCACCCTAGTTGCCCACCAACAGATAAATGGATAATGAAAATTTGTTATGCATATATTTTATATATTTGTATATTTTTATTTTATAAAATATAAAATGTATGTAATACACACACACATGAATACTACTCAGCTTTAAAGAAGCGCACAGTTAAAAAATATGGAGAAAAATGATGGACTTAGAATGTACAGCATCAGACAAGGTCATGTATTCTTGTCATTGATTTCGATGGTGAATAAGTGCATAAAATAAATCTGAAACTGAAAGTGTAAAATTTAAAATGAAGCAATGTAGATTCCATTCTAAATGCCTATTCTAATTTTATAGAAGTTCACTAGTTTATGTAGACTGGGTCTGGCTACCTCTGGTGTGTAATTTTTTAAATTTATTGGTAAGTTTTAAAAATAAATTTTATTAAAAATTTCAAAACTTTCTTTGTTTTTTTAAAAAAGGCTTCCTTTGGTCCACAGCTACTAGAGGACGGTGAACTTCTTTAAGACAGGACAGAGAGCAGCAGTAGCTTCTTAAAGGAAGTGGCTGCTGGGGACAATGGACCTGCTTCAGGGTCTTTTGCTCTCAGAAACAATTCCCGTGCTTAGATGAGAAGTGAGCTTCATTGCCGGGAATATCTCAGCCTCGGGTATAATGCTCATCGGGGACTCAGTCAGAAGGTACCAAGGCCTGTAGTTCCCCTGCCCTCCACGACCCTGGCCCTTGAGTAATTGTGGCACAGCCCACTCATTGAGTGGGAGGAAGGTGAAGTCAAACCATAGAGTGGGCTTCCAGCAGCACCTGGCCTCTGTGCTTCCACCCTGAGGGGCTTGGGGGGGCCTAAGGGAGAAAGGGGGAGGTTGGGTGGGCTGGGTGTCAACAAGAAGTCTGTCACGATTTCCGTGGTAAATCATGGGTTTTCCAGGCCTTTGATTGCAGGGCTCACGCATCCTTAGCTGTCCACCTCCTAACGGAGCACAGACTGCCCTCTTGTCCTGGGAAGTAGACAATGGGGTCCTCCGCTGAAACAAGAAAACACTTATGAAATTGGATTTTGATTTGTAAGAGATCAATGGAAGAAAAAAGGAAATAATAAAACCACCTTTCAGTGGATCTAGGCCCTTTGGGTTTTTAAACACTTGGTTGTTTGGAGGCATTTCCACTGCCTGGACTGTCATGTGTATTTTCTAGTGTTGACTTGTTCAGCCTTCTGACCACTGTGACGCAAGGGTCCTGTTGTCACCAGAGTATTTTAGAGGAGGAAGCTGGCGTCTAGGCAGCTGGGATGGGATCCAGGCTTGGCTGAGTCACCAGTCTGTTCTCATGGTGGTGCTGTGTACACATCTGGAAATCTCGGCTGAAGTGACCATTTCATTGGCATGGACCATCACTGTTGGCTAGCGTGGGTTCATCTACTTCAGCGAAGCTTAGTAGGGCTCCTGCTTGTGGGAATCCCAGAGAGCTTGAGTTTGCCCTGTTCTGGAGACACCTGTGGGTTAATGTAGTTATAAAGAGTGAGGTTGAGGCCATGGGGACTTGGAGAGGACCACCACTGTGCCCACAACAGCTGGTGCAGATCTTAGTGCAATGACACACTCGAATGAACCCTCAAAGAGCAAACAGAGTCTCACGAGAAGGAGTAAGGGAGCCATGTGACTCCTGGCATGGGCAGGGCTTGGAACTGACCCTCAGTGAGTCCTGCTGCTGTGTACAACAAGAAAAGCACAGGGAAACGGCAGTAGTACCCTCAGCCCAATACACAGTTGCTGGGCTTTGTGGAGAAGATGTGGCATCTTGGTGTTTAAGTGAACTGATGCATGATGAAGGCTCAGAGGGATGCAGTGAGATGAGGAGAGGAGCAGACTTAGGGTAACGGGTCTTTGTGGTAATATAGGAGTGAGCTGGCTTGGGCATGAGTCCCCACAGATGCTAACTGTGCCTAGGAGTGGATGGCCTGGCAGGGATACAATGATGCGATCTTGGTCATCATGTAGATTGGGGGGAAAAAAGGTCAGGTGAGTTTTCTCCATGGCCATTGTGCAAGGAGAGGGGATGGAGGGGAGTTTTAGTTCCTATATTTTACTTCTACTTTTCATTTATCTTCTCTCACCATAAATCCGCAGGTAGAGCGAGTCCACGTACAAGCCATAGTGGGGAAAGCTGGAAGTTGCGCCAGAGACCCCCGGGCTCAGGGGTCCAGATGGCGTCTCCTTTTCCTTCTGTATTTTAGCTCTTCTCATCCATGGGCTGAGCAACTCCCCTTGTTGCAGGATGCAGTGATCTGGGGCTCAGAGTTTGGCCAAAGATAAATGCATTCGGCATTTAATAAAAACAGACAGACCCAAACTGAAGAAATATTACTCTGGTCAACTGAAGGATGAAATCTCTACTGGTACTTTTGAACTGTCAAGAATTTAATGATGACTTGTGTACACACGTGCTACAAAACGTGGGGAAGGAAGAGACACAAATGCTTTTCTTAATTTGATAATACTTTGGTAAGATTGAGTTACGGCTTCTTGGTACCAACTGTTTTGTGATTTCTTTTACCTTAATTTTTTTTTGCAGCTTTATTTTCATTAGTTCCATCAAGAGAACCTAGTCCAGTGCAAACATACATTTTCCCATCCTCAAATTGAGGCGTAAACCAAAAGTCAGGCTGTTATGGGAACCCAACGATTTAAATAATGAAAAACAACAGAGATGTGCCTGGGACAGAGTCAACACAGGCTAGTAAGTCTACTCTGCTGTGTCACCAATCCACAATGCAAAGTCACACAGAAGGACTTGGGGAGCTCTGGGGAGCACATGGTAGTCCTGGGAAGCTGTCCACTGGGTTCCTCTCCAGAGACGAATCTGCACTCTGGAGAGAGACTGCACCAAGCACCCACTAAGAACAGTATTCCAACAAGACCTGGTAGGGGTTTATTTTAGGGACATCTCTAACAGTGAGACACAGCCTTCAGGAACCTTAACCCTAAACCCTCCCCACATCCTCCGCCCACTCCGAGCTCTGGACCTCTTTGGCCTTTGTGCGCACATTGGAGGCGGTCCTTTGCTGATAAGGGGCTAATGTAGCTGCCACATCCACCAAACGGAGAAAGTGAGTGGCCAGAAGCTGTGTCCCAGGGGCTTTCCCTGCTACAGAAAAGACAGCAAAACCTTAGCCCAGGTCTAGAGAAACAAATGGTCCCTCTCTGTTGGCTCTTTGGTTCAGTCTGATACCATCCACCCAAAGGCAAGAAAGAGTCTAAAGGAGTTTTTTCTCTTGTTTGTTTTACTGCAACTGATTCCTATTGTTCCGACAGTGACCTCAGCGGCACAAACAGCACAAACCGAAGCAGAGAGAACTAAAGAGGAGCCCTTGGGCAGACCCAACATCGGGTCCCTCCTGTTACCAGGGCCTGAACTGTTCCAGGAGACTGCATCGTCTTTACCATTGGTGTCACCGTGGAAAGCAGCCCAGGGGCCGGGAAATATGTGGAGGAGGAAGGTGTGCAGGGATTTGGAAGCACACCCTTTACTCTTCTGAAGTCCTCTTCGTTCCAGTTTTAAATTTTATATTTTATTTTACTGAGACACGGTCTCATGTAAAGCTTGCTGTGCACCCAGAGCAGAAAGCCTTGGCCTCCGGCTGCCCCTCCTTCACCTCTCGGTGCGGTGATTACAACATGTGCTTGCTACCAAGCCTGGATGTATTTCAGTCTTTAAACCAACAGTTAAGTTCCTTGCTCGTGACCGCGAGGGGTACACCCACACACTGAGACAATGGGGATGTTCTATTGGGAATTCACCAAGACCAGCTGGCCTGGATCTGAAAAAGCATGGGATAAAACCGGACTTGCTGAACATAGCGGACAATGAGGACTACTGAGAACTCAAGAACAATGGCAATGGGTTTTTGATCCTACTGCACATACTGGCTTTGGGGGAGCCTAGGCAGTTTGGATGCTCACCTTACTAAACCCGGATGGAGGTGGGCGGTCCTTGGACTTCCCACAGGTCAGGGAACCCTGATTGCTCTTCAAGCTGATGAGGGAGAGGAACTTGATCGGGGGAGGGGGAGGGAAATGGGAGGCGGTGGCGGGGAGGAGGCAGAAATCCGTAATAAATAAATAAATTTAAAATAAAAAAATACATAAAAATAAAAAAGGCAAACCAAAACAAAAAATAAATAAACCAACAGTTAAGGAAAATAAAGCAGCTTGACACATTGCCATTAAATACTTACTGGTTCCTTGTAAGGGAGATCAGGTAACCTCATGTCTTAGAGGAGAAGTGTTCGAGCTCACCGAGCTCCCGGAAGCCTTGGAAACCGTCCCTGAAGGTCATACTCACCCCAAACCCTGCCACACCATCACTAGTGGACACTGTCCAGCACCTCAGGCCAGAAGTCTCCTCTCCCATGGAAAAGAGGATACAATGGAGGGTTTTTAGTAATGGACCTGTTGATTCCGAGAACAGGGCTGGAAAACAGAATCTCCCATCTGTGCTTAACTGAAAAAATACTTTAAAAACAGGGTTTTGGTGCTGGAGTAGCCCAGTGGTGGGGTACTTACCTGACGTGCAGGGAGCTTAGGACTCTATCCACAGTACTGTGAAAATAAACAACCCCTATGAAAGATTTCTGACATTAAAACAACATTGAATGTGAAGGGTAAGCAAGCCTCATTTGGACTTGTAATTCAGCTATGGCAATGTTTTACTTCAGTGAAAATGTTAAAACTGAAATCTATATTTATATGTGTATCTCTGTGTGAAATCTATTGATACTATAGATATCCATATCTGTATATGTATCTCTGTGTGTGTGGAAATACAGGCTGAAGTGATGCAGAACATGACCAGATAGTCTGCGGGAAGTTCACTTTATGACTGGTCATAGAGTCACACGGTGTCCTAGTGAGGGTCTCCTGTTGTTACACTGTAACTCTTGGAGTCAGTGGTTCTCAACCTTCCTAATGCTGCAACCCTTTGATACAGTTCCTTATGTTGTGGTGACCCCCAAATAAAAAAATTACTTTTACTGCAATTTTGCTACTGTTATAAATTGTAATGTAAATTTTTTTGGAGACAAAAGTTTGCTGAAGGGATGGAGACCCACAGGTTGAGAACCACTGGCTAAGTGATTAAAAACACGGATCTCCCTTTAGTTTTTTTCTCCCGCCACGTCTCATTTTACCAGTAACTGCATCTATTTATGTGTTCCCCTTTTCAGACTTAAGAAAGCAAAACTGTAAGAAAATCAGCCATCACCCATAACGCTAGGACTGGAAGACGTCTGTTGTAAGATTTCTGTGTTTTGCATTTTGTTGTGGCCGGTGGAGGTGGCAGGCCTGTCTTGCTCTGTTTATCTTCAGAGGCTACCCTTGGGTATTTTAGCACATCGAAGAACTTAATAACCGGCTTGATTAAAAAGCCACCGGAGGGTTCTGATCTCCACAGAACTGCAGTGCCCTGTAAGGGACAGCTTGGCAATCAAGCCTCCTTAACCATGGACGTGGTCCGGTTCTCTCCTAGTCAAGCCTCCTTGACCATGGATGTGGTCCGGTTCTCTCCTAGTCAAGCCTCCTTGACCATGGACGTGGTCCGGTTCTCTCCTAGTCAGGCCCTTGTTTCACATTTAATCAAGGCTCCTTTTTGAAAAAAAATATTTTTTATTGCACATTTTATTTATTGTATGAGGTTACATGTACCATGGCACCGTGTGGAGGTCAGAGACAGCTCTGTGGAGTTGGGCCTCTCCTTCCACTTCCTTTATGTGGGTTCAGGGGGTCAAACCCAGCTCACCAGGGTTTTTATTAAGCTCTCGAATTTTTTTCTTGAATATATTACTATTTCAAAAGTGATTCCGAATTAAATCACTGTATTTTTATTTTTTAAAAACATATGTGTTTATTTAATCATTCTTGGTGTGTTTGTGTACATGAGTGTGTATGGGTATGAGCATGCGTGCCATGGAACATATGTGGAGGTCAGAGGACAGTTGGTTCCCTCCTCCTATGTGTGTCCTGAGGTTCAAACTTTGATTGACATGTTTAGTGGCAATTGCCTTTCCCTGCTGAGCCATTATTGTGGCCCCTTAATCACTGCACCAAAAAAAACATGTGGTACTATATAACACAGCCACTTTTTTGTTTAGTAGCAAAGCTTCTATTTTTAAACAGTATATTCACTGTTAATATGCTTGGAATTTTTGCCACAACCATACTTAATATTCTATTTGTTATTTAATTTAAAACTGTGTGTGTGTGTGTGTGTGTGTGTGTGTCTGTCTGTGTATGAGAGAGAGTGACACCATATTGGGGTCAGAAGATAACTTTCGGGAGTCCACTCTTTCCCTCTATTTGGGTTGCAGGGATGAAACAAAGGCCTTTGGTCTCAACCCTTTTACCTACCGAGCTACCGAGCAGTCACAATTATATTTAAAGGTTTTTATAGGTAATAAATAAATTCTTACTTCAGTTATCTGCGGCTGAATAAAAACGGAGCGGAAGTTGTGCCGTGCGTCAGGATGAGTGACAGCAGGGACGTGGGACATGCCAGCCCTTGGTGTTTCTGCGAAAGGCAGGGTACTGTGTCATCTTTGCAAAGGCTGAAACTCCATCTATTCGTGGGCTCAAATGTGACTGCCGCCTCTCCTTTCACAGGCTCGTGTTTGAGTTACTGTTTTGCGACCCTTCTGTCTATTTTGGATTTGATTTGGTCAGGATAAGAAACAGATTGATAGAAAATGGTTGCTTGGATTTC
Source organism: Microtus pennsylvanicus (assembly GCF_037038515.1). NCBI lineage: Eukaryota > Metazoa > Chordata > Mammalia > Rodentia > Cricetidae > Microtus > Microtus pennsylvanicus. The sequence continues at coordinate 212,060,984 of NC_134579.1, forward strand.
TCTGACATTTTCAGAAATGTTGCTCAAACCACTATGGGTTTGAAATTTAATTTTAAAACCTGGAGGTCAAAAACCTTAAATATGAATCACTTTTTTCATTTACCCTAATCAGACGCATCATCTCACCGTTGGTTATGAGCAATTGCATCATTTTTCAAAATATGAAAACCAATTATACTGAGTTTACTATTATCCATTGAATGCAAAATTGACTACTATCTGGAATAATTAAAACTAATTCCTGTCTTAGATATGGAAATGGTATAGATTTTTAGCTTTGGACAAAATAAAATCTCAAAATCAAGCAAAGTATTTGTAAAATAAAAAAAAAACTTTACAGTTCCATAAATTTGAAAAATCTACTTCAAAATATATTTAAACAAGCTCAATATATTATAGAAAATCTTCTAACAAAGAACTCTCAATGTAAAATAATACAGTATATTTAAAACATATTTGTATGTATAAAGGCTATAATTTTTGCATCCTTTGGGGCAAACCATTTGAAAACACAGACATTTATTATTATAAAGAAAAAGGCAAAAAATTGATAACCTATGAAATTTTGGAAAAGATTTGGGAGAGGAATAACGTCTCCACTTGGGGATAAGATGTCTGTTATGACTCAATTCTTGAGAAGAGCTAGCATGCACTACGGTTTGCAGCTACGGATCTACAGAGACAGAGCAAGATAGAACTTGGGTAGGATTTGTCTAAGGCTGGCGCCAGCCGCTTCTGTCTCTGGCCTTTTCTTGATCCGTTTCTAGCCTGTCATGTTTTTCCTCTGGATCACATGGGCTCTTGTCTAGACCCCGTCTATAACTCTGTGTAAGAACCCGGATTCTGAGGCCTGTTTGTTTGGCTTTGAATCTCTCAGTCTCTCCACTTGACATGGGTAAATACCAGACAAGCTGACCTTCTTCTAGGGTCCTCAATAAAAGCAATAACTGTAATGGCGCTTGTGCTCAATTTAACTGCTGGTGTCAGGTCTCAGTCCTCTGTGGTCGGACCACACAGCCACACTCTTGGTTCTGGTGGTCATGGTGTCCTTCTCAGACTCTTGACTTTGAGCCAGCTGACACACGAGAAATACAGTGTAATTGGCTTTAGGGGGAAGATCTTAGGGACTTGGCACTTGGGTTTTTCTTCTTGCGCATATGACACTCCTAGAACCACAGGGTGGGGGTGGCTCAGTGATAAAACACCTTTAGTGTGTACAAGGTCCAGGGTGTGTTTGTGGAAGACCAGAGTCAACAAAAATACCTCTTACCAGAGGAGGGGCATGGGGATTAGAAAAGCTAGTAAAGGCACGAAACATGCATGAAAATAATAAAACAGAAGCATAGGATAGTACCAGAAGGGAGTTCCAGTGAGCACTGAAATCCCCCTGCTTTTAACTTTCCATACACTTTTATACACCAATACACAGGGGGAAGAAGACAAAAGACTGCTTTAACAGGACACAAAGGACAGCTGGAAGAGTTATTTGCTTCAATACTTTGAGACATCAAGTCATTAGCACTCTGTTGTTTAGGCAGTGAACCCACCCTAGATCAAGTATCCAAAGGCAACCACTCCCAAGGTCAAACCTCCTATTTCAAAAGAAGCAGAAGTATGCTTGAATTTCCTGACCATTGGTCAGGGTGGAGTGGATCTACCTGTCTGGGCCGTCTTAATGTCAAAGAGACCAAGTATCCACACCTAAGGTCAGGATATACAGCCACACTTGTCAACAGCTTTGAACAAGCTAAAACTCTCTGACCTTCACACAAGGTGGAAATAGGCTCACATTTTTGGGCCTCCACCTGTGTTCCATCCTCATGGCATAAAACCAAAACCAAAAATTTAGAAACAGTTCCCAAACAAAAGGCTAAATCCTACAACATATTCCTTAGATGTCCTACTGACCCTGGAGAATGAGAGTCACTGTTGAGCTGTGAGTGGCTATCATTTCCCGAGGTGGACACCTAGAAAAACACAAGGTTCAGGGCTTATTCCTGAAAGTTACTGTGCTCTGGGATGGTTTGTTCTAGGTCATTCTGTGACTTGAGCTGACTGCCCTAGTATGGAGCACAGGATCACACTATAGGGATTCCATGTGCAGGCCTCATAAGCAGGGCACTAGACTGCCTCACAAACATAGGCTTTTGTCCCTAGTCTCCATCCCTCTGAGCCCTGCCTTGCTTCCTTAACTGACTTCTCATTTTTCAGGCTTGGGACTCGCCAGTGGATGGAGTTCTACAGAATAACAGTGGGGATGGCTTCTGGCTGATTCCTGGGACTGGCACCTCCCTGCTCAGCACCCCCAAGTCATGAGCAGATCCCCACAGCTGACAGTCTCTGTGGATAGACTCAGCCCATGCTTTCAGATAGCAACTGCAGGACACCGCTCCGATGAGAAGCGCTATGATCGTATGAGCAATCTTAAACCCATCGCTCCTCTCTTATCAGCATTCATCAGCACGGACACGAGAATCTTCTTCTGTGGACGGAGATTCCCCTTTCCATTAAGATAGCAACATCAAGAAAATTTTCTTAAGACTGAATAATTCTACTTAATGCCAATTTTTTACTTCCTGTGATAGCCCAAGATGAACCCGAGTTCATTCTTTGACAAGGCTGCTGATGGGCCTAATCTTTCCCTTGCCACAGGACAGCACATACTGAGGTATTTCTCTAAGAAGCCTGACATCATCACCAGACAACCCATTCAAAGCCGGGCTGCAGATCTCAGAGTTCCAGAGTCCTTAACCTCTGTCTTTCTCATCCTCCCTGATGTCCCCTTCTCTCCAGAAGCCCACTCTATTTCAGCTGGTGGTCATCCCCTCCAGATGTTGTTCCTCAGAATCCAGGTCACCACCTCCAGCAGCAACTTCCCAGGCTGCTTTCCTGAATTTCTCATCCCACAATCCTCCTCTCTGCCCTTGGCATCTCCATGAGCCCTGGACTGTGGGTAGCCATGCAAACCAGAACAACTTGTCTCTCTACCCTTTTTGGTGACTTCCTAGCTCACTCAACAAAATCGACAGGCCAGAGGAGGCCGGGTTTGGTCTGACATCTGGTCCCTGCTGACCTCAGCTCCCATCTTCTTGCTCTTATTTTCTCTCTTTCTGCCCACTTGTTGTTTGCTGCTCCCACAACATTCCAGGCACACCCCATACTTTGGGCCTCTGCCCTTGGTGTAGGTTTTGCTTAATATTGCGGCAGCTGCCAGTTCTTACCCAACTTCCTTCCCTGCCGCTCAGCATATAGCAGCTTCTGGTATGCTAAATGATTTATTGTGCTTATTGTTTTTCCATGCTACAAGGTAAGCGCTATATGCACAGGATTCTTTGTCTCATCACGAGTGCTAAGAACAGTGCCTGGTAGACAAATGCCCACGGAATACCTCTAGAGCAGATGAATCGGCAGTCGCTTGCGTGACCAGCACCATCATCTAATGCGAGGGACCCAGAGAGTTCATGAAGGAATCGAAGCCTTCCTGGGTCCTTCACACCAGAACATGTGCAGATACAAGTTCCTGAACCTGCACTTTCCCAGGAGTTTGCCAAACTCAGGCCACCAACTCAGTGACACTGGGGAAGTGAGTGTTGAGCATCCTGGGTTGTAACCGCCCAGCGGGTCAGTTAGTCTAGGGTTGTAATCCGCCTGGCAGGTCCAGTTATTCCAGGGTCCCGAAGAGGCGCTATCTGAAAAGACATGGGCAGGAGAGAGGAAGGAGGCCAAGCAAGATGTTGTCAAAGCCTCCATTTATTAGCGTCATGATTGCAGCTTATATAGCCCTTGGATGAGGAATTTGGGTTGGGATGGGGGCATGGGGCAGGGGCATGGGCAATGGTCACAAGTCGGTCACGAGGTCACGAGTCGTAGGTCAGGAGGTCACGATTGGTCAGGAGGTCACGATTCCTCCATCAGGAGGTCACGAGTTGACACACCTAGTGTTCTCTATGCAAGCAGAATTGTTCATTTTGTGATTCCAACCACAAACAGTTTTCTAGATAGTTGGAATATGGGGCAGGTTCTGCTAACAGATAGCTCTCAAGATAGTTGGGTGTGGGGTGGGCTCTGCCAACAAACAGTTCTTAATACCGTTGGGGTGTGGGGCTCTCTGCAAACTCCCCAGGACAATGGTCCCTGCAATACTTTTTGGGGGAAATGGCTCCTGACACTGAGTCTCAGCTCTGCTCTCCTCTCCTCTCCTCTCCTCTCCTCTCCTCTCCTCTCCTCTCCTCTCCTCTCTTTTCCTCTCTCATTCTGCTGGTTTCTCTTGAAAGTTAAATCTTAGTTTTTCTCCCTTTAGTGTGGATGAAGCTGGCCGACTTGCTTCTAAGATTGGATTGCGGCAGATGATGAACCAACTTGCCTCCATCTTAGGTAAAGACATCATAAACTAGGCTCATTCCTGTTTGTGATTAAATCTATTTCTCAAAGAGTGGGCTATGCCCCACATATAACCTTAACTACTAATGGTTCTGTTCTGCCTGATCCAGGAAATGGCAACCATGCCTTTGTTTCCATAGGTTTTATGATCGCCTTGCAACCATGTCTTTGTTTCAGGAGGTTGTTGTGACCAACTTGCTATGTTTGTGTTCTGCTCCTGTAACCCTGCCTGTTTGCCTGCCAAACCCCCCATTCTGAAACCCAATACTCCTGACCTATAAAACCATTCTCTCCCTACCCTCATCAGATGTTAATCTCTTAAACCCCACATTTAGGGAGAGACAGTTAGTGTATACAAATAAAAAGCTTGCTCTAATGAATCTGACCATAGTGTTTCTTTCTCCTCCCTTCTGTGGGATCAGCAGCAGAGGGATTGTATCTCACTTCTGACCCAGTTTCACCGGAAGTGAAGGAAGTAAAAGGATGTGTACAGGGGTCTCACACAAAGCAGAAACATTTTAAGTTGTGATGCTCCTTCAGGCTACTTCCTGGGAAGTCCTGGGATTTCTTCTGGAACACTTAGAATAAGTCTGCAATTAGGGTTGGTCACCTAAAGTGGGGAGTAAACAGGCATCTGGTGTTCTAGCCAACAGCAGCAAGTGAGGCTAATGTTCATATCCTTGCTGTTTGAGCTGACAACAGCCTTTGTAAAAGGAGAAAGGTCAACTGGAGAAAGATGCCTGGCTCCATCTGCACCCAATTCACACCGGCCTGGACATGTCCGTTTACATTCACAGAAAGTGTGAGCAATGCACTCCTATGGTTTGAATTTTAAAGAACTATGCTGACATCGTGACCGCTTTATTCTAAAACGTGAATTTTGGCCTTTTTTTTCCAGAGCAAAATTAATGTCATTAAATGAAGGCCTTAAGGTTGGAAGTTCCTTCAATGGGTTTGGTGATTAAAATACAGTAAATTCACAACAGGCTTAGCTGGGGTCAGCATCAGAGCTGGGTGCACAGGTGCCCACGACCTGTGCTCAGACACCTTTGTGCCAGGGTTAATATTGTTCTCGTGCTGTCTGGGAATCTCTCTTGGCTTCTGAAACACAGGCACCTAACTTCAGCTCACCAGGGCCCTCAGTTCTCAGGACAGGTATCATCAGTGTGACTGGTTATTGCCTCAGGGGTTAGAGGATATTTCAAAACCGCTGGGGAAAGTTACAACATGCGTCTTTGTATCTCATATCATTTGTAGTAAAAAGCAACTGAAACAGTTCCTTTGGCCACGGAGGCAAAGGGTGTGACAGTCCTGTCAAGGAATTTTAGGGCTGTTTTAGATTTTTTTCATACAGGTCTAAAAATAGCTTCATGTGTCTTTTTCCATATCCTTAAAACAATTGCACCTGTGAGCTTGTAATGACGCAATAAAGCTTCTCACCTGTGAGCTGAGGTCACTCAGTGAAGCTTCTCACCTGTGAGCTGAGGTCACTCAGTGAAGCTTCTCACCTGTGAGCTGAGGTCACAGTGAAGCTTCTCACCTGTGAGCTGTGGTTAAAGCTTCTCACCTGTGAGCTGCGGTCACAGTGATGCTTGAGAATAGTTCTTTCTCACTGGATAGCAAATCTGAATGTTTCCATGTATAGCTTAAAAACATATGATAGAAAATTCAACTTAAAATTAGATAAAGTGGTTATATTTCCAAATATGTAACAGTTTAGCCAGACACATACTTTCTGTCTGTCTGTCTGTCTTTCTGAAGCCAGACTCATGGCTCCTGTTGTCTGTCAAGGATGGTAGACTTTAAAATTTCTATTATTTTATAGACCCACCCGAGCTTGGTCCCTGACTCAGCCAGGGTGGAGCAGACAGAACCCTAACTCACACCAGTTGTGACCAGCTAATAATTTTAAATTCAGGCTAGCAGAGGAGACTGAGGCTTCTCTACCCTGGCCTTTTTGTGTTATGACATACAGGGCCCCGCGGCTTCCTGGAAAGCACAACAGAACTTGTCTCCATTCCGTACAAAAGCCCTACACCAGCTAATAATTTTAAATTCAGGCTAGCAGAGGAGACTGAGGCTTCTCTACCCTGGCCTTTTTGTGTTATGACATACAGGGCCCCGCGGCTTCCTGGAAAGCACAACAGAACTTGTCTCCATTCCTACACAAAAGCCACTCCAAGCACTGTGTGTAATGATTCTGTCAATCCTTGCTCCAATCCTTTAGGAAGCCCGTGTTATCCAGGTCACAGGTGAGTAGCTGGAGAACCTTGGAGCACCATTGACAGCATATGGAGCACCACTGATAGCATATGGAGCACCACTGACGGTATATGGAGCACCACTGATAGCATATGGAGCACCACTGACGGTATATGGAGCACCACTGATAGCATATGGAGCACCACTGACGGTATATGGAGCACCACTGATAGCATATGGAGCACCACTGACGGTATATGGAGCACCACTGATGGTATATGGAGCATCACTGATAGCATATGGAGCATCACTGATGGCATATGGAGCACCACTGATGATATATGGAGCACCACTGATGGCATATGGAGCACCACTGACGGTATATGGAGCACCACTGACGGTATATGGAGCACCACTGACGGCATATGGAGCATCACTGACGGTATATGGAGCACCACTGACGGTATATGGAGCATCACTGATGGTATATGGAGCACCACTGACAGTATATGGAGCACCACTGACGGTATATGGAGCACCACTGATGATATATGGAGCACCACTGATGGTATATGGAGCACCACTGATGATATATGGAGCACCACTGACGGCATATGGAGCACCACTGACGGTATATGGAGCACCACTGATGGTAAATGGAGTACCACTGACGGTATATGGAGCACCACTGATGGTATATGGAGCACCACTGATGGTAAATGGAGTACCACTGACGGTATATGGAGCACCACTGATGGTAAATGGAGCACCACTGATGGTAAATGGAGCACTACTGACGGTATATGGAGCACCACTGACGGTAAATGGAGCACCACTGACGGTATATGGAGCACCACCAACAGTATATGGAGCTTTGACTCACTGTTCTGTTACTTACTCATCCTGTAGGGAAGATCTGGTCACAGAGGGAGAAGTTTCTACATCCCAGGCAGCCCCAGTAGCAAGAAGAAACAGTATAACATTCTACTTTACCTTAAGATTGGATGAACTAGATAAATTTCCTAAATACACAGTAGTTTAATACACAGTAGTTTGACACACATGCACACATACACATATACATGCATACATACACATGCACACACATATACAAGCATACATACACATGCACACACATATACATGCATACACATACACACATATACATGCATACACACACGCACACACGCTTTGAATAAGGAGTCTGTGGGGGATGGCTCTGTGGGTAAGGCACTCCTATGGGGAGACATGGTAAGCAGTCTGAGAAACTTTGGAAGCTCTCAGGCCAGAGACCATGCCTCAAACAACGTAGAAAGTGTGGACTGGTACTGGTTATGCTCTGACCTCCACATACATAGTCTACATACATACACACATGAACCCAGCACACACACACTGACACAGTACACACTGCCTCGCAAGGCTGCGTGCCTCGGTCTGGGGAAGTCTCCTTGGTTCACTACTGACAGCCGGCTGCCCAGTTCCACACTGAGCCTTTCTCCCCAGCACCCTGCTCTCCCTCCCTCCTCTCCCTTTGACTTCAGGTGCACATACAATTGTTCACGAGTGCTCCCATGTTCGGGTGGTGAGCACTCGGCCAAGTACACTTCAGCCGCAAGCTGCCCTGTGCTCTGGGGAACTATGACAAGCAGCCTAGGGGCCCTGTCACTTTCACAGGGGCAGGATTTCCCCAGCAGCCGCTTGTCTCCCCGGGGCTTTCTCAGCACACTGAAAACAACACATCCTGGCTGGGATACAGAGGAGGGGGCCAGAGAGGTTCTGAATTCTTTGAAATCTCTAAGTATCTTCAAAAAAGAATCCTGGTGGGTAGGTGTGAGAAGTCTCTAAACAGTGGCACATTTCCCACTGAGCTTAAATTAGAACTTTTCAAGGGAAACTGAATGAAAGTATTAAAAATATGTAAATACTCTTCTTTCTATAAAACTCAGGTTTTATAGCTCCAGGCCCCCCTCCCCTCAGTCACATCATCTGTACACAACGGTTCTTCTCCCCAGCTCTGGGCTGCATTTCACATTGATTGTCACCTAAATCCCAGTTCCCATGCATCTCTGTTGAATTCCATGGCCCCTGGCTGCATTTATAGCCCCATGTCCATCCCCCCCGCCCCCCCGCCCCCCGCTGCCCTTCTCATGTTGAAACACATCCTATAAGGCCACGCTTCTATCTGAAAGGTTGACGGAATCCTAGGAGAGGTGGCTCGGGGTATGAGACCGATGTTCGTTTCCTTCAGGTCTTTAGGTCCTCAGGGAAGACGAGAGGAGAGGAGAGTAGGCAAGGAGGTGGCGTGGGCAGGTATTACCTGCTGCATGGTTTTATCTGCTGTCCCAGAGGCTGAACCATACACTGTGTTCTCCCAGTGCAGACTTCAAAGCAGAGCAAAGCAAGCGTTGCTGAACCAGCCTTGAACAGGTGAAAAATGCTCAAGTCCATGCTAAGAGTTTCTTGGAGTGGGGCTTGCACACATACTTTTTAGTGGAATAGAGACGCTTTCGTGTGTGTGTGTGTGTGTGTGTGTGTGTGTGTGTGTGTGTGGTGTTTGTGTATGTTTAATGGAATTGAAGCTTTCTAGTGTGCTTTCCAGGAAGGGCTTTGGGGTTCTGAATGCCATAACATGAGACTTAACTAAAGTCAATACTTTCCTAATACTTCTGCGTACCATCCACATATGACTGCTCACATCACACTCTGAGGTAAACAGAGGCAACAGGGAGCTGACCTAAGCCTTCCCCAGACAGGCTCTCAATCGGGAAGATGAAGGCTGAGACACGCTTATCCATTTAATTAATAAAAGTTTCCCTGAAAGATTAAAAAGGCCAGCGTTAGCCTGCTGTGAAATCTGAATGAATGACTCTCTCAGTGGCTTTCTTCCACGGTTGCTTCCTCAGTGGCCACACAGAGCTAATGCTATCTGCCACGTTCTAGTGGCTGTCATTCATGAGCCGACTCCAGGTTCAGTCCTCGTGGGCCAGGATTTCTTAGCTTCTGCTGTACGCAGACCAGATTCAATCACAGATTTTATACTCATATCTGGTAGAGGCAGGCCATGCCAGCAGGTAGGATGTCTGTGAGCTTGCACGCTTATGAGCGCATGCCTCTGTGTCCATAATCATGTGTGCACATGGGCATGTGTGTGAGAGTTTGTGTGTGCGTGTGTAGTTGTGCGCACGCGTGTTTAAGGAGGGGAAGTGGGGATGGCTACCCATTCTCTTGTTACTCCAGAAGCTCTTCTGTCCTAAAGATAACAAAACTGAGGCAAATCTTTCACAAACAAAAGCTTCATAGATGGGTGTGTTGGGTCTTAAGGACACATTCCTATTTTCTAAAAAGCAAACACTGATAATTGCATCCATTGCGAGTCTTTGCACTGGCCCCTGGCGACAGCTTTACCGCTCTCTCCAAAACTCTGTCCTCTGTCCTTTCCACCCACCAGACACCTCCCACTCCCTCAGCACCCAGCGCTGTCCATAAATGACACAAGCCAGAGGAAAGCCTGGGCGGCTGTGGCTGAGGCTGTCAGCACTTGCTGAAGGTTACTGAGCCACCAACGGGGGAGATGGGGAGATGTAGCGGGGGACAGCGGTGAGTGTAAAGTCCAAATAAGCTCAGCCCGAGCCTGAAGTGTGTGTGTGGGGGGGATTTATTTCACGCAGCAGGCAAGAGCAGGACACCCGCCAAAGCAGGCACTTTGACATCCTCTCATTGGGGTTGGTCCGTTCCTGAGCCTGCTTACTTAAGGAGCACATTCTTGAGCAAGCCCAGTGTAGGGTCGTTAAGAAGACAGTGGACACATTTTTGGGCGTGCTTAACCCGGGGTCACGGAGCACATTTTAAGAGATTAAACTGATGGGCAGGAATGCATTCTAGCACGCTCGGCTTGCATCGTAAAGCTGTAGCGGAAAGCAGAGGGATGGGTGCTGACGGCATTCATATAGGAGCTTGCCCTTATTGGCTAAATTTGGAGTCAAAGCATGGAGCACGGGGACTAGAACCCCCTGCTCTGACTGCAGTGGCCTTCTGCTTTTTCAGATTCATCTGGGGAAATAACTGGTTATTTGTTTTTTATTTGTTTGTATCTGAGGGTTAAATAACTCCCCACTAGGGAGGGATAATTGGCCTTTTCATTGCACTCCTCAGAGCCCGCCATGACACCTAACCTACAGATGGCCGGTTCCTGATGGGGCCACTGAGGAAGTACCATGGGAGCTGCTAGAAGTTTCCCTACATCCAAAAGCACAAGGAGGAATTTGGGCCCAGTGTTCTCATCAATTGTTTACAAAGCCAGTAAGCCAAAACTCCATCCAGTGCCAATGGTGTCACCTTAAGTACCCACTTAAACACAAAGTTAGTGATGGGGCAAACTTCAACCTCCCCGTCCAGCTCATCCCAGACTCCTGTGATGATAAAGAATACAGAAAAAAAAAAAACCCAAAAAAACAAAAACCAGCAGACATGGGGCTGCTGGCGATTCTGGTCAAATAGCTGAGTGCTTCTATGGGGGGTTATGAACCAAACAGAGGGTGACAGATAGAGGTACACTTGCCAGATTTGTATCCACCGCAGTGGGGGAGAGTATGTATACCCAGAAAGCTCCACCCAGGAGAGCGGAAGGGAAAGGAAAAGGGGAGAGGAGGACTTCCTCCCTTGGGCGCTTTGCTCTCTCCCTGGTGCTTGCTGAACAGCCGGGAGGGCGCTACCCTTCCTCTCTTCTAGCCCCTCTCGTTTCTTCCCCGTCCCCCAAGCCCTCCTCTACCCTTTTCTCTTCATTCCTCTGAGATGCCGGCAGAGCTGGGTACTCACAGGGGATTTACTTTTCTGTCACACACAGGGACCTAAAGTGAGTGATGTCACCAAAAGAAAAACGAAAAGAAAAAAAGAAAACCCAAACCCAGCACCCTGTGTTAAACGTGGTTCACAACAAAGGCCCCGGTGCTGTCAACGGAGGGGAAATTTTAAAAGTCATTGAAGTAGGGAACGTGTGACGTAGCAAACACCTGCTGTGCGGAAACAACTCCGCCCGTGGTCTCTCCACCATTACTGAGTTTCCAGCGGCAGTGGGGCAGCCGGGTCGTTCTCCCAAAACATGGGAAACGATTCGGTGTGTGGCCAGCGCCCGGACTGTGTGGACTTTGGGAAGGCGCGGGAGAGGGAGAGGCAGGTGCTAGAGGTGCCCGCGGCAGGGGTGCAGGGCTACAGGGGAGCAGAGGTCTTCGGGGAGGTACCCAGGACATCCGGACTCCCCTCGTCCCACTGCGGGTCTGGCATAAAGGAAGTAACAGTGATTCAGTGTGCCAGGTTCTGAGGACCAGGTGTCTTGGCTAAAAGAAAAAAAGCAATTTAGAACTGACTTCGGTTATCTGGAGACCGAGTGGAAAGCTCCTCCTCCTTGGTGACTAGGGCTGGAGGTCACACAAGTATAGCTCTAGTGTTCTGCAAGGTTTGGGGTTCCCTGCACTGGAGACCCTCTGTGGAAAGCATGGTGCCCTCAGCTCTCCAAAGTTCTCTTTAAGGTTTCAGAGCCTCCGTACGAAATAGGTCCGGAGGCTCTGAACTGGGCTGGATCTTTCTCTCTTACTATCCATTTTCAAACGATGTATCTCTCTCTCTCTCTCTCTCTCTCTCTCTCTCTCTCTCTCTCTCTCTCTCTCTCTCTCTCTCTCTCTCTCTGTGTGTGTGTGTGTGTGTGTGTGTGTGTGTGTACGTGTGTGATTACACACTCATTTTTTGAACCTCACACGCTAGACAAGAGTTCTACCAGGGAGCTACACTCCAGCCCTGTGATATTTTTTTTGATCCCTCTCAGAGCTCAGGCTGGTCTTGAACTCATTCTAGTCAGGCCATGGGTTTCTGATCCTCCAGCATCAGCCTCTTCTGTAACTGGAGGTGTAGGCATGATCAATCAAACCTGGATCATTTTCAAGCTCTACCTCAACCTAAGGGTCAACTTCGCTCTGCCTTCAGAGGGCTAAATTTCCTGTAAGCTGCTGGGCATGCGCCAAGCTAACCCCTTCACTCTCTTTCCTTTTCACTCTTATAGTATTAGGCCCGCTCATGGATGGATGGATGAAGTAACAAGAGACTAAGTGATGTTAAGCAGCCTGCTGACCCCACAGCTATCAAGGGGAAGGAAGGTCTGGAGCCAGAATCTGTCTGCTGGGGCTTTCCCTTCTCCACATGTCCCACTTCCATCTCCAGACCGTTTGCAAACCTATTTACCTCATTGCCCTGCTTGCCTGTCTTCTCTGTCACACATGAAAACAGTGTCATTCATTTCCAGGGCCATTCCTCTCTTCCCATTGTGGTCAGCTTGAAGCCAAGCAAGTAAACTGTGTAAGGATGGGGAGACCCACTGGCGGGGGAAACCAAGAGAATGGCAGGAATCCACCCAGGTCCTGGCCTAGTGACCCTAGAGCAACCCAGTGAGCAGCTGTGCCGTGTGACCTGTCTGGGTTCGCTTTTCTTGTCACAGCCTTTCCAATATCGGAACGCTCTTGGACAGATGAACACCTGCCGTGTGCCAGTCAGAGAACCAGATTCATCTGTACTTTCACCCCACAGTATATGGAAGGTGGAAAGCCCTACTCTCTCTGTTCTGAAATTCTATAATGCATGCCGTAGCTTCAATATAAAGTGTCCCCCAAAGGCTCAGGTGCCGAGGGCTTGGTTTCTAGCTGGTGGAGGCAGTCACTATGCTACTCTGACCTCCTCAGTGGACTTCTAACTTCATGACATTATTGAGAGGCAGTGGATGGCTAGGCCTTGAGAAGGATTGTCATTGGGGGGGTGTCTTTGAGGAGCATCTTTTCCCTGTCCCTTGTCCTTCTCCCCTTACTAACTACCCCTTGGCCGTGATGCTCTTGACTCACAGGCCTGAGAGCAATAGATCCAGCTGACCGCAGACTGAACCCTCTGAGACTGGGAGCCAAAACAAATCTTTGATTCTTTTCAGTGGTTTCCCTTGGGTATTTGTCTGGCGACCACAAAGGCGAACGCATTCACGTTACCATAAATGATGATGGACACTCTCAGCTGGGTCTGGCTTGGAAATTTGTTACTGCTCATATTTTGATCTTGTATTGAAATTGCCCCAAGAAGCTACCTATTCTGTCATATGATTTCCTGTAATAAGAATGATGCATGGGATTTTAGAAGATTCAGAGTTCAAAGCACTCCTGCCCTCATGCCTTACCTGATTTTAGTTTTCATCCTTCTCTTGAATGAGACAGAAATCTTTGAACTTTGTTTAGAGACAGCAAAGAAGCCCAGAGAAGCGGGCGGCAGAAGGGATAAAGTGCACTGCACACCGAATCTAACATGTCTGTAATACCCAGTTGTTGAGCTGTGCACATTGACCCCCAGCAAGCCTCCCACTTGTGTTAAGGCCAGATGGAATGTTCTATTTGCAGACCCTAATCGCTAGGGGGTGAGTTGGCTCAGGGAAAATACCTCTGGGCTAGAAGACACCCACACACTCGTGAGCAACAGGAAACAAGCCCCAGGCGCCTGCACAGGAGTCGGTAAGGGTCTAGGCTGTGTGGACGCTGGGCATAGGCGGGCTGAGAACTATGACATTTCACTCTTGGGTGGAAAAGATGTGTTGTGCATTGGAAGAGAAGCCAACTGGGGAGGGAGGCAGGGGCAGGCTTCAGTGGAGGCAGCAGACCTTCATCTGGTTTTGAGACACCTGATGTTCGTGGACTGAGATGCCCTGGATAGGATGCTTGCAGGGCAGAAGGGCAGAGAGTGTGTGTTTGTTTTTAACTGACTCTCAAGTATGCCACACTTCATATTTTAAGATTTACCATTTTTATAGGAATATCATGACTAAATAAAATGTTGCATCCAAAGTGGGGATGTCTTCATCCTCCTCAGGAGACTCACCAAGTTAGATGGCCTGTCCTGCTGTTCTTTAAAGTGTCATGGTTTTTAGGACAGGGACCTCTCTACTCGGAGCACCCCCCTCTATAGTGGCCGACTCTGATTGTGGTATCAGAACTCAACTCAATCCACTGCCAGCTGGAGCCTCTCAGACTTCCCAGGGCTCACCTGGCACCTCACTCTTAGCTTTCCCAGCACCCATCCCGTTTCTAACACCCATCTCCTTGTCCTGCGATGACCTGCTCACCTGTCTCTATATGGGAACACGTCTCGATGCGGGCCCTTGTCATATGCGTTTGTACCTCTCTAGTATCAGTTGCTGTGCCCGGCACACAACAGGGTCCCTGAAGTGCATTTTTTGACTGGTGGTGTGGAAGTCGGACCATTAGGTACAACTACAAAGCCAAATCTCAGCTAATTGGGGTCAGGATTCAAAGATAAGGCGAATGTGATTCACACAGACCCATTAAATGGCACTAAAGGTCACCACTGACACTTGGGTGGTGTGGTCCCTGAAGCTGGGGACCTATTGGGTTTGGAGCAATTTTTTAAAAGCATAATGACACCACCCTCTCCTCCAGGAGATGCAGGGATGCTGTTTGGTTTGTGTTTTAGTCAGGGTTTCTATTGCTGCGCAGAAACACTACGGCCAAAAAGCAAGTTGGGGAGGAAGGGTTTATTTAGTTTACACTTCCACATCACAGTCCATCACTGAAGGAGGTCAGGGCAGGAACTCAAACAGGGAAACCTGGAGGCAGGAGCTGATGCAGAGGCCACAGAGGGGTGTGCTAATTGGCTTGCTCACCATGGCTTGCTCAGCCTTCTTTCTTATAGAACCCAGGACCAGCAGCCTAGGGATGGCACCACCCACGATGGACTGGGCCCCTCCGTCACTGATCACTAATGGAGAAAAAGTCTTACAGCTGGATCTCACGGAGGTATTTCCTCAGCTGAGGCTCCTTCTTCTCTGATGAGTCTCGCTTGTGTCACGTTGACACACAAAACCAGCACTACAGTTGGGTTTAAGCCAGAGGACAATTAAGGCCTTCAGCCTCAGTTCCCTGAGTCCAAGGCTGGAGAACTTTGTGCTTGGATGCTGTCTCAGAGCACTGTGTCTGCTCCAAGTGAACCACCAGGCAAGATAGGCTTCTTCTCAGGCATCTTAGGTAAAGGTGAGAGGCTCCTGCCTCTACCGTCGAATTATAGACTGCACCTGATGCTTGGTGGATCCGAGCTTGGCTACGGGGGCCGCACTGAGTCCCACTTCCAGAAGCAACAGCTGGATAGATAATTTAAATGTCACATGACTTCTTGGACTTCACTGGACTTCTCAATTCCTTTCTCCCCTGCTGCGGTGTTAGCTTACCAGCTGTGCAGCTTGAAGACTCCAGGCTTGTTGACTGTTGACATTCCCTCCCAGGAGGGGAGAGTCACTGGCTCTCACCTGAGAGGCTAACCACTCCTCCAAGCAACTGGTATGCAATTCTGCTTTAATCACAAGAGGCACTGTGATCTTGGCAGTTGGTAGACCCTTTAGGCTGGGGGGAGGGGCTCCATCTATGAGAAAGCCATCTCCCCTGCTTGGTGGAGAATTCTCAGTGGCTGCAGTAGGTTCTTCACCCATGCTCTGGGAGGAAGCCCAGCCTACTTCTTAGCAACTAGAGTGGACTTTGGTGGAATCGTACTTTGGAGTGTGGTTAGACCCTTGGGAGGAGGGTGGAGGCGGACGTGGCTGTGGACATAGACATGACTGTTATTAGTGTCTCCCCAGGGAAGGGATCCTCAAAACAGTTTGTGATGCACTTTTATCATTGACAGATACTCTGGATCCTTTGAAGTTTGAACACTAAGATGATTGTTTCACATGTCCAACCTTTTAGCTTCTCTGGCCATGTTGTCATCTACAATGTTCAAGCTCAAGAAACACACAATTCAGTTATCAAGAAAGCTGCAATAAAAAAAACACACCTTACTTACAGCATTTTACATATGTTTATGGTTTTGTGTTGGCCCACATTCATAGCTGTCCTGACCTGAGGTTAGACACCCTGGAACATCATGGTATTTAGGTTCAAGTATTTGGATCATTGTTAGTAAGTTGAAACCGACCTTAATCACGCATCTTTTAAAAACCAATTAGTTTTTCAATTATTTCTTATTTAAATGTACAGCAGATCCCTCGAGTTATAGGTGTTTGTGAGCTTTGGGGATGGGAACCAAACTTGGGTCCTCTTGGAGGATAGTATGCACCCTTAACTGCTGAACCATCCCCTTCTCCCTCCCTCCCCCTCCCGTTCCCCAGTCTGTGGACTTGCCATGCTCCCTGTGAGAGCAGAGAGCTTAGAGAGGTCTTCCCAGGTGACAAACGCTGCTCGGGGGCTCTGTGATCCCAGAGAGACACACTCCTTCTCGGAGGCCTCCCTAACCCACTAGGCCTTACTCAGGTTTGGGCTTGAGTTTGTCTGCTGTGTGTGGAGCGTGGGGACGTGTGTACAGACGCTGGCTGAGGAGAGTGAGTCACTGTCCCAGAGAATCCAGCGCCATCTTTCACATCCTCTTTGCCTTCTGCTGCCCCTGTGCAGTCAGGTCTCCATGATGTGAAGCTTCAAACAGATCCCTAAGGGCCTGAGTCTGTGTTCTCTGCACAATCCCTTCCTCTCCCCTCTTTCCTCTCACCTGTGTCCCGCCATCCCACCATCCTGGCTCAGCTACCAGAAGCCACTTGCCAAGAGACTTCTGCCTGTGTGAGCAACCGAAGCCTTCTTCTTCAAGCCCTGTATAGATGTCACGGTGTTATCCCAGAATTCTGCTGGGATGCGGGGCTTCTGTCAGGGATCAGCCTCAACAAAATTACCCCTTTCCAGGGCAGGGGTGTGGGGATCGGAAAAATAGCAAAGAGGGCAAAGATGCGAATAAAAACACAGAGAAACCCTGTCTCGAAACAAACAAACAAAAAATAAATAAATAAAAATAAAACAGAAAACATAGGATGGTATTGGGAAGGAGTTCCAGTGAATACTGAAATTGCCTGTGTTTAATTTTCCATACACTTTTATACCTTATTACAAAAAGGGGGAAGAAGGCAACAAAAGACTTCTTAACATGTTACAAAGGACAACTCTAACAGCTAATTGATTCAACACTTTGAGACTTAAATTCATTAGCATTCTGTTGTGTAGACAGTGAAGCCATACTAGACCAAGTATCCTGAAAGCTGCCACTCCCCAGGTACTCTTATATTACAGAAGAAGGAGCAGAAGTATGCTTGCATATCCTGACCACCTATCAGGATGGAGTGGATCTTCCTGTAAGGGCCATCTTCATGTCCTTCATGTCAAAAGAACCACGCAACAACATCCCGAGTCAGAATGTGTAGCCCTGATTGTTGTCATCAAATCTGAGCAAGCTCCAAGCTCTCTGACCATCTGACGAGGTGAAAACAGGCTACATTTTGGGGCTTCCACAGACTTCACACCTGCATGAGCTTAATTCCAACAGGAGGAGAAACAGCGGGGGCGGTTGTTTCTGCTCCACACTGTAAGGACTCCCAACAGCTGTGCAAAAACAGAACCTGTCTAGACTGCCAGGCCTCCCAAGGCTGGGAACGAGGTTGTCTCAGAGGGAGAGAGAGAGTCCTCCTGCAACCTCGGAGAGGGAAAGAACAAGGTTGCCCTCTACAGGCAGCAGCAGGTTCTGCTGGACCCTCAGAGCTACCCGTGTCTCTGCTCTGCCTGTGTAGACATGAACTGGTGTCCATGGCAGCCTGGAATGAGGCTTTGAGAGAGGCCCTAGGGTAGACAGGGTTGCGAGGCCCTAGGGTAGGCAGGGTTGCAGTGTAATCCTAGGCACCCCCCCTTTTCGGAAGCCACTCTGAATTTCTCAGAGCTCTCCACTGCCCACAGCAGCATCTGCGTCCTTCTTGGTCCCACAGCCTTGCTATTTTCACTTCATCGTGCTCCACTCTATGCAAATAATTTGGTGGTGTCAAGACCAGGTCCCTGAGTTTCTCACGGTCTGAGTGACCCACTGACCAGGGCCTCATTGGGATAGTAGCCGATGGATCCCTGCTAAGGTGAACTCTGGGGAAATAATGAGTTCCGTGTGGTTGGCTGCATCTGGCCTGCCTGTGCTGAAAGCTGGAAGGTCAGGGCAAACATCTGTGATGCTTGGGACAGGTGAACACTTTTAGGCCGATCTATTGAGAAGAATTTCTCAGGTTGATTCCTTGTTGCTTTTGTGGCATTTTTGCTTATGTTCAATGGTTCCTTTTTGGACGCTGTCCTCACAGTGTCCTAAGTACCCAGGTGACTCAGTGAACAACCCTATCAGATCATCTATGCAAAGTGTGTCCAAACAACACTTAGGAAGCTCTCGGTCCTCCTACACAGCCAGCAGGGAGTTAGCCTAAATCAGAATGTTGATGGATGAGACCCTAGCACTTGGACAGGTCATGGATGTCTGCTTGGGGGTGGATGGAGAAGTGTCACGTGTGTACCAGGTCAGAAGCACCCACAACAACAAATCACAAGCTATGCCAGCTTCCTTGGCTACGATTTGCCAAGATCCTCATTTCCCTTGATCGTTGGCCTTCGCAGGTTCTTCAATTCTGATCGTAAATACTCCTATGGACTCCAATTGCATTCTACACCACATACAGTAATGTGTATGTGTGCAGCACACAGCGTGGTCAGGTGACTTGGTGGTGTCACAGCCTCTGCATTGTTAGCTGTCATTCTTTTCCTGGGGTCTGAGCCAGGGTGTCGCCACCTGCAGTCCTTACTCAGTCCTTGCTTTGGAGCTCCGTTTATGTGTTCCTTCAGACTGATGACTTAATCTTTCCCCCACGAGAGATAAAGGATAGCACACCTCTATCTACCTATCTGCCTGCTATCTATCTATCTGTCTGTCTGTCTGTCTGTCTGCCTGCCTGCCTGCCTATCTGTCTGCCTATCTATCTATCTATCTATCTATCTATCTATCTATCTATCTATCTATCTTGGTTTGTCTAGACAGGGTTTCTCTGTGTGACCTGGCTTTCCTGGAACTCATTCTGTGGACCAGGCTGGCCTTGAACTCAGAGATCAGCCTGCCTCTGCCTCCTGTGCTGGGACTAAAGGTGTGTACTACCATGCCCAGCTGTTGCTTGCTACCTTTATGAAGCGAGTTTGGAAGGTTCACTGAACTCTCGCTGTCCTCACTCTCTGCTCTTTGCTAAGAAGCTGATTTGCCATCTGGGGAGGGGGCAGGCTGAGCTGTGGTTTGGTCCCATTGCCCTAAACAGAGGCTCTGGAGGGAATGGCTTTCCGGTTCACAGGAAGACAGAAGTTGTAACCTCCCAGCGGGTCAGTTATTCCAGGGTTGTAACCCACCTGGCTGGTCAGTTATTCCAGGGTTGTAACCCGCCTGGCGGGTAAGTTATTCCAGGGTCCTGAAGAGGCGCTATCTGAAAAGACATGGGTGGGAAAGAGGAACGAGGCCAAGCAAGATCTGTTGTCAAGGCCTCCGTTTATTAGTGTAATGGCAGCAGCTTATAAAGCCCTTGGATGAGGAATTTGGCTTGGGATGGGGGCAGGGACATGGCAAGGGCAGGAAGGGATCTTGCTGGGGCAGTAATGGTCACTAGTCGGTCACGAGGTCACGAGTCGTAGGTCAGGAGGTCATGATTGGTCAGGAGGTCACGATTCCTCCGTCAGGAGGTCACGAGTTGACACACCTAGTGTTCTCTATTTTTTTTTTTTTTTTTGGTTTTTCGAGACAGGGTTTCTCTGTGGCTTTGGAGCCTGTCCTGGAACTAGCTCTTGTAGACCAGGCTGGTCTCGAACTCACAGAGATCCGCCTGCCTCTGCCTCCTGAGTGCTGGGATTAAAGGCGTGCGCCACCACCGCCCGGCTTGGATAGTATGTCCCACAAGGGCAAGGACTGGGTCCTCTCCTTCAGTCTCCAGAGCCAGCCTGGCACACAGCAGTTTGTTTGTTTGTTGTTTTTAATACACGCAGTTTCTGTCTGTGAACGAGCGGAGTGGGTAAGAGATTAGCTAGACTGACGGCGGCAGAGGCTAGGAATCGCGCGGGCTCTGTGCTCTACGGAGACTGGAGAGGGTAGCTGACTGGAGAGAGGCCGCGGAGAGAGGCTGAGGGCTCTAGAGAGGTCTGGAAGGGCTTCCTGGAGGAGGCCCACTGGGAGAAGACCTAGAGACGGCAGTATGGTGGGGGAGGCTGGGAACAGACCAGGGATGTTTGGGTCCCAGGGGATAAGAGATGAATGCTTTGGCCGAGCGGCAGCACGAGGACCAGATCCCGACCATGTGATGTGGCCTAGAATCATGTGCCTCCCAGCGGCAGACCCTCCCCCTTCCTCCCCTGCCCTTCCACTCCCACCCTTCACCTCCCCACCACAGTGGTTCCTTGCTCTTTCTGAACAGTGGTAGGTAGAGCCCTTGACAAACGCCCTCTTAGAGGGACCTTTACATGGACAAGTTTTCTAGATGTTTCTAAGTGCACCTCTAGTCTCGCGCGCACCACGCGCCTCCTGCTGGCAAAAGTCCGTAATTGCAGCATCGAATGGCCCTTTCCTAGACTTGAGCAGAACTCTGCCTTCAGAAGGAATAATGCTGATATTTACCAAGTGTCAGCTTCTTAGGGACATGCACACGTGCTAACTTATTTTCTTACAGAGCTAAAGTAGGTCAGTATGTTCTTATTCTCATGTTATCCACAGAGAAACCAAAGCACAGAGCGGCTAGGAATGTGCCCAAGACCACACCGCCAGGAATCAAGCTAGGCAAGCCTGCTGGGCACAGTATAGACTCTTTGATAATGGACAGCTGGCTAACACATGTTGGTTATTGTTTGCAGCCTCCTATGAGGTTACCAAAGAAAGAAATACAGCCTTGTAAGCAACAGTTACAACGACTCAGTGTGGTATCGGCGACAAGACATGTGTACAAATAACTATAACACGGGGGTGAATATTCTGGAAGAGTACGATGGGGCTGCAGAGAAGACACAGGAGTTTCAGTCCAAGGTGAGGCTGCCTGGAAGGTGGCCTTTGGGTTGGCGGAGGTGGGGGAGGGGAGGCATATTCTAGAGGAGGATTAGAGAGAGAATGTGGGCATCCAACCCAGGAACTCTGGAGGCACAGACCAGTTCCACACCTCGGCGGGGTTTTCAGGAGATGAAAATCAAATGTGGCCACATGGTGAGCCCTCACCCACAGATCGGAGATGTGTGCACAACTCGGCTGCAGGCAGATGTGGGCACCAGTTCCTTCACAAGCCAAAGAGCGAAGCTCTCAGCAGAAATCAACACAGCCAACACGCTGACTTTGGATGTCTGGATTCAGAGCTGGAAGAAGACAGATTTTGACGTTTTAGCCCCATGGGCCCTGAAGAACTGGCTCAGTGGGGCTCGTGTATTCTGTGCCCGCCTGTTCTGTGCCCGCCGGGGCATCTTTGGTTATCCCTGCGTCTGATTTATGGCCTCTGCCTTTGCTATCTAGAGCAGCTACTTCCAGGCACTCTTTGTTGGTGTGACATTTTTGCCCTTCCCCTTAACTACTAGACAAGTGATCTGGGACAGCCCTTCCTCTCAGTCCTGCTGGGACTTCCTGGGAGCCAGCTGCTGACATTACTTAAGATCCACTCTGTGGCTCTTTGGCCTCTGCTTTTCCTGAGAGTGTGAAGCTTTGACGCGGCACTGGCTGTGCGGATTCCTCTCTGCAGCTTTGGAGTTAGTAAGGAGCCTGGATTTTATAGGTGTGTAAGCGTTTAATTTAATTAATTAATTAATTTATTTTGGTTTTTTTTTTCTCCACGGGCGCCCAAGAGGGGGCTCCCGAACCCCGACCGCGGCGGCGCGCCTCGGGAACGGCCACCCGCCGCGTGAGGAACGGGAGTCCGCGGGAGCCGCCGCACGCCGACGGCTCCCTACGGGCCCCTCCCCCCGCCCCCCGACCCCGGGGACGAAGGAGGCGACCCCCCCGGGGGTCTTTAAACCTACGCACCGGGACGCGGTAGCTAGGTACCCGGACAGGGAGGGGTCGGGGGTGGAAGACGCGGAAGGGGGTTTCGAGACAGGGTTTCTCTGTGGCTTTGGAGCCTGTCCTGGAACTAGCTCTGTAGACCAGGCTGGCCTCGAACTCACAGAGATCTGCCTGCCTCTGCCTCCCGAGTGCTGGGATTAAAGGCGTGCGCCACCACCGCCCGGCTGCGTTTTATTTTTGAAAGAACGATGTGTGCTTATAAGGGAACGGAGACTCCCAAAAGAATTCTGTGTGCAACTCCAGCAAGCTTGCTTTCTTCTTGTGCATGGCACTCAAAGTTTGTTCAATAAACATAAATAAGAGAAAACCACTCTTACTTTAGGAAATTAATGAGTTTCTAGTAATTGTCTGAAAGATCCCCAGAGAGGACCTTCCTCTCTGATGAAGACCCCAGAACCAGGACACTCCGAGACCAGGCCACAGGATGCAATTAACAGGAGGTTTATTGAGTAAGCACAGGTACCTGCGGGCAGCAAGTCTTTCGTAGGGCTTGCGCGCCTGCAGACTGGGGGAAAGTCTTTTTATAGGAAAGAGGGTAGCAGAAGCAGATTACAGAAGCAAATGCATGGTTATTGGTCAGCTGGAATGGGCAAGGGGCACAGGTGGTTCTTCCTTTCCCAGAATAGATGTATGGGGTCCTGTTTTTCTTGGTTCTTCCTTTCCCAGCCCAGATGTATGGCAACAGGCTTCCTGTTAATTGATTCTATATTCTGCCTTGCAGCCAGGAACCCTGACCTCACTCTGCATTTACATTGTTTGTCAAAAGCCGCGTGGAATGACGTTACAGCAGCTAAGCTGGGATCTTCCGTAGGGGGAATTGTTTCTCCTGTGAATTGTTGATATATTCTAAGTTGGGCACATGTGCTGGCTATAGGCTTCCTGTTTCCCCTAGACAAACGGGATGTTCTCATGAGAGCCGGCTAGCTGCAGGTCCTGAGAGGGTCCTGAGGGTCTCAAGCGGACAGGATGTTTCTCATGAGAGCCGGCCAGCTGTGGGTTATGGGGGGGGGGCGGCTGGGCTCGTTATTGCTGCTAACTTAATGCTACTAGGTAGGGGTCTTTTATTCTTTCATTTCCCCATTTTTTTTTTTTTTTTTTGGGGGGATAGACTACAAAGGGCTTAACTCAGTCCTATGAAACACATGGATGCCTTCTCCCAAGAGGCAAGTTTTAAATATCTTTTGTTGTAGGCACCGGGAGTGTTGTTTCTCAGCTCCAGAGAATGTGCCGGAGAAGTCAGTTTCGGTCCAGCTGGCACCACATGGCATTTACGAGTTTTCATTGCATCTTGTAGCATCAGCTTTATCCAAACATACAGGGTTGTGTCCATTGTGAGAACTTTAACAAACAATGAGAGAAAATGCAATACAGGATGACAAATGTTCAAAATAAACAAAAAGCCCTAAAACCAGAGGACAGCCAATGAAGACATAAATATTTTTAAGACTGACCTTACCCAGGCTTTACATTTGTAAGTACAGTATTAAAAAAAGTTTTGACATCCCATTGATAATTTATTTTATCATATATTAAACCATATCTGTTTATCTTTTGAAAGCCATATCCCTGCCAAGAGGTAAGGAGGCTTTAGGTGTGTTTGCTTCTCTCTGCAGCTATCTGCACAATATGGTCTGATCTGGAAAAGTCTCAAACTGTACTAAATAATTTCTGTCCATAGGTCCCAGACACACAGAGGAGGAACAGAACAGGATTGTCTTTTGCTTTTGCTGTCTGATATTGTGCTTTAAAAGACATTTTTTTTTTAAAAAAATGAGCAGAGCCCTGTGGGTTTCTGACTTTAGGAAAGAAGAGCCTTAAAGGTGATGTAAGCCCATCTTATAGCAGATGTGCCTGCCCTGTGCAAGCCTTGAGCTCAGGATTTTATCACCAGGGTCAGCCACCGTCAGCGGATACATGAGCAGCAGCTAACTAGCCAGGCAACAGAACTAGTGGCAGCGATTGCCGGGGTGTTTTGAACCCAGGAAGGACAGGAGGGAGGGAGGTCTGTCCAGTCATTTTTGCTGGTCTCCAGGGCCAATTATGTCAATATGTTTTTTTAGAATCTTATTTATTCTATTTATCTGACCTGAGCTTTGGGGTTGGTAAGCTTAAATTTTAATTGATCCCCAATGTCTTGGCCACATCCTAACTTACCTTGGCCGAATTAGTGGGGTGCCTTGCAGGCCCCCCTGAGATTTGCCATGAGCCCAACATTATGACTGTCAGTTTTTCCCTTTAAGAATTAATTAGACGTTATCATGTAGAAGAATGAAAATAGATCCATATTTATCTCTATGCACAAAACTGAAATCCAAACAAATTAAAGACCTTAACATAAGGGCAACAATATAAATAGAATTTTGAACATGGCCTCAGTAGCGTAGACATTAAAGGAAACAATCAGTAATTGAAATCTCTAGAACTGAGAAGCTTTTTGTATAACAAAGGATATAATTAACAACATAATATCAGCCTGTAGAATGGGGAGGTATCATGAGACATATAAGGAACTTAGGAACTTAATCCTCATAAAAAAACAAATATTTTAGTACAATTACGTCACAGACCAAAACTGTAAATTTTTAACAAATGAACTTGAAATGACTGAAAGATATTTAAAATTTGCTTAAATACAACATCTTTAATCATCAGGGAAATGCAAATTAAACAATTTTGAGATTTTATCTTATTCCTGTAAAACTGACCAAGGTTAAAAATATAATTTGACAATTTATGCTTACAGCTACTTTGAACATTAGCATGGTGGATTTTCAGAATTAGATAACATACTACCTTAAAAACTTAGCGACATTTTTTTATATTGTCATAGACAGAATCTGAAAACAACCCAAAATGCACCTTTTTATATTAATAATAAATGAGAATCTTTGTCATGTTTTTTTAAATATCCATAAACATTATAAAGAGTCAAAAGGGCCATTTTAACTCAACCTCATCATTTAGTAACGCCCCCTTTGCCATTGTAGTGGGGTGAGAGGCTTTAGCAGATCTTTGCCTTGTGGGGCAACTCGGGGCCCCCACCTTATTACAAGCATTGTGAGCAGACAAGTGTTAAATCCAGATCTAAACATGGGCTGGCTTAGAAGCTCATCTGGGCTGTTCATAGGGCCCCAGCCCTGTGCCAGGGCTTTTATAGCAATAGTTCTTGAAGACAGTGTAGTCCTGCACCCATCTAAACAGAGCTGGGAATTTACTTTTCTCTGGACACACTGCATAGTAAGAAATATAGAAACCAACAATCTGTAGTTTTTTATAAGCACATTATTTTAAAGTGACTTAATTTAATTTTTTTAATTTTTAAACCAGAGGCTTTTACCTGGATGCAGCACATGATGACTGGAATAGAGCATCCCCAGAAGACAGATGTTATTAGGGCTGGTAGGCCCTTTTAATGTCAGCTTACTCCATTACCTGCAGCTCCTGAATCCACATTTGTCATTTACCAACAGCCACAGGGATATTTACTTGCAATCTCTTGCCCTACTGCCAAAACGGAAAGGTCCAGGAGGCCTTAGTTCCGTGACCCTGGCGCTAGCATCAGCTACTTTCCCTGGGCAAGGGCCATAGATCTTTGGCACAAGGCTTTATATGGCATTTGTAGAGGGGAGGCTGCCATTTAATCCCTAGCACCTTATTTTTCAAGGAAAACAAGCCTTATCTTTGGAAAGAAGACCCCATAGGGAACCCCATTGGGGATCCTCCCAGGACCTGGCTTCAGCAGCTCCGTCCACAGTGAGCTCCTAGTTGTATAGCACAAGCTTCCCCCATCCACACCTCAGTACTCACAGCAATCTAGCAGCTTTTTTCTGAATGGGATTCCAGAGGCCCCAGGAGGCATTCCCTCCAGGGAACTCGTCAGGTCAGGTTTGGTCGGCGGTCTGGAAGCCTCAACTCAGTTCCTGGGGGATGCCACATCGGTCACCACTGAGGCTCCTCTTTAGCCCTCACACTGCCAGTAGCAGCTGGGAAGACCTTTGCATTGGCTGTAGGGGGAGGGAACACCCTGGACTGTCTAAGGCAGCCCTCCTCCCCCAGTCCTCCCGTGCGGTGCTGGTAGACTTCAGGTCAACAAGGGAGGACGTCACTCTCAGCACAGGGATTTCAGGGGGGGGGGCAAGCATTTCCTTCTCGTGGATGTTCCAACCCCAGTCTCTACCTGACGTAGCAGGGAGAGCAAATTGTGAGCAGAGGTGGGCAGGATTACATGGCCCAACTAGTCATCAGCTGGGCTTATTCCTGAGCAGCATCTAACGGAGCTAAAGCCTTTGTTTGGTTTTGACACCGCTAAGAGAGCTCTCCCGTCAGTGAGCTCCCCTGTGGGGTGGGGTGTGGCAGAGGCTCAGTGTTACCCCAGCACCTGGCACTGAGGGGAGAGTTATGCTCCCTGGGCTCCTGCAACTCTCCCCGGGCTCCTGCAAAAATGCTAAGGAGTTTAAGCATCTCTGCATCGGCGCCCATGGTAACAGCTAAGGCGGCCGCTGTTGGGCCGGGGAGGGGACTCACACGCAGATGTGGGGGCCACAGCTACCCCCTTCTCTGACTCTGGTCAGGGTTGCTGCCATGCCCCGTCCTGCGTCCTGCCGAGAAGTTTGCTCAGAGCTGGAGCTGGTTGCCCCGCCTAGGCCTGGCTCCAGGCTGTGCTGCAGGAGATCACAGCCCTGCTCCCTCCCTCCTTGCAACAGCAAGCAGGACAGTTCAGCAGCACAGCCTAGAGAAGTAAAGGAGGGGCAGACTGTCAGCATTTCTTTTGGATTTTCATAGAGTTAGGGCCAAAGAGATGGTTATTTACTGCCCCATGGTACCAGATTTAGACTCGAGTACAAACAGATATACAAAACAAAGAACATATTAAGCACAAAAATACACAAACAATACAGATGCGCAGGCGCAGTTTCGGCGTAATACCCAAAACAGACTTTCAGACGGAGACCTTTCTCCTCCCAGAAGAATCACGTACCCTTTGGACTGTGGGGGTGCCCCGAACAGCCCTTCCTGGGTAGGACTCACCGAATACAGATGGGCCAAGAACCTGGCCCCAGACACCTCTGGGACGTCTCCCAGAGCTGCGGTCGGGAGTATGAGCTCGTCAGCTCCTCCACGGGTCCGCCAGATACAGATACACCTCTTCCAGATACGGATACAGATGGGCCAAGAATCTGGCCCCAGACACCTCTGGGACGTCTCCCAGGGCTGCGGTCGGGAGTACGAGCTCGTCAGCTCCTCCACGGGTCCGCCAGATACAGATACACCTACAGACACGGGCCCCAGACACCTCTGCCAGATACGGGTCTAGTTAGCTAACTAGTACGGTCGCAAGCGCAAACATAGAAACACAAACGGTCACACAGACAAACGCAAAGACTAACGAATCAGCGCTGGCCAGCTTACCTCCCTGTGGTGGGTCGGTAGTTCCTGGGGGGTGTCTTCAATTCCCGGCCAATGCACCAAATGAAAGATCCCCAGAGAGGACCTTCCTCTCTGATGAAGACCCCAGAACCAGGACACTCCGAGACCAGGCCACAGGATGCAATTAACAGGAGGTTTATTGAGTAAGCACAGGTACCTGCGGGCAGCAAGTCTTTCGTAGGGCTTGCGCGCCTGCAGACTGGGGGAAAGTCTTTTTATAGGAAAGAGGGTAGCAGAAGCAGATTACAGAAGCAAATGCATGGTTATTGGTCAGCTGGAATGGGCAAGGGGCACAGGTGGTTCTTCCTTTCCCAGAATAGATGTATGGGGTCCTGTTTTTCTTGGTTCTTCCTTTCCCAGCCCAGATGTATGGCAACAGGCTTCCTGTTAATTGATTCTATATTCTGCCTTGCAGCCAGGAACCCTGACCTCACTCTGCATTTACATTGTTTGTCAAAAGCCGCGTGGAATGACGTTACAGCAGCTAAGCTGGGATCTTCCGTAGGGGGAATTGTTTCTCCTGTGAATTGTTGATATATTCTAAGTTGGGCACATGTGCTGGCTATAGGCTTCCTGTTTCCCCTAGACAAACGGGATGTTCTCATGAGAGCCGGCTAGCTGCAGGTCCTGAGAGGGTCCTGAGGGTCTCAAGCGGACAGGATGTTTCTCATGAGAGCCGGCCAGCTGTGGGTTATGGGGGGGGGGGCGGCTGGGCTCGTTATTGCTGCTAACTTAATGCTACTAGGTAGGGGTCTTTTATTCTTTCATGTCATCCACCACACGCATAGCTTGTCTAGACAATCTCAACTGCACCTCCTGGATAGTAGGGCAGGGGTGCAGACCTAGCTCGCCTCTGCCAACTAGGAGGGGCGCTCCCTTCTCAAGTTGGAACTGTTTCCCTCTGGTGGCCAGTCCCTGAACTGCAACGGACATTTCTGAAGCGCCAATGAATAGGTTAGGTAGGAATATTTGAAAGCAGGAAGGTCTATGATTAGAGAATTTTTCCAGCTGACCACTGTAATAAATTTGGGAGAATCAGAATATTATCTGAGGTTTGGTTGGACACCTAATAAATATAAACAGATTCTAGATTGTGAGGGTGACCGATTCCCAATCAAAGATGAAACTCCAGAGCTGTGCTCACACATCTGTGATGGTGTTCATGGTTACAATGGTGCTACATACAATAATTCTGTTTTAGGAGACTCTGGAAGCGGGGACATCCTGCACCAACAGGAGCCGGTGTTTGGAAGCAGGTGCTAAGTGTGCCCTGTGTTGCGTTAGACATCGAGAGACAGCCCAGCCCTTCAGATTAGTTTTACCAACTGAATTCTAGTGACAGTGGTACAGAAGCCACCTCACCCAGAGGGATGCTAAGGCACCACTCCACCCCGTGTGCCTGAAGTCTCAGGCAGTCCCAACCCTATGTATGTTATGTTACTCTGATTCATACACATGCGTGGCAAGATTTAATTCATAAACTAGGGAGGTTACGAGACTAACAACAATAAACAATAATAAGACAATAGTTTTAATGATGTGTTGTGATAAATGTAGGCAAACTTGGTCTCCCGCACACAGCCCAGTTACCCACGGTGCTTTAGGAATTCCTCCCTCCCTTCCTTCTTCCTCCCTTCCTTCCTTCTTCCTCCCTTCCTCCTTTCCTTTCTTTCTTTACTGTTGAAACAGGGCTTCACTTTGACCCAGATTAACCTGGATCACACTATATGGCCCAAGCTAGCCTCAAACTGGCAGCAATCCCCCTGCCTCATCCTCTCTAGTGTTTAACTACAAGCATGAGCTACCATGCCTGGATAATTTTTTTAAAGACAGGATTTCAGGTGTTCGAGACTGGCCTTGTGTAGGCCCATATTTCGGTATGGCACAAAAGCCATTAGCCTGGTCTGAGCTGATCACGTAGCTCTTCAGACAAACTGTCTCTACCTTAACAATACCCAGGATGTGCAGCTCCTAGCTTCTTTTGTTAGAAATGTAGATCTCCTGAGGAGAGGTGTTGACTTAAACTGGTCGGGATGTTTGGTGCTTCCCTTCCTTTGTAATTTGGAGGATGTCTTATAGAGATGCTAATTCACGGCCTACCTGACTACTAGATGCTGACATGACCTGAGCCCAGGCACCTGGTTGCCTAGGAAACAGCCTGATGTGTCCCCCCCCCCCATTGGTGTGGATATATAAGATATTTGGATAATAAAGAGAGGGCTGGCCTTTCCATGATGACCGTGTAAGCTGTGTCTGATTATTCCTCACGACTCCGTTCCAGCTGAGTAAGGAAATCTGTGTTGGATCCACACGGGCTCCAACAGCCTTGAACTTGCTTCATAGACGAGAATGAGTTTGAATATCTGATCTCCCTGCCTCCACCTCAGAGGTGGTAGAACTTCAGATATATACTTCTATGCCCCCTTTACGCTGCTGGGGATCAAACTTGGGGCACTGTGCCTCCCAGGGCAGCATTCTACCAACTGAGCTACGTGCCCAGCCCTATAACGATGCTTTGGTTTTCAAATATTTTTATAACTAAGTCTTCAGAGAAGGGGATCCACCTAAGTTGTCTGACATTTATTTATAATTGTGTATTAAATTTTCCTGGAATTACTTATTTTATGTGTATGGGTGTTTTATCTGTATGGATGTATGTGTATCATGTGTTGTGTGGGATATTTTGCTCTTTTGACTTTTTGGGGGGACCACCACCCAGCTCCCAAATAAATCAAACACAGAGGCTTATTCTTAGTTATGAACACTGAGACCTAGCTTGGCTTGTTTCTTGCCAGATTTTCTGAACCTAAATTATCCTTTTGCCTCTGGGTTTTTATCTTTCTCTGTTTCTGCATGCCTTTCTTTACTTCTTTCTCTGTGACTTGCTGGGTAGCTGGATGGCTGGTCCCTGGTGTCCTCCTCTCCTTGTTCTCTGCTCCTTGTTCTTGGTTCTCCTATTTATCCTCTCTGCCTGCCAGCCCCACCTGTCCTTGCTCCTGCCTCACTATTGGCCGTTCATCTCTTTATTAGACCAGCAGGTGTTTTAGGCAGGCAGAGTAACACAGCTTCACAGAGTTAGAGAGATGCAGCGTAAACAAAAGTCACACACCTGAAAATAATATTCCCCAACATTTTCCTCTTTTTCTTTCTGAACAAAAATGAAAAATTTTAACTTTAACATAGTAAGACCATGTACAAAAAGAACAAATATCAAGTAAAGTTTTCATTCAGAGTGTACTAAATTCCAATTCATTTGTGTCTGGTAAATTTAAAGAAAATACTCCATAATCTATCCTATCTCAGGAATTCCAAAATTTTATACCTAACTTACCTGCTATCATATCTAAAAAAAAATGCAACTATAGCTATCTAGTCTTCAACTCCATCAAAAGCACCAGAGGATATAATATTATTTAAATGAACAAAAAGTGCATTGCAAATGACTTCTAAAAACTCTAGAAATGACAGAGACATTTGACTGCCTGGACAGTCACCCAAAGCTTTTAAAAACTAGAATTTTAGATTTTTAAATGAACTGCATAGGTACAATACCTTAAACAAGAGCAAAGACATAGAAAATATGTTGTAACAAAGATAACCTTAAATTGGTATCAGTATACAAAAAACCCTTTAGAGAAGAGTAGAAACACACACATATATAGTGTAACAAAAATAACTTTAAATTTATATCCAAATACAAAAATTCAAAATCAACACAATAACATACAGGATTCAGCCAACCTGTGTATTTAGCATCTTTACATGGCTTTTTCCTTTCATATTACTTTACTGTCTTTTTAAACACCTTATTATTTTTAATCTACTTATTTCTCTCTATGATTGCCTAGAGAGAATTTCTCATTTTGTTTCTTTCTTAAGCCTAAGTTGTAAAACACACTGGAACCTGTTTAGAGGATTTTCCATCTGGACCTCTTTTACTGTGTATCTCAGCCTTTTTTCCCCCACTGGAGCAAACCTTCGACTGTTAAGCTACGCCTGGATCCTCCTCGGGCTCTATGGACTGGCCCTGCCCACCCTCGGTCAGGTCGTGCCTGAAGCAGACAGCCTGTTTGGAGGTTCATGACCGAGAACTGCATTACACCTTTCTAGAACTCTAGAATGCCGATGTTGGCGCTGTGGCAGGCATCTTTCTTTCTTTCTTTCTTTCTTTCTTTCTTTCTTTCTTTCTTTCTTTCTTTCTTTCTTTCTTTCTTTCTTTCTTTCTTTCTTTCTTTCTTTCTTTCTTTCTTTCTTTCTTTCTTTCTTTCTTTCTTTCTTTCTTTTTTTTTGTTACACTTTTCATCCTGGCTGCTCAAGGGCTTGCCAGCAGGCACATTCTTAAAGGAGCCGTGCCCCCCCCCCCCCCCCCCCCAGCTTTCTCAGGCTCCCGGTGGATTTTCGAGGCCCAAAATGGAATGCCAAAATATTGTGTGAGGTATTTTACTCTTTTGGCTTTTTAGGGGGAATTGTCACCCAGGTCCAAATAAATCACACACATAGAGACTTTTTCTTAGTTATGAATGCCCAGCCTTAGCTTGGCTTGTTTCTTGCCATATTTTCTTAACCTAAATTCTCCCAACTACCTTTGGCCTCTGGGCTTTTATCTTTCTCTATTTCTGTAGACTTTTCTTTACTTCTTCCTCCATGGCTTGCTGTGTCGCTGTGTGTCTGGCCTCTCCTTGTTCTTGGTTCTCCTTTTATCCTCTCTGCCTGCCAGCCCTGCCTGTCCTTGCTTCTGCCTTGCTATTGGCGGTTCAGCTCTTTATTAGACCAATCAGGTGTTTTAGACAGGTGCAGTAACACAGCTTCACAGAGTTAGACAAAGGCAGAGTAAACAAAAGTCACACACCTGAAAATAATGTTCCCCAACAATCGCGTGTGTGCCTGGTGCCCGTGAAGGCATCTGATCCCCTGGAACTGGAATTATGGATAGTTGTGAGTTCCCATGTGGGGATCGAACCCAGGCTCTCTGCAAGAACAAGTGCTCTTCAGCCCAAGTGTGTATTTTTAAGATTTGTTTATGTTTATTTTATGCCTTTAAGTACACTGCGACTACAGTACCCGAGGAGGCCAGAAGATGGTGCCTGTGGGAAAGTACACTGTGGATGCAATGCCCAAGGAGGCCAGAAGATGGCGCCTGGAGTAACCGGTGATCATGAGGCCAAGGTGCTCTTATTCTCTGAGCCACCTCTCCAGCCCCTAATTATGTCTTATTAGAGTAAAAATGAAATAATTGAGCATGTCAATTCAAGTCCAACACCACTTCTCTCAACAGCATAAAATGGGTAATGAGATCTTGCCCAGGAAAAACACATAATTACATGTTTGGTCTTGTCAATGTTCTGATGCACGGAGCAGAAGCTAGCAGTGAGTGCGGAAGGGGACTTTCCCGTCCCCTTTGAAGTTTCGGTAATTGAATTTGTCAAAATAAACTGACAATAGACATGGGGGGAGACAGACAATTATATTGACACGCAGGCGCTTGGAGGGCAAACAAAGAAAATTCCAAGAGGGTTCAGACAGCCAGAGTCAAGAGATCCCCTTCCTACAGGAGAGTGAGCAAGGACTCCACCTGGAGAAGGAGGAGAGATGATTTTAGGGCCGGTGAATGGGCCCATTAGCACGGAGGGGGCAGGTCCCCTGGGTGTGGGCATAAAGTCCTCCAGCACAATGGTACAAATGGCTGGAGGCAGAGAGACCCCAGGCTGGCTATGAAGTTCAGCACAAGGAGATGTCTACCATACATAGGGGGTCTTTTCTTGGGCCCCAGGAATAGTGTGGCAAGGCAAGGCAAAGGCGGACAGTATAGAATGTCATCCTTTGTCACCAGTTACTGTATTCCAGAGTCCTGCGGGGAGATGAGCCATTCCCAGTCTCTAGATCTGGATCTGCCCAGCGTGGGCAGTGCCCCTATCTTCCAGAAGTGGCCTGTCTGTTCTTCTCCTGAGCCTCAGGAGGAGGGTGTCTCATAAACACTCTGCCTGAGGGGTTCATGTGTGAGGACCCCAAGGGAAACTTGTGCAGCCCCTCAGAGTCTGCCCCCATAATACTTGGTCAGGGTGCTGGTCCCTGGTGGGTAACTCACCAATAGTGCACTGTTGTGCTTGTTGAACCTGGACCTGCGTGGGCAAGCCTGCGAGTGTGCACAGGTGTGTGTGCACACTCACCTGGGAGACCAGTGCAGTGTGGTGGGGGAAGTTTTGTGTATAGTACGGGATTTTCAGATCGTGAACAATACTTATCTAGGCTCCGTGGACATAACTGGGTATTCCCGGCTCTGTCTGAACGCTGAGACTTTATGTGATTCTTGACCCACCTCCAAACACAGGCCTCTGGTGCATCCTAACTTTGGCTGGTCATTTCTGAATCTGGAGTGTCCTTTAAAGTCAAATCTCTGGGCCTACAGAGGTCAACATAAAGGGCTAATGACCTAAAAGTCTCAGGTGAGCCGAGAATCTCGGGACAGCAACGTTGACATGCTACTATCATCTTCTGCAGGCGTTAGCATGAGCAGCTTCTGAGATCAACATGCTAACCTCACTGGTATTTACAGCCTTGAGGCTGCAGGGACAGACCTGTAGATGGAATCTTTCACCCCCAAAGTTCCCTTTTATGCTCTATAAAACCTTCACACACATGAGCACACACACACACACACACACTCACACATGTGTACACACACACACACACACACGCACACACCACACCTTGGTGCACAGTCTTCACTCCTGTCCTGTTCAGATAGAGGGCGTCCTGTAGAGGTCTGGCTTCTCTCTTTTATTTTCATGTTATCCCCATTCATCTTGATCTAACAGAACCCATGTCTACAACCAAAGGAAATGCATATTCAAAGGCCATGGAGTTCCTGAAACCAAAGATGCCCCTTGCCCTGCATCGCTACTCTGAAACCATCCGCTCAACCAGCCTGTGTCCTGAGTCTCCCTTTACCCACAGGCACTGGGTTGCTGGTCTTTTCTATGTGACTAGGATGGCTCCTCAAACTGTGTCCAGTGTTGTCTGGTGTCTCCTGGGGTGTGACCTGTCCTCTGGTACCCACCTGGGCTCTGTTCCCTTGCTTGAACTAGGGTGCCTCAGGTACCATCTCTGCCATGTCCCACTGGCCCTGATGCACATGACCAAACCTAATTCTGCAGTGATGGAAGGGGTGGATTTATCTCTTGTCAGGAGTTGGTACCAAGTCACAGTACAAAATGGCCAGGGTGAGGGGCTTAGAGGGAGACCCCAAGAATCTGCTTTGAGCCCCCAAGAACATCAGAACGCGGTTCCCTCTCATAGGACTCAGAGTCAGAGCTGGAGACCAAGTGAGGATTATTAGTTCCCATGACCCCTCAGTGGGCTTGACAACTAGATGCCCTACTAGATGACAAAGAAGATCCTAGACAGGGAGGTTCAGGGAAGACGGTTCAAAGGTCTCGCTGTAGAGGGAGTAAGAGGAAATAAAGCAGGTGAGGTCTGTGGAGTGGGAAGAGGGGCTAGGACCACACCTGTGAACATAGACCATCAGGGTGAATGTTGTTTATCACCCCCCCTCCCCCGCTCCTCTCCTCTCCCATCTCCTCCCCTCTTTATCTCTTCCCTTTCTTTTCTCCTCCTTCTCCCCCTCTTTCCTGCTATCCTCTCCCCTTTCTCCTTCCTTCTTTCCTTCCTTCCTTCCTTCCTTCTTCCCCTTCCTCTCCCTCTCTTCTTTCCTCTCTCTCCCCCTCTCTTCCCCTCTCTTCCCTCCCTCCTTTCTTCTTTCCTTCCTCTCTCTCTTCCCCTCCCTTCCCCTCTCCTCACTTTCCCTCCCTTCTTCTTTCTTTCCTCTCTCCCTTCCCCCTCTTTTCTCCTCCCCCCACCCTCCCTCCCTTCATCTCTTTCCCTCCCTTCTCCTCTCCCCACCCTCCCTCCCTTCTTCTCTTTCCTCTCTCTCCCTTCCCCCTCTCTTCCCCTCTCTCCCCTCCCTCCCTTCCTCTCTCTTTCCTCCCTTCCCTTCTCCCCACCCCCGCCCTCCCTCTCTCACTCTTTGGCATTTATTGCTGTCATTGCTGCAGAGGAATGGAAAGTATGTGGTTGAATTTGGATCCCTTTTCAATTTCAGACTTATGTCGCTATTTCCCTGGGAGTTCCCCTGCATCCAAATTAGCTGGTCACAGGAAAGAGTCCTTTGTAGGGAAGAGGGTTGCTAATCTGTTCTCTCAGATTAAATTTGGCCCAGGGAGTGCAGAAGCACGAGGAGCTGCAAGTTGCTCGTGGTATATATATTCCACTGCAGCAGAAATAGGATTTTGTTTGAGGCCGTAAAGAAACGGAAAAGGCCTGAGGACTTCTGGAAGCACAATTTGGTGTGTATCCCGTCAAGCGTATTTGATATAATCCCCGCTCCAGGCGAGGAAAGGTGGAGCCAGGTAAGACGTGGTCCTTGAAAGGCGGCCATCTCCTCCCACCCCACCTCTGCCAGTCTCTTCTGCTTCTGCCTCAAGCTTCAATCTCTCCTTTGATTCCCCTTTCTCCCCCTTTCCCACCTTCCTTATCCTCCCTCCCTCTCTTCCTCTTCCCCATCTGGCTGAGTTTTGCTACGTCCCCTGGCAAGTGTGGAACTTGCTGTGTAGTCAGGCAGGTCTTCAGCAGAGGGTGATTACAGCATCTACGCTTTCCAGGAGCTGGGACTTCAGACACCGGACTCCACAGACGGCACCTTTCTTTCCGTAGCTCCCCCTGCCTTGTGGTGTTGGGGCTGGAGCATTGCCACTGAGTTATAACCTACAAGTCTCCCCTCTTCACAAAGAGGAAGTGGCCAAGGTGTGCCCTTCCCCAATTCCCGGTTGCTATAACTTTTGAGCAGTATGAAAACAAGACCTGCCTCGGGGCTCAGTGGGGACAGAGAAGACTGCAGGCCACTTTCCCATAGTGCAATACACAAGTTTTTCTTGGGAGATGAGGAAAAAATACAGGAATGTAGTTTAGAAACTGGAGAGTTATTTACTTATTTAACTTATTTCTTTCTCACAGAATCCTGTCTGTCCCAGGGCAAAGGGATGGGAATAAGTCAGTGGGAGGCAAGTGTAGGCAGTTTTTTTTTTTTTTTCAGAGAGAGAGGAGAGGAAGAGAAGGTGGAGGAGAAAACATGAAGCTATCTTAGTGTTCTATTGCTGTGAAGAGACACCATGACCATGGCATTCTTTAAAAAAAGCATTTACTTGGGGTTGGCTTAAATTTCAGAGGTCTAGTCCATTATCATCATGGCAGGAAGCATGGGGGCATGCAGGCAGACATGGTGCTGGAGAAGGAGCTGAGCGTTCTATATCTGGATCTGCAGCCAGCAGGAAGAGACAGTGAGCCAGTAGGCCTGACCTGAGCTTTTGTGACCTCAAAGCCCACCCCAGTGGTGACACATTTCCTCCAACAACGCCACACCTACTCCAACAAGGCCACACCTCCTAATAGTGCCACTCCCTGGTGACCAAGCATTCGAATCTATAAGTCTATGGGGCCATTCCTATTTGTACTGGCTGGTTTTGTGTGTCAACTTAACAGAAGCCTCACTTGAGGAAATGTCTCCACGAGATCAGCTGCAAGGCATTTCCCTCAATTACTGATCAGTGGAGGAGGGCTCAGCCCACAGCTGGTGGGTCCATCCCTGGACTGGTAATTCTTTGGCCTCAACATCAGCTCCTGTCTCCAGGATCCTGCCCAGGTAGAGTTCCTGTCCTATGACTTCCTTCAGTGATGAACGGCAATGCTGAAATGTAAGCCAAATAAACCCTTTTCTCTCCAACTTTTTTATTTTGGTCCGGTGCTAAGTTGCAGCAATAGAAACTAAGACCTATTCAGCCCTCACTCACTTAAGACACTGTAAACCACCACGGAAGACAGAGGGAGCAAAAAGGTTGCATTCCAGCCCGGCTCCCATGTGGAGCTTGGCCCATCCAATTTGGGCATAAGATTTGCAAAGTAGCTACTCAACTAAGCACGTGGGGGAGCCCGCACAAGGCTGGCCTAGCAGCCCCCTATTCGACGGTGGGATACTGGAAGTGTCCTATTTAGCCAGCAAGAAGAGCAGTTGCCTTATTTCTATTGCTGGGAAGAAACACCACACCATAACAAAGACAGCTTAGAAAAGGAAGCATTTAATTAAAGGCTTGCTTACAGTTTCCAAGGTTAAACCTTGACTATCAAGGCAGGGAGTATGGCAGCAAGCAGGCAGGCACGGTGCCAGGGCCATCGTTGAGAGCTTATATCTTAACCACAAGACAGAGGCAGAGGCAGGAGAAGATGGAGGGGAGGGAGGGAACTGGGGAGAGGGAGAGGAACTGAGGAACTGAGAGACTCTGCCTGGTGTGAGATTTTTAAAGATTAAAGCCAAAACCCACCGCAAGTACTCGCCTCTTCCTCCTACAAAGCCACACCTCCTCCAGCAAGGCCACACCTCCTCCAACAAGGTCATGCCTCCTCCTATAAAGCCACACCTCCTCCAGCAAGGTTGCGCCTCCTTCTGCAAGGCCACCAAGGCCTCCTAGTCCGCAATCAGCCCACCAACTAGGAAGTGAACATTTGAATATGAGTCTATGGGGGCCATTCTCATTCAAACCACTACAGCTGTGTGTTCCCCTGTGGGTAGACACCAGGATGGCTGTGACCTGTATGCACCCTGTGGGTAGACACCAGGGCGGCTGTGACCTGTATGTATATACCCTGTGGGTAGACACCAGGGCGGCTGTGACCTGTATGTACCCTGTGGGTAGACACCAGGGCAGCTGTGACCTGTATGTATGTACCCTGTGGGTAGACACCAGGGCGGCTGTGAGCCATGCAGATCAAGTCAGAAGTGATACACACAGATCATTAACTCTGATGGATCTTCCGGAATGATGGGTTTGAGGTCACTTCTGACATTTCTGTCTGTGTGCGTGTTCTTAAAAAACATCAGGATTGCCGGGCGGTGGTGGCGCACGCCTTTAATCCCAGCACTTGGGAGGCAGAGGCAGGCGGATCTCTGTGAGTTCGAGACCAGCCTGGTCTACAAGAGCTAGTTCCAGGACAGGCTCCAAAACCACATAGAAACCCTGCCTCAAAAAACCAAAAAAAAAAAAAAAAAATCGGGATTTACTTTTCGGAGCAGGTTGAAGCTCACAGTGAAACAGTAATTGAGACTATGGAACGTTGGTCTCCTTCCAACCCCAGGCACAACCTCTTCTGTGGCACACACCACAGTGAGCAGCGTGCTACCACAGGATATGAAAGTACCTCCGTGTGGCCTGGTCACCCAGAGCCGTGGTTTTCACTCAGGGTCACTCTTGGAGCCTCTGGGACAGATGTGCCTGTCCATCATGACAATATTGCACTGAATATCTCCATTGCTTGGAAGCCCCGTCCCTGGCCTGTTTTCCTAAATCAGTTTTCCTAACAGCCTTTTCAGCATATTTGGGCATCACCTGGGCTCTTGAAAACACAGACTTCTGGGCTTCCCATCACTGTTCTGATTCAGTCTGTCAGAGCAAGGCCTGAAAACCTGCATTTCTGGCCAGGGTGAGACAGAGGCCGCAGGGACTGCCTTCTATGCGGGTGTTCGGGATCACATTGCAGGGATGGTCACACGGGACCATCTTGTCAGCCTCAAGCTCTCTATCAGATCATTTTTCCCTTTAAAGCGGGTAACATACAAACAAGATTAAACATCAAATCCACAG
Organism: Microtus pennsylvanicus; assembly: GCF_037038515.1. Lineage (NCBI taxonomy): Eukaryota > Metazoa > Chordata > Mammalia > Rodentia > Cricetidae > Microtus > Microtus pennsylvanicus. The sequence goes on from NC_134579.1 coordinate 212,100,616, forward strand.
CAAACTCCTGAACACTGACTCCCTAAACTTTGAGTTTCAGCTAAAATCCCTTCTCTTCCCTGAGTCCTGGCCTGTGACAACGGATGCTCTTGTTTACCCACAGTCACTCCTTACATTGTGTGATGTTTTCACATTTGATCAATTCTTGGCCTGAAGCCATTCCTCATAAAGTTACACCATGCTTGACATCCCTCCTTGAAGAACGTCAGTGAACCGGAGGTGTGCGCACCTTGTTTGAAGTCTGCGGCAGCTCTTTCTTCTCTGAGCTTTGCTGTGCACACATAGTCTCCAGTACCCCGGCCCCGAGCTTTGGGTTGCAGGCCCCTCCCTCCCTGCTTCAGAGTTTTCCCAGTCTGGTGGAGGGTACTGGGTACTGGACACACCTGCCAATGCCCAGGCTCTGCTTGGTGCCCCTGGGAACTCCTTCCCCGTTTCTTTACACTCAACACCTAAAAGGCTTCACTCAGGGTGTGGGAGCCGTCTATGGCCCCATCTCCTGAGACAGCCATGGGAACACCCAATGGGACACCCAGGGAATCCATGTGTCCCACAGGGCTCCCTGGGCTTTTCAGGCTTGGCTGCCTCCATAGGACTTTTCCGTGAGATTGACCTTGGCCTAGCCTGCTCCCTCTTTGCTTCCTTCCTGGTAGTACTATTCTCATAGCAATAATTTGCCTGTGTGAAAATCTTCTTTGCAGGATATGCTTCTGTGGGGTATAATTTAGGATATAGTGGAATCCGTGGGACAGATGAACCTGTGTATTCTATGTGGGACTATTGCCAAGATCCTGGAGAGTCCCCTGCTAGACAGCAATGAGTCATGACCTTGCCTGGAAGATGTCAGATGCAGAGGAGAAAAAGCCGAATGTCACAGAGGGCAGGACACTGTTTAAAAACCACTAGCTCCTCCTTTCAACTCAGTGTCTCCCCTGTCCCCACCCCAAACACTGTTCAGACAGGCAGTAGGCTGGCTCTGAGCCCAGCACACCTTTAGGGTGCTAAAACTACCAAATGGGCCCTGTGTCCTTAGGTTTGGCCCAGAACTCATGGAAGACACTGTCAAGTAAGAAGGGTGGGGTAGTTCAGGAACATGGGGGAACAGAGGAGGTGAGGGATAAAGGCATTTCCCCCAAAGCCTCACCTCCACCTAGACATCCTAGAACTCAGGAAAGTCTCCACGGTAAGGAGCAGAAGTGTGCCTTCCTCATCCGGTTAGAACGGAGTATCAAAGCAGGAAACCAAGAGAGGCTCAGAAAATAAAGGTTTGCCTGAAAGCCATGACATCTGCCCCTAGACGCACAGGACATAGGGAAACACAGCTCCAAGAATGCACCCTGTGATAGTTGTCTTATTAAATTTTTACTGTTTGGGAATGAGCCAGCATGCATGTGTATTCTTGTGTGGAAACCCTAATACCTTGGGCCCTTAGGGAGGTTAAA